>NC_062545.1:217546713-217916451 GCF_016906955.1 Phacochoerus africanus
CACTAAAGATCACATAAAATGCTGGCAGGTAATGGGTTTTGACTTTCAGATTTTATTTCACAGAATTAAAATCTAAAAGTCACAATCCCAGGCCAATAGTTCTCTTAGCAATAAAACTTGTCTAGAATATTTCACCTTGAATGTGAAAATTACACATAAAGTTATTCAAATTATTTATTTCAGGATAAATGATATCCTGACATGATAAAAACACAAAAAAGAAAGAAACTTTCCTGATGACTCAGTTTTACCTCATTTGGAAAACCACAGCCTTAGATAAATTTGTTGTCCAAGAGCACCATCTTGTGGATGAAGGTATTTAAGCTATCCCATTCTAGGAAGAGGAAAAAATGTTATCTATAACATTAGATGTCATTGAGACATCTTGGTATGAAAAGATTCCTATGCTTCAGCCAACAGATTTCTTAAAGGGGTTCCTGAAAAATTCTAATATAAAAGAAATATAGAACTCATAAAAATTCATTATCAAAGAATTCAGTTGACCTTCCTGAAGAAATGTTACTTACAATAGAGCAAACGTTTTTAAGCTGGGAAGAATCACAAAGAGCTGTTAATGCAATCCCTTCCCTTTATAGACACTAAGGCAAAGACACAGCTTTCCTGAAAGTCGCAGGCAGGGATTAAAGATATTGTTTATATAAGTAAATAGGTCAACTAGTCTGTGTGGTTTAATACAGCCTTCTATTTCAAGAGGCTGTTAAAAAAAAAAAAAAAAGACAAGAAATGAGGCAGTCAGTGTCTGTGTGGCAAAGTGCCACTCTCATTGTTTAGCAATGATCTGGCCACCCCACTGTGCACCGTGGCCCAACCCCACATTGACACCTATGAGACTATCATACCTTCCCTGCCTCCACAGCCTTTAGCGTCCCTTTCCTTCTTGGATTTATCTGCTTTCCCCTGCCCAAGAAAGCCATGCTACCAAAAAAAATAAGAGGTAGAACAAATGTTAAATCATCCTGTTAAAACCCAAGAAAACCATCCTATCAATAAAAAATAAGAGATAAAACAAATGTTAAATCACCCTGTTGAAGAGAGAAGCATCTATAATCATGGAAAAGCACTCACTATGTGTTAAAATGGGAGAGAGAAGAGACAAAACCAAACTCTATTTACTATGATACCACACCCTTAAAAGAAATATAACTATTGGTAATTCCCGTCGTTGTCGAGGCTCAGCGGAAATGAATCTGACAAATACCCATGAAAATGCAGGCTTGATCCCTGGCCTGGATCAGTGGGTCAGGGATCTGGCAGCATTGTTGTGGTCTGTGGTATAGGTCACAAACATGGCTCGGATCTGGTGTGGCTGTGGCATAGGCCAGTGGCTACAGCTCTGATTCGACCCCTAGCCTGGGAATCTCCATATGCCGTGGGTGAGGCCCTAAAAAGACAAAAAATAAAAATAAATAAGAAATATAATTACTGAGCATTAGGCAAAGAAAAAACATTGGAAGAGAATGCAATAAACTTTTTTTGAAATCTCTTGTCTCCAAATGTCAGCATCATGAGTGAGTTCAATTTTCTCTCATATAATACTTTCCATCATTTTTATATTAACATTTATACTAACGAAAGGTAATTTGTATAAAATGTACACATTTATAACCAGACTGTAAGGAAAACTGAAAATGGAAATTGGAAAGAGGACCCCAATATACCTATTCACCCAGGAAAAGCATAGCCAAAAAAATTTCCCCAGCTCTCTAGGAGAAATATACAGTTATAAGATATTACATTTTTTTTTTGTCTGAAGGTTTGTCACAGTACTTTTCAAACTATCTTGGATTTTCTATCGATTATCTACTATTAAATACCTGGATGACAAAGCAATAGGCTTGCAAATTAATATTAAAGAAAAATCTCAGAAACATTTTTTTTTTTCCCAAGGCCATACTCATGGCATATGGAGGTTCCCAGGCTAGGGACAGAATAAGAGCTGTAGCCGCTGGCCTCCACCACAACCACAGCAACACCAGATATGAGCTTTGTCTGCGACCTAAACCGCAGCTCACAGCAACACCATATCCTTAACCCATTGAGCGAAGCCAGGGACTGAACTTACATCTTCATGGTTATTAGTCAGATTCATTTCTGCTGAGCCACAACCAGAACTACCGAAATATAGTTTCTTTATTCTATATATCTTATAAGATGCAGGAACATGATTTCATATCCTAAGCACATTTTCTGCTTATAAAATTTTGCCTGAGTTGTATGTCAGAATATACAACATAATGCTCCCTAAAGACTCCCATGATTTCCAGTTTGAGAACCAACATCTCATAATGTGATAGGTGTCTGAGGTTCCTATGAAGAACGCAGCTACCTGAAGCTCAGTAAACAAGAATGGAACACTGTCACCTGGCCTCAAAAGCCCTGCATCATCTATGCAGAATGAGATCAGAGAAGGAATCTTTTGCTAAATACCTTAAAGCAGAGGCTTTCAAAGTGTTGGCTGGGGATCATCAGGAGACACTCAGATGCCATCTGGGTCTGTGGCATCAAAACTGTTTTCATAATTATACCAGGGCATTATTTGCCTTTTTTTTTTTTCTTTTGCTTTGCTTTGCTTTTAGGGCCACACCTGCAGCATATGGAAGTTCCCGGGCTAAGGGGTCAAATTAGAGCTACCAGCCTATATACCACAGCCACAGCAACGCTGGATCCCCGACCCACTGATCGAGGCCAAGGATCAAACCCACATCCTTATGGATACTAGTCGGAATCATTTCTGCTGTCACACAATGGGAATTCACCTTATTTGCCTTTTTCACTCTCATTCTCATGCTTGTGTAAAGTGGAGTTTTCCAGAGGCTCTGAGACATTACAACACATTAAATGTAGAAGCAGAAATAAGAATCCAGAGAGGTCTTCTATTAAGCTAGATGTTAGAGATGTGAAAAAATATAAAATAATGCCACTCATCTCACTAAATATTTTGCTTAGGAAAATACAGCCATTTTTAATTAAAAAATGAATGTTATATAACAGATTGTTTTTAATGAATTAAATATTTTAAAACAGTCTCAGTTTTAATTTCTAATATAATAAACAAGGAGAGATACAATCAAAAGCTCCTTGAGATCCATAATTATTAAAGTATAAAGCAGTCCTGAAGTTCCTGTCGTGGTGCAGCAGAAACAAATCCGACTAGGAACTATGAGGTTGTGGGTTTGATCCCTGGCCTTGCTCAGCGGGTCAAGGATCTGGTGTTGCCATGAGCTGTGGTGTAGGTCTCAGACACGGCTCGGATCTGGTGTTGCTGTGGCTGTGGCATAGGCCAGAGGCTACAGCTCCAATTCCACCTCCAACCTGGAACCTCCATATGCCGCAAGTGTGGCCCTAAAAAGACAAAAGACAAAAAAAAAAAAAAAAGAGTATAAAGCAGTCCTGAGACCAAAAAGTTTGAGAACCACTGTCTCAGGGTACTAGTGTTCAGAAAACCCCACTCTGACCTCTCCCTCTCCCTCTTCACTCAGCACTTTCCAGTCCTATAAAAATCCAGGTAAGAGAATTAAGACATCAAGTCAGTTTTATCTCGATTGTTGTCCCAAAAGGATTGTCTTGTGCCCGTATAAAACGTACTCGGCATCACTGTCACATCTTCCCGTCATTATGGTGAAAATGTCTTCTGCAAAAGTGGAAAAGCCTGAGAATAAAGTAAGTAAGCCTAAGAGGCCTAGAAAAGCCCACACATTAGAAAGAGTTGCAAGTGAAGGTGTGCACCAAGGGAGGAAAGCACATAAGGCATGATCCTGACGTGTCCCTGTGCACTAAACATGTGTTGCCCCTGGAAAGCCCAACCACAGTACTTGAGCCAACATCATACATGAAAAACTAGAGAAATTCCCTGTGCAGTGAGTCACCCTCAGTGTAGGAGACCACTGAGTACTGGATTGTACAAGAGAGGGTGGGGGACACCTTCAGTGACGTGGAGGCAGATGAGGTGGAGACGAACATCATTCAGTGAAGGGACTGAATTTCAAATAAAACCTAGGAGACTTAAGAACAGTGGCAGATGGCACTAGTGATAGACAGTCACAGGTCATGAGTGAAGCAGCCTCCTCCACAGACAGACGTGCTTTCTTCCTCCCCAGGACTGCTGAAAACTATCAAAGATGGTTACACACAATGGAAACATCCATCCTTCATGCAATGCCATCTCACAGGTTTATTCAGAAGAAAGAAGTACCTAGACATAAAGCAATCAAAGAAGGTTAAATTACTTTGAAGTATGAATTCTACTGATGCACTACTCCGAAGACATCAGCTGAAAGGGGCTGCTGCAGACAACACTGCCTGTTAGGATGTGAATGAAGTAGTCAAATCAGAAAGTTGAGATGATAGAGGAGACAGGTGAGGCTGAGGAGAGGAGGTGTCTGTCACCACCCAACAAAGGAAAAATCTTGCAAAGAAGACGCTTTTGAAAACAGACAATACTCTTAGAGATTCTTCAGTATTACTGATTAAGAAGATAGCCATTTTAAGCAAAGCACAGGGAACTTCATTATAACTTTGATTTAATGAAGCATTATCATAAAGAGGATCACCATTATACGCTATGATAGGTATTGTTAGAATTGCAGCCTAAAATAACATGGAACACAAGCCTGAATAATTTACTGTCTCTGTACTGGTGTAAGTTAAAAAAAAAAAATGCTGATATCTATCCTTAGCTCTCACAAACAGAATGAGACGCACTCTGTCTTCGAAGGTCTGTGGAAATATGGCTATTGGCCATCACAGAAATGTTCTACTTTCCTTCTTTCCTACAGATACCTGTTGATTTTCATGCCCATTAGGCAAGCTGAATCATCCCACACACAGCACCTTTTTCTCTCTATTCATCTTTTCTATTTATCTTTTTCATGTGTTTATTTCCTAAAGAAACCCCACACTCCTTTTATTAGAGGACTAATTTTTTATCTTTTTTTTTTCTTTTCTTTTTGGGGCTGCACCCACAGCATAGGGAAGTTCCCAGGCTACAGCTGCCAGCCTACACCTCAGCCACAGCCACACAGGATCCGAGCCACGTCTGCGACCTATACCACAGCTCACGGCAGTGCCGGATCCCTGACCCACTGACCGAGGCCAGGGATCAAACTCACATCCTCATGGATACTAGTCAGATTCATTTCCATTTTGTCACAAGAGGAACTCCCTCAGAGGACTAATTTTTAAATTTACAGTTAGCAAAAGCTAATTAAAATGTTTTATCAGTGGACCTTAGTAAAACATAAGCCTCCCCTGCCACAAAAAAAAAAAAAAAAAATTCAGATCTTAAGACTCATGCTTCTGTTACTGCTTCCAAGGAATCATCTATGGTCACCCAAGAACACAGGTGGCTCTATTTCTAAGTTCAGGACCTTCTTTACTCACAAAAGTTTCTGACATCCCCAAACACTTCAATTTCATTTCCAGGTATTAATGTAGTCAGTAGTCTCATTCTCCCAAAAAAAATTCAAAATTGTATCTGTGTCCCATCTATCTCAAAAAGGTTTGATCATCCTATCCCAAGAGCAAGTATTTATGTCTCTATATTAGGGGTTGGAAAATTTTTTCTGCAAAGGGTAAAACAATAAATATTTTTGCTTTTGTGAGCCATACAATCTCTGTTAAAACTACTCAACTTTGCCACTGTAGTACAAAAAAGCCATATATAGTAAATAAATAAACAGGTAAGGCTATGCCCCAATAAAACTTTACTTACAAAAACAAGCAACAGGCAGAATCTGGCTGCCAAGCCCAGCTTTGTGTCAGACACCCAAAGGCTGGGCTTTGTCATGGTATGCCTTTGACAGTCTTGGTATTTTGGTTTAAAAAACAGTCTCTTGCTTAAATCATGTTATTTAATAACATATGGAAGTTTCTGGGCCAAAATGAATCCAAGCCACAACTGCAATCTACACTGCTGCTATAGCAATGCCAGATCCTTTTAACCCACTGTGCTGGGCAGAGGGCCAGGGATCAAACTTGAGTTTCCGCAGCAACCCGAGCCACTGCAGTCATATTCTTAACCCACTGTACCACAGTGGGAACTCCAAGGCTTCAGTTTTTCAATCATTCTTTTAACATTAAAGGAAATAGCCATAACTAGAAATTAGGAGGGGGCCTGAACTGCAATTTAATGACCATAATCTCTTTCAAAATAATACCATGAACCATAGCCAGTTCCCAGGCTAGGGGTCCAATTGGAGCTGTAGCCACCGGCCTACACCAGAGCCACAGCAATGCAGGATCTGAGCCACGTCTGCAACCTACACTGCAGTTCACAGCAACGCCGGATCCTTAACCCATTGAGCAAGGCCAGGGATCGAACCCACGTTCTCATAGGATGCCAGCTGAGTTTGTTAACCACTGAGCCATGACAGGAACTCCCCCAATACAATTTAAACATTGAGCTGATCAGTTAAACAATACAAAGATACAACAGTAAAGAGCAAAACAATATACAGGCTTTTTTCAATGCACATTCGCTGCAATGATTTCAAACATTCCTGACAGCTACAGGTTATTATTAAACTCACTCTTCCTCACTCTTTTTAATGCACTCTCTTATAACTCTCCATCTACCTCAAGGGGGCAAACATAAGTTATTTTCCATTTGTTTGAATTTAGGTGTCTTAAATGTGATTGGCTTTGTTTACCAATAGAAGTTTACAACATCTTTCTCCTATCTGTTTTTATACTAAGAAAGCATTGAAAACGTCAGCTCAGCCCTGGAGCTACTAAATTCTTCTAAAGAAATTCCACAAAATTCTATGCCTTGAAGGTCCTACCAAAGTGACAAATTCCTGGCTCCGAAACCTGTAAATGATGACGATGTTTTAAAACTGCATGTTTACAACCACTGGATTTTTGTTCATTGGATTTTAATAACTAAAGTTACTCATTAATGAAGTCTAAAGTCAATATTCCCTTGAAGAAATTCCAATGTGTAACTGGTTTTCAAACACAAGCAGTAAATTGATAAACCCTGCAAACCAAAGCCAATCAGCCTCATGTGTGCTGTCAACAACCATGTTATTTTACTATAAAATATGAAAAAACTTTATGGAGTTTCCATCATGCCGCAGCAGAAACAAATCTGACTGGTATCCATGAGAATACAGGTTCAATCCCTAGCCTCACTCAGCAGGTCAGGGATCCAGCATTACTGTGGTTAGGTTGCAGACACAGCTCAGATCCCGTGTTGCTGTGGCTATGGCTGTGGAGTGGCATGGGCAGCAGCTGCAGCTCCAATTTGACCCCTACCCTGGAACTTCCATATGCTGCGGCTGTGGCCCTAAAAGGCAAATAAACAAAATATGTATGAGCACCACACAGATAGCTCACAAGAAAGAAAGAGAGAGAGAGAGAGAGAGAGAAAGGAAGGAAGAAGAGGAAAAGGAAGAAGGAAGGAAGGAAGAAGGAAAGGAGGAAGGAAGGAAGGAAGGACGGAAGAAGGAAGGAAGGCAAGGAAAGAAAGAAAGAAAGAAAGAAGAAAGAAGAAAGAAAGAGACGAAGAAAAGACAGAAAGAAAGAAAGAAAGAAAGAGAAAGAAAGAAAGAGAAAGAAAAGAAGAAAGAAAGAAAAAAGAAGGGGAGAGAAGGGAGAGAGAGAGAAAGGAAAGAAGGAAGGAAGAAAAAGAAAAGAAAGAAAGGAAGACAGGAAGGAGAAAAATTAGTTTAGGGCAGTTTTATGTCAGCTGTTTTGAAAATCATCCCAAATATGTTGCTCTACCCCTTAATCATATTTGCAGGAAAAAAAAAAAAAAAAAGAACAAAGTGCTCAATAATCCCAAAGTATGGTTAGGAAAATAATCTTAGACTGATTTTTATTTTATTTTCAAGCCCTCAGATATGTCACCTCTCGGCCCAGGACCCAAGTGATTCCTCAGCTCAGTCAGCCCTTCAGAAACCTATAAACTTACCAGGATACCAGAGAGAAGAAACCATAGAGAGGCACAAAATAAGCCATGAGGTCCAGGCAGATTTGTAGTTGACACTGACCTAATTTTACACATACCCACAGCTATCTTCTAACTACACATAATTACTTCCTTAAGACTGGTGTGAGGGGCGGTTCCTGTTGTGGCTCAGTGGTCAGCAAACCTGACTAATATCCATGAGGATGAGGGTTCAATCCCTGGCCTTGCTCAGTAAGGATCCAGCATTGCCATGAGCTGTGGTGTAGGTCGCAGACAAGGCACAGATTCCACATTGCTGTGGCTGTGGCATAGGCTAGCACTACAGCTCCAATTCAACCCTTAGCCTGGAACCTCCAAATGCCATGGGTGTGACCCTGAATAGACAAAAGACAAAAAAAAAAAAAAAAAACTGCTGTGGGTAGTAAGAGCACCTGACAGTCCCTCTACCAGCCTTATAACTTCAGGAAAACGCTTCAACTTTTCTGGGCAGCAAGTGAAAATACCAACCACATTTGCTTGGCCCCATCCATTTCAATGGAAATCCCAAAGAAACTAGTTTAGTAAGACAAGGTTCTATTTCTGTAAGGAATTCTTACTGCTAATGACACTCATTTTCCTAAATATAAGTAACCATCATATGTTAAACTTAAAGGAGATTTGTTACTACTAAAGAAAAATCAGTAAGAATATACTTGGAATTGAAATACAAAAAAAAAAAAATAGTAAAGCTTTAATACAAGGTACAATCTGAAACTTTGAGGTGGGGAAACATACATACATGTATACATACTAATATAAAATAAAAGATCAAAAGGAAATCATAAAGAGGTTATTTTTGTTTGGTAAGCTTATGAGTAATTTATATTTTTATTCATGTTTTTCTCTATTTTCAATTTCTCTACATGAGTACATACTAATAAACAAATTCTCAACATGGAGATTACTTACATTAATGAAAATACAAAAGGGATAAAAAGAAAGGATGTTTTCTCTCTTTTTTAATTTTTATTTTTAATATTCTAAAATACACATTTTAAACATCATGTATTCATCATCTAGCTTCAATAACTAATATTTTACCAATCTTCATTCAATTATATCCAATTATATTGTCTGAGATACTTCA
This sequence comes from Phacochoerus africanus, assembly GCF_016906955.1. NCBI lineage: Eukaryota > Metazoa > Chordata > Mammalia > Artiodactyla > Suidae > Phacochoerus > Phacochoerus africanus. Next base: position 217,555,770 of record NC_062545.1, read on the forward strand.
AAAACAAATTTCAGACTGCATGTTATTTCATTTACATATTTTTCAGTGTGTATCTTCAATTGGTAAGAAAAAATACAGAGTCACCATGCCATCATTATTTTTAACAGGATAATAGCAATTTCATAGTATCATCTAATACCCAGTCTAGTTTCAAAAATAAGAATGGCCCTATTAACAACAGTGTTCAATAACTGAAATCTATATAGAAAATTGAAACTATGCCACTACTGCATAACCAGAAATGCATAAAGTACTATAAATCAAAAAGAAAAGCATGACACAAAGAAAAATATACAAGAGGCTTGAATAGGCATTTTGATAAAGGGGAAATCCAAACCACCAATAAATATAAAAGACAAAATCATAATGTAATTTAAAACCACAAGAATCTACTACACAGACTCATTTCACTTTAGAATGGCTAAAATTAAAACCAGTAATACCAACTGACAAGGAGGATGTGGAGCAATGGGAACTAGCAAATGTTGGTATAGAATGTCTAAGCTGGAAAAACAGTTTTCTTTTTAAAATAACCATGTGTATACCCTATAACCACTCCTAGGCATACACCCCACAGAAACGCAAGCTTCCACAACCTAGGAAATATGTGCAGAACATTCACAGAAGTTTTGTGCATAAAACCCAAAACTAGAAGCAATCAAAATGATCCTTAGTTACAAAATGAATAAACTGTGGTGCATTCATACAATAGGATATTACACAGCAGTGAAAATGAATGAACTACAGCCACGCACAATACAGAAAAGCTTAGAAATGTAATTAGGTATGAGAGAAGCCAGACATCCAAGAGTATATAATGAATGATTCTTCAGGCTCTATAAAATTCAGAAATAAGATACAATGAGCTGCTTTTTTAAAGGAGAGATTACCATAAAGTCTGAATAGTGATTACCTTTGGAGGAAAAGGCAGAGACTACAATAGGGAAAAGGGACAGGTGGGGGAAATCTAGAGTGTTGGTGAGGTTTTCCTTGAAGTCAGTGATGGTATAGCTCATCATGAAGCTCTAAGTTTATGCCTTATGTACTTTTCAGCTTGTTTTATATTTCAAAATATAAAAGGTTTAACAATAATATAACAATTACCTCGGGCAGGATTATCAATGGAGGCAAATTCACTGGGTGAAAGACTGCTGGGGAACAGGATTATCACCTAGTCTCTAAATATCACCCTATAGGCCACTTATTAATTTCAAAGGGAAATTCATGGCTGGATCCTTCATATAGGGGAAAAAAAAAAGCAGTTTATAAAAAACATTATTGGGAAAACCAGGGATCTTTGAATATGGTCTATATGTTAAATGATATTACATAAATGGTAAATAGCCTTATAACTGAAAGATACATGCTGAAATAATTAATGGTGAACTGCCATGATGTTTGCAACTTACTTTTAAATGTTACAGTACAAAGACAGACAAAGACAAGACGATAGAAGAACACAAAGCAACTATGGCAAATATTAACAACTGGGGAATCTATGTAAAGGTGTCCAGGTGTTCACTACATTACTTCAGCCTTTTGGTAGGCAAGAAATTTTTCAAAATAAAACAATGGAAAAGGGAATAAAAGGTTTCAAAAAAGGAGGAGCTCCAACTATGGTGCAGCAGGTTAGGATGCACTGTTGTCTCTGTGGTGGCACAGGTTCAATCCCTGGCCCAGCACAGTGGGTTAAGGATCTGGCATTACCACAGCTGTGGCATAGGTCACAGCCATTGTTCAGATTCATTCCCTGGCCTGAGAACTTCCATATGTCAAGGGTATAGCCATAAAAAAAAATTTAACTAAAAAAACAAAAAAGTTTCCAAAAGAAAAGATTTAAAAACAAGGTTTACAATTGGGGAGGCAAAAGGATTAGATTATATCAACTGGATTACATTCTCATGAAAAGTAACTGGAAAAACTATAATAATAGGCACTGTTTGAAAAAGAAAAAATTCTCACAATTTGTTGGGGGGGAGAATGTAAGTACCTTTAATATAATTTGTTTAAATGATTACAGGAAAACTACAAGAAGAACACATATTAAAATACTACTTTTGCCTTAAGATGGTAGCATTTCCTGTTTTCCAAGTTTTTTATAATGTCCTTTGCTTTTAAACATTTTTTTTTTTTTTTTTGCTATTTCTAGGGCTGCTCCCTTGGCATATGGAGGTTCCCAGGCCAGGGCTCCAATCAGAGCTGCAGCTGCCAGTCTACACCACAGCCACAGCAACACCAGATCCAAGCGGAGTCTGCAACCTATACCACAGCTCAGGGCAACACCAGATCCTTAACCCACTGAGCAAGGCCAGGGATCAAACCTGTGTCAGATGCTAGTCAGATTCGCTAACCACTGAACCTTGATGGGAACTCCTGCTTTTAAAATTTTTGAATGTAATTTAAAATTGACCAGATAACCACAAACTATACTACTGTTGAACAGCCTCAGACATGTGTACAATTGTTTCAATCTGGAAAATAGCAACAGAAATCATACTGACATGTCTGTATTTCCTCCCGTGCTGTGAGGAATTACAGGTTACACAAAACAACAAATGACAACTTCTCAAGCACCTAAAATGGTAACAAAAATAGTAACATGAAATGATGTTTTACAAACCCAGTATAACAGAAACATACCTCATCGTATATGCTCCCATTAATGTCTGCACCATAGATGGGTGCCACAAAGGTTAAGTTCTTCCAGTACTTGCGCTCCAAATCTTCATAATCCAAGTATCTTGGAGTACAATATCTAGAAAAGGTAGATAAAAAAAGCACAAACCATTAAGATAATTGTAAGATTCCCCCCCATTTGATTTAAATCACTCTCTAAACAAAATCCTACCAAAATGAAAATACTGCAACAGCTCACGGTGTCAAATCTAACAAGTAAATATACAAATGTATTTATGAATTATCATTTTATTAAATAACTGTATGAAAAACTCATTTTTTGACTAAAAACAAAAATATTTTCATGAAAGTATCAACAATAAGCAGAAACTTAGTTAAAATTCATTATTTTAGCTTTTGAAATATTTTCTACAATCTTTAACCAATTATACTATAACAAGAAATTTTAGAGATTCAAATATAAAACACAAAGCATAGAATATACGTAATCTGTAATTACATACATCACATGTAATTTTCTTACAATTTCTTGTAATTTTCTACAGAAAAATTGACAAAGGACAATCTCACTAAAAATACTACAAAGTAAAACTAAAATAAGATATTGTACAGTTATTAGATCGACAAATGATTACTATATAACCTGTAATAAAGAATAACACCTCTCTTACACAGCTGGAGCATAAACTGATAACCAGAGTATAATTTTTCAACACATATCAACACCCTTAAAAACGGTGTTGGCCCTTTGGCCCTAAAACCTAATCCTAGAAATTCATCCCAACAACAAAGAAGTGTAAAATGTTGCTGCAGCATTAAATGAAACCTCAAGCTTATGTCCAGCAACTAGAACTAAGTTAAATAAAAGAACACAAAAAAGGAGTTCCCATTGCAGCTCAACGGTTAAGAACCCAACTAGTATCCATGAGGATGTGGGTTTGATCCCTGGCCTCGCTCAGTGGGTTAAGGAACCGGTGTTGCCATGAGCTGTGGTGTAGATCGCAGACATGGTTCAGATCCCACATCACCATGGCTGTGGTGTAGGCCAGCAGCTGTAGCTCAAATTCGCCCCCCAGCCTGGGAACTTCTCTATACTGAAGGTGCAGCCCTAAAAAGAAAAAAAAGAAAGACACAAAATAAGATAGGTCTTTCTATATACTGATATTAAAATCATTCCACAGTGAATAAAGCAGATTATAGAATAGTGAATACACTATGATCCTATATATGTAAAAAAGATCTATAACTACATATTAAATGGCCAGAAAGAAATATACACCAAATTATTAATACTAATGGTTCTGTCCCACATAGGAATTATAGAAAGGTACCTACTCTTCTGTACTATGTAGATTTTAAATAATAATCCTGTATTATAATCACCAAAAAAAAAAAAATGATTCCACAGGGGAAAAAAAAGCCAGCAAACAGAAAACAATGCAATAAACATAATGAAAAAGCTGTTAGCAGGAGTAGCAATCCCTATAAAGCCTACTTGGACATTTTAGATTGAATAATTACAGAAAAATCAATATTTACATCTACTACCTGGGGATGCCAAACTGGTTATCTAAGCAGTAAGGAAGAATACCAAACAACTTAATTTAACAACTGCGTCTGAAATACAGAATAATTTTCAGATTTAACCAAAACACTAGGATCTCACAGGGCAGCCAAAAATAAAGAGAATGTGTATGTCAGAATCTGTCAGAATCACTACATGACTTGAGTATGATCAGAGGGTTCCAGTAGTAATAAGAATTTCCAGGCACAAGCTAAACAAGCCAGAGGTCAGAGTCAGGTGATGAAAAAAAGGTAGCAAAGATGCTACTTATTATGACTTCTAAAAAAACTTCTTATATTTTGGAAATTAAAGCCCTAAATTGCCTTTCACTATGAGAAGACCTAAAGCATCTATCACTATATACTCACTCAGGGTCAATTTTTAACAACTCATAACTCTAGGAGAGAAAGCTATAGTTCACTTTGGCTACTGAGGTTAAATTATAAAATCTTTTAATATTTGAAACAAACACTGACACTAAACTTGGAGAAAGTGACCAGTTCACTCAGTTGGTACCTGATTCTAATGAAACCTGGCTACAGAGTCCATCCCTAAAGAACTATAAAACAATTATAAATATTTCACAAATCCAGCTTCAGCTTGCTCAAAACTGATGCAACCACGCCTTTTTACCCAGAACCTTTCATTTACTATAGCACAGTTGTTAAGAGATGGAACTCCAGGATAAGACTACCTGGGTTTCAATCCAGGCTTTGTCATTTATAAGCTACACACATAACTGTGGGGAGGGGACTGAATCTCTCTGGATCTCAACTATTCATCTGTAAGATAGGGATAATAATAACTGAGCGGTCGTGAGAACTGCATCAGGTAATTGTAAAGCACTTAGCTCTATGCCTAAAACAAATTACAGACCAGTAATGTAAGTGATGCAAGACAGTGTGTTACTCACTGCCACGAACTTTTATAATAGGGGTACATGTTGGAGATCTCCAGATGTTCTTTGGACTAAGCTGTGATATTAACCAAATGAGCATGTTATCCTCTTTACTGTTTATACCAAGCACATTATGTACTGTGTACCTATGCAAGGGCATGTATTAAAGAAGAAGAGATGAACAGAAAGACCAGAAGGATGCTTCCCACCTCCCATGTAAATTAGTCCCATCTTAGGACCATTCCATACCCATTATGAAGACCACGTGATCTTAGTGTAGTTGGGAGTGAACAAGTAGGGCCTTGGCTTGAGGTTTAAAAACTCATTTCACTGGCATTTGAAATAAATTTTCATATGAAACTGGCACAAAGGAAACATACAACACTTACAGTGAAATTAATCCAACGCAAAAGATAAATTAATCCAACTCAAAATTAACTTTGAAAGAAATAAAATTTAGTCTGGAAATAACCTTTCCGACGATTTCTTTTTTTTTTTTTTTGTCTTTTTAGGGCCATGCCCATGGCGTATGAAAGTTCCCGGGGTAGGGGTCGAATTGGAGCTGCAGCTGCCAGCCACAGCAACAAAAGATCCAAGCTGTGTCTGTGACCTACATCACAGCTCACAGCAATGCCAGATCCTTAACCCACTGAGCAAGGCCAGGGATTGAACCTGCATCCTCATGGATACTAGTCAGATTCATTTCCACTGAGCCACACAACAAGAACTCCCGGACAATTTCTCACAGAAGTTATATTTTGTAAGTAAAAAAAAGAGTCAACTATTTTTAAAATTATCTTTAAATTTCAGAATATTGAGAAATGTACATTCTATTAATAAGTAAATCTTTACAATCTATTTAATAATTTTTACCACTTCAAGTATATTGTAGCTTCATGACACAACAGATACTGATATAGCACCTACCATGTCCCAGATGCTGCACCAGGCACTGGGTCCACGGTAGTACACAAAACAGACAATGTCACCTGAATGGCTCCCTTCAGGAAGAGTCTCACATTCTCACTTAATGAGATATGAAACAATGAGGCTTTACTAATACTTACCCCCCCCCAAAAAAAAAATCAAAAGGGACCCAAATTAAATATAAAACATTTAATTCCTGTGGATTGGCCAGAATGCTCCATAATAGGAACATCACAGGAAAAAAGATTCTTCAAGTACCATCAAGTACTTCCTATACAAATATAATTTTTTATGAAAGTATAGTTGATTTACCATGTTGTACCAATTTTTGCTAGAGAGTGACTCAGATATATATATATATATATATATATATATATATATATATATTTCTAATACTGTTTTCCAATCTGGTCTATTCCAGGAGACTGGATATAATTCCCTGTGCTATATAGCAGGACATTACTGTATGTCCATTCTAAATGTACTAGTCTGCATCAAATATAATTTTTTTAAAGAAAGATATCAACTAAATTAATCCAAAGGACTTAATCTCATGTACACCCATGCAGAGAATTGAGATGATGATGTTTTTTCATCTGGATGATTGGTTGGTTGGTTTTTGAGGGAATTTTTTTTCCCAGATTAATATTTTGCTCTAACATTTTTTTTCTTTGTCTTTTTAGGGCCACACCCGTAGCATATGGAGGTTCCCGGGCTAGGGGTCAAATCTGAGCTATAACTGCTGGCCTACACCACAGCCACAGCAACATGGGATCTGAGCGGTGTCTGCAGCCTACACCGCAGCTCATGGCAACGTCGGATCCTTAACCCACTGAACAAGACTAGGGATGGAACGTGCATCCTCATGGATGCTACTCAGATTCATTTCCACTGAGCCACGAAGGGATCATGATCTAACATCTTAACCACCAAAACAAATTTTTTTAAAGGGGGAAGGGGATAACAATAATAGTCATAACTATGATTCTGTCTAAATATATCCACAAATTCTTTAATACTCCTCCTCTCATGATGAACAACTTCATTCTCCTCCTCTTAAGTATGAGGTGCACTTAGCTTATAACAAATTGAATAAGCCAGAAATGACAGTTAAGAAAAAGGTCATGAAGACACTGTGGCCTCCACCTTGGTAACTCTTGGATAACTTGTGGAAGAAGCCAGCTGCCACAACATGAGGAGTAGCTCATGCAGCAAGGAATTCAATACTCCACCCAACAGCTACACAAGGGGAGCAATCTCAGAAGAAAATCTCCCAGTCACAGTGAAGCCTGCAGGTGATAACAGCCCCAGCCAACTTAACTGTGACATCATGTGAGACCCTGAGCCACAGCCACCCAGCTAACCACTCCCAGATTCCTGATATTCAGAAACTGAGGTATTAAATGTTTATTGATTTAAGATACTAGGAATGGGGTGATTTGTTAAACAGCAACAGGTGACTAGTACAATATAACAATGGTGGCCCTTCAAGTCATTTGAGGATTTAAGTATTCATCTTCTAATATATGCAATTTTTTTTTTGTCTTTTTAGGGCCGTACCCTCGGCATATGGAAGTTACAAGGGTAGGGGTCGTCAGAGCTGTAGTGGTCGGCCTACACCACAGCCAAGGCAATGCCAGATCTGAGCTGTGTCTGCAACATACACCACAGCTCTCAGCAACACCAGATCTTTAACCCACTGAGTGGGGCCAGGGATCAAACCCAAGTTCTCATAGATACTAGTCAGGTTCATTACCACTGAGCCACAATGGGAACTCCCTAATATATATAATTTATCATTTAAGACTTAAACACTATTACACACAGAAGAAAATTTGCCTAACAAAGATGAATCATGCACAGAAACAAAAATTTATGGCAACTAAAAAATAGAAGAAAACCCATTTATAGGCACTATGAATGAGATGATAAAATGAGAAACAATTTCCCTAGTAGTAAACTAAATGTAAGTAGGCAGGCAACCACCTGAAAAACAGAAAACAGAAATAATTAAAGGAGGACTGAAAGAGATTGTGCAGAAGACTACTGTTTTTTCACCACAAACTTCTCTGTCTATGTCATTTCTTACCATCTTCACCTATACCTTTGAAAGAAGTAAAAATAGCAAACTGAATCTACTCACTTGCCACTGTTGGCCAGCTGCCTGAACTCCTTCACTGTCATGGCTTTTTTCTGGATGTTGTACTGAGTAAACAATCCTGACTGTCCTGTGACCATCTGCTGAATCGGTGCTGGAATAAGCAAATTGTCAATGTCATCATAGCACTGCCTTGGCTTCCACTCCTTAGGAGGAATCACCTAAAGTAAAATAATAAAATATTATTTGGAAAATATCCCAGGTAGTTATTTAGCTTTAATATTCCAACAGAATACAAATGAAGAATTTCCCAGCATTTCTATGACAAATGTGTAAAAGAACTGTGAAGATTCACAATAAAGGAAATGCTTGTATTCTCCAAAATTGGCTAAGTACTCACTATACCAAATACTGCCCCTTCATTAATTTAGCTTCTGGTTGATGCTGTTAACCTACTTTTTTTCCCTTTTTGGCTGCACCCACAGCAATGTGGAAGTTCCCCAGCTAGAAATCGAACCCGCACCACAGCAGCAACCCAAGCCACAGTAGTGGCAATGCCAGATCCTTAACCTGCTGAGCCACCAGGGAATTCTTAATCTCTCTATTTTAAAGGTAAAATTGAGAGACACCTAGAAGTAAAATGACTTCCTTAAGGTCAAATGCTATTTATATTAATATGGGAAAAATAAGTACTGGTTTAGTAAATAGTGTTTCTTTAAATACCTCTCACACAATATGGCAAATCAGTGTGGTATGCTAGTAAATGTTTAACAACCAACTTTTCTGGAGTGATGGGGAACCACTGATTCAGTTTTTGCCTATAACTACTCCTGTCTTGTTTCTCTAAGGTATGTTAGTTTAAAAGGACAACAGAGACAATCATACTAGATGCTATTAAAAACACATACTTCATGCTTTAAAAGACTGTGGACAATCATACCAAATGGATATGGATAAACATACTACACTGTCTTTATCACATATTGAAAGGAGGAGAGGGTAGTACTTAAGAGTGTTATAAATACTTTTTCTTCATCAGAAATAAATGTGAGTAGAGTTCCCATCGTGGCTCAGTGATAATGAGGACATGGGTTCAATCCCTGGCCTCACTCAGTGAGTTAAGGATCCAGCCTTGCAGTGAGCTGTGATGTAGGTGGCAGACACAGCTCAAATCCCAAGCTGCTGTGTCTGTGGTGTAGGCTGGCAGCTATAGCTCCAATTCAACCCTTAGCCTGGAAACTTCCATATGCTGCAAGTGCAGCCATAAAAGGCAAAAAAAAAAAAAAAAAATTAAAATTTTTGAAAGAAAGTAATGTGAGTATTCCAAAAAAATAAAAAACTTATTTATTCAGGACCCTGTTAAGAAATAAGAATATCTACAATTAAAATCAGCATCATACTTAGAGTAAAATATTTTCTGTGTTGTGAAAAACAAGGCAGTTGTTATTATGCCCCCCCAGAGAAATTTTTAGTAAATTTTCTAAAGTTAAGGGAGTATAATAAATTTACAAAAATGTGAATTTAAATTTTGTGCATGTGTTCATTTACTTTGATTAAAGTATTCACTACAACAGGAGTTACCATCGTGGTTCAGCAGAAATGAATCCAATTAGGAACCATGATGTTTCAGGTTCAATCCATGGCCTCGTTCAGTGGGTTAAGGATCCAGCAATGCCATGAGCTGTGATGCAGGTTGTAGACGCAGCTTGGATCAGGCACCGCTGTGGCTGTGACGTGGGCCAGCAGCTGTAGCTCCAATTAGACCCCTAGCCTGGGAACCTCCATATGCCAAGGGTGCAGCCCTAAAAAGCAAAAATAAAAAAATTTTTAAAAATGAAGTGTTCACCACAGCAATCAGCAAAGAAAAAGAAATAAAAGGTATTCAAATTGGAAAAAGAGGAAAAATTGTCATTATATGCAAATGACATGATACTATATACAGAAAACCCCAAAGACTCCACACAAAAACTTCTAGGACTGACAAACAAATTCAGCAAAGAAGTAGGATACAAGATTAACATACAGAAATCAGTTGTATTTCTTTACACTAACAATGAAATATCAGAAAGAGAATGTAAAAAAACAAGTCCTGGAGTTCCCATTGTGGCTCAGCAGGTGAAGAACCCAGTATAGTGTCCATGAGGATGCAGGTTCAACCCCTAGCCTTACCCAGTTTATTAAGGATCTGCAATTGCCACAAGCTCTGGTGTAGACTGTAGAAGCATAGGCCTGCAGATGCAGCTACAATTCAACCTCTAGCCTGGGAACTTAGATGCCACAGGAGCAGACAGAAAAAAGAAAAAAAAAATCATTTTAAAATTGCATGAAAGAGTTCCCATGGTGGCTCAGCAGCAATGAATCTGACTAGCATCCATAAGGATGCAGGTTTGATCTGTGGCCTTGCTCAGTGGGTTAAGGATCTGGCATTGTCATGAGCTGTGGTGTAGGTTGCTGACATGGCTCAGATACGGTGTTTCTATGGCTGTAGCATAGGCTGATGGATACAGCTCTGATTTGACCCCTACCCTGGGAACCTCCATATGCCACGGGTGTGGCCCTAAACAAAAACGAACAAAAAAAAGACCAGAAAAAAAGCTACAGTAATCAAAACAGCATGGTATTAGCACAAAAACAGACATATGGATCAATGGAACAGAATAGAGAACCCAGAAAAAAACCCACAAGACCAATTAATCTTCAACAAAGGAAGCAAGAATATACAATGGGGAAAAGATAGTCTCTTCAGCAAGTGGTGCTGGGAAAGTTGGACAGTCACATATAAATCAGTGAAGTTAAAACATATTCTCATGCCATACACAAAAATAAACTCAAAATGGCTTAAAGGCTTAAACATAAGATATGACACCATAAAATTCCTAGAAGAGAACATAGGCAAAAGATTCTCTGACTTACCAATGTTTTCTTAAGTCAGTCTCCCAAAACAACAAAAATAAAAGCAAAAAGAAACAAATGGAACCTAAACAAACATAAGCTTTTGCACAGCAAAGGAAACGTTAAACAAAAATACACAACTTATGGACTGGGACAAAACATTTGTAAACAATGTGCCATACCTGGCAAGGGCTTAATTTCCAAAATACACAAACATCTCATACAACTCAATAACAAACAAACAAAATCAAAGGAGTTCCCACTGTGGTACAGCAGCATTGGTGGCACCTCCACAGCGCCAGGACATAAATTCAATCCCCTAGCCCAGCGCAGTGGGTTAAGGATCTGGCATTGCTACAGCTGCAGTGTAGGTTGAAATTGGGTCTCAGATCTAATCCTTGGCCTGGGAACTCCATATGCCATAGGATGGCCAAAAAGAAAAAAAAAGAAAGAAAGAAAGAAAGAAAAAAGAAAGAAGAGAAATAAGGGGGAAAAAATCAAAAAAGGGAAAAAATGGGCAGAAGACCTAAAAGACCTAAATACGCATTTCTCCAAAGAAGATAAATGGCAGAAAGGCACATGAAAAGATGATTAACATCACTAATTATTAGAGAAAGGGAGATCAAAACTGCAGTGAAGTACCACCTCACACCAGTCAGAATGGCCATTATTTAAATGTTTTTGTTTTTGTTTTTGTTTTGGCTGCATCTGCAGCATGTGGAAATTCCCAAGCCAGGGATCAAACCCACGCCATAGCAGCAACCTGAGCCACTGCAGTGACGGTGCTAGATCCTTCATCTAGTTCCCCACCACAAGGGAACTCCAGAATGGCCATCATTAAAATCCACAAATAAGAAATGCTAGAGGAGTTCCCATCATGTCTCAGCAGTAACGAACTCAACTAGGATCCATGAGGATGTGGGTTCAATCCCTGGTCTTGCTCAGTGGGTTTAAGGATCCAGTGTTGCTGTGAGCTATGGTGTAGGTTGCAGATGCAGCTCAGATCCTGCATTGCTGTGGCTGTGGCTGGCAGCTGTAGCTCCAATTCTACCCATAGCCTGGGAACTTCCATATGTCTCAGGAGCGGCCTTAAAAAGCAAAAAAAAAAAAAATGCTGGAGAAGGTATGGAGAAAAGAAAACCAACCTACACTATTGGTGAAAATGTAAATAGTGTAGCCACTCTGGAAAACAGTATGGAGGTTCTTCAAAAAACTAAAAATAGAATTGACAGATGATCCAGCAATCCCACTCCTAGGCACATATCTGCTCGAAATTATAATTCAAAAAGATATATGCACCCTTATGTTCACAGAAGCAATATTTACAATAGCCAAGACATGGAAACAACCTAAATGTACAACAACAGGTGAATGGATAAAGAAGATGTGGTACATACATACAATGGAATACTACTCAGCCATGAAAAAGAATGAAATAATGCCATTTGCAGCAACATGGATGGACCTAGATATTATCATACTAAGTGAAATAAGATGAAGACAAATGCCATGTGATATCACTTATATGTGGAATCTAAAATATGACATAAATGAACCTATCTATAAAACAGAAAAGGATTCACAGACATAGAGAACAGATTTGTGGCTGCCCAGGGGGAGGAGGGTGGTAGACTGGGAATATGGGATTAACAAATACAAACCATTATATATATGCATAACTAATTACTTTGCTATACACCAGAAACCAACACAATGTTGTAAATCAAATATACTTCAGTAAAATAAAAAAGTTTTTAAATGCTCAGGCAGAACTTTAAAAATCTGTTAAGTTCTGGAGTTCCTGTTGTGGTACAGTGGAAACAAATCTGACTAATATCTATGAGGATGTGGGTTCGATCCCTGGCTTCACTCGGTGGCTTGGGGATCAGGCATTGCTGTGAGCTGTGGTGTAGGTCTCAGACATGGTTTGGATCCCAAGTTGCTGTGGTTGTGGTGTGGGCCAGCAGCTGTAGCTCCGATTCGACCCCTAGCCTGGAAACTTCCATACGCCACAGGTGCAGCCCTAAAAAGAAAAAAAAAAATCTGTAAGTTCAGGCCTTAATAAAAATCTTATTTTTGAACTGCAATTTTAAAAGTTAACACATCAGATTTTCTTACATAGGAAATGGAAGCACAACTTACTTAGGACTGAATCTAAAGGAAGGAAATCCATTCCTCCTAAAATTTACCTTTCTGATTACATCAAAATAGAAATACATAGTTTATATTACTATTTCCCCAACGCTGGGCCCTATACCCAGTAAAAATTTTCCAATCAAAATCTGTGTTTGTACTATTTATCTTAAAACAAGCTGTTTTTACTACCATTGACCAACTGAGAAAGGAGCAGGGGAACAAGTGCAGTGCTTCTTACACTTTCTTCACCATGTGGACATAGCTCTCTCCACTCTCTAGGCTCAAAGCTCTGTAATGTGCATAACCTCCAGCCCAGGTCAGTCTAAATCCAGATTATGGCTGCAGAATTTTGCCATTTCTATTATAATCCTTCATCATTACATTTCTCCACAAAAACAATACAAGTCTTTACTTAACAACACTCACTTTTTACTTTCCCAACCTGACCATGTACTTTGCAGATAGAGATGGCATCAAACCTCTCACTCTGGAAATAAAAAGTTAAATCTACAATATAAATCTAAAAAATGCTATCAACCAAGACAGACTGTAATCTGAGGCCAAAGTCACTACTATTGAAACTACTCAATCAATGACTTCGAATTTCAAATCAAGATCATTAAATGATATATTAACAAAGAATTTCATAGAGGCCTCTGTTACCCAGGGCTAGCCCTCAAAGCAAACCAGCAACACAAATCCAGTTTTGATTTTTCCAATCTGATTTGATTTTGTGCAATTTTATCTATTGCACCAACTTAGCTGCAACTTCCAGAAGAAAGGGGGTGAAATTGAATCCACATGATTTGATGTAAAAGATGGCAAAAAAAATGACTAGAAGAAACAGTTCTCTGTATTCCTAGAATATGTAAAAGGAAATTACTACAAGATTGAATTAATCTCCAGCTTTGTCAGACTCACTTAAAAAAAAAAAAAAGTCTGGACTCAGGTGTGTCTTGTTCAACATTCAGAACACTAATTGCAGTTTTCATTAACTTCATTCTGTCAGGAACACCAACACAGCACAGGTGTCCTCTGTGTGCCTGCAGCTCCCTTGTGAGGGGAGTTGCCGCATCCTCTTCTAAGGTTACTGAACATGCCCCTGACCTCAGGACATTCCCTAATCTCAGTGGAACACGGTAAGATATATCTTTTCAAGAAACAAAAGAGGAAGAATAGCAGGACAAAGAGCTGCATTCAGGGCACTGAGAAGAGGATAGTCACCCCAACTCCCTGCTGCCCAGCTAACTGGTTCAGTATAAATTTCTAATCAAAATTCTGCATGTCAAATGATTCTGAAATGATATCATTCTCACTAAAGAATGACATTTTTCTCCTCAAAGATAATCCAGAAGTGTTGAGGTGTCAAAAATGTGAATGTGGAATTCCTGTTGTGGCACAGCGAAAATGAATCTGACTTGGAACTATGAGGTTTCAGATTCAATCTCTGGCTTTGCTCAGTGGGTTAACAATCCAGCATTGCCATGAGCTCTGGTGTAGGTCAAAGATGTCGCTTGGATTCTGTGTTGCTGTGGCTGTGGCGTAGGCCAGCATCTGTGGCTCTGATTCAACCCCTAGCCTGGGAACCTCCACATACTGTGGGTCCAGCCCTGAAAAAGACCAAAAAAAAAAAAAGTGAAAGTAACAACTAACCCAATGAAGCGGTTAAACTAAGGATAGCTCATATGAGAAATTCACTATAAACCTTTACTTTCTCTTTTTCTCTCTCTCTCTCCCTCTCTCTATATATATATATGTGAGTGTGTATGTATATATGTGTGTGTATGTGTGTGTGTGTGTGTGTTTATACACACATATATATATTTGGTTTTTTAGGGCTGCACCTGGAGCATATGGAAGCTCCCAGGCTAGGGATTGAATTGGACCTACACCTGCCAGCCTACATCACAGCCACAGCAACGAGGGATCTGAGCCACATCTGTGACCTACACAACAGGAACACCAGAGCCTTAACCTACTGAGTGAAGCCAGGGATCAAAACCACATCTTCATGGATACTAGTCAGGTTCATAACCCACTGAGCCACAAAGGGAACTCCTCTGTTTTCTCTTTATCTTCCTTTTCTCTCTCTCTCACCCATCCATTATCAACTTTCTCTCAACTTAATATCCCCAAATTTAAAATCCTTTCTAAAAGTGATTTCAACTGTACATAACAAAATAACAGACTTCAAAGGACAGATGCCAGAACAGTCAAAGGTCAAAAGCAGCTGCATCCAGGTGTAGGAGAAGGATTTGAACACTGACCCCTGCAGTTGCAGACGTTCCCTCCACAGCTACTGTCTGCTCTCAGTGCTGCTGCACCTTCCATGGAGATGGGGGGGTCCAATGAGAACCCATGATGAGCCACAGTAGAGCAGATTCTGCTGGTGCTTGGGAATTTATGTGGTGATGCTGACAAGTCTACAGAAGCCCAGATTATGAACTTAACATTGAGAACAATAATAAAAGAAAGCAAGTACAATAAAACCTATTCCGAGGAAATTTTTTAAATTGAAATACATTCCGGGAGTTCCTATGGTGGCTCAGAGGAAACGAATCTGACTAGTATCCATGAGGATGGGGGTTCAGTCCCTGGCCTCACTCACTGGGTTAGGCTTCTGGCATTGCTGTGAGCTGTGATGTAAGTGGCAGACACAATTTGGATCCCACGTTGCTGTGGCTGGGGCATAGGCCAGCAGCTGTAGCTCTGATTCGACCCCTAGCCTGGGAACTTCCATATGCCGCAGTTTGCTGCCCTAAAAAGCAAAACAAGAAAAAAAAGTTAAAAAAAAAAAGAAATACGTTTCCATTATAGAAAGACACACTAGGAGTTCCCTGGTGTCTCAGTAGGTTGGGAATCCAACGCTGTCACTGGTGTGGCAAGAATTTGATCCCTGGTCCTGAAACTTCCACATGATATAGGCGTGGCCAAATAAATAAGTAAATAAACCTAAAATTAAAATTACAAAAAGAAAGGCACACTTATCTCAGGTTGAGGTCAAAGGATAAGCTACATAGACAATTTCTCTTTCAAAACTTTAACTTGGGGGCTATAAGGGCAACCCTGCAATGCAGTCCTCAGCACCTTAACGACTACCCCTTGACCCTGAGCACACCACACTATCCATGACAAAACTCCCTGCTTCTGCTCTGCCTCCTCCTCAGATTCACTCTTCATATAAAAACAAGTGTGATCTTTTTAAAATAATATCACACAAATAAAGAATAAATCAACAGCCACCATGCCCTCCCCTCCTCTGCTTTAAGCCTGTCAATGCTTCCCACTGCAACTTAGGGAAAAAAACCAATGCATTATGATAGCCAGACAAACCTAGTAAGACCTGGACCCTTCCAAGGCTCTCATCTTACTTTCTACTCAAATGCACTGACCACCTTCGTACTCTTCCCACACATGAAGCTCAGGTCAGCCTCCAGCACTCTGGCCTTACCATTCCTTCTGTCCCCAAATTTTGTTTCTTTACATCCTTTGTATCTCTGCTTAAATGTCCTCATCTCACAACCCTAATATGCTACCACTAGAATGTAAACTTCAAGGGGGCAGGAACATTGTTCTGTCTGCTCACCTCCCCACCACACACACCCAGCATCTGGCATAGTGCCTGATATGGAGTACACACTGTCCACATCTGATGAACAAAAAACTGAAAAGGAATCTGTTAAGAAATAAGCAGGTTAGTGGTAGCCTAGAGTCAGGGGGATAGCAGGAAGGAGAGAATGACTGCTAATGGGTACAGTTTACTTTGGGGGTAATGAACAATGTTCTAGAATTAGGTAGTGGGATGGTCACAAAATTCTGTGAATATACCAAAATAAAACATTGAATTGAACACTTTTTTGGCCACACTCAAGGCACGCACAAGTTTCTGGGGCCAGGAATCAAACCTGTGCCACAGCAGTGACAATGCCAAATCCTTTACCACTAGGCCATTAGGGAACTCCTGAATTGCACACTTTAAATGGATGAATTACATGGTATATGAATTAAGTCTCAATAAAATTTTTATATTTTTTAAAAGAATGAGAAAGCAAAAAGAAAAGAAGGGAGGGAAGGAAGAAAGGGAGGAAGGAAGAAAGCAGGGAGGAAGAGAGGAAGAGAGAGGTGGTGGAAGGGGAGTAATAGGCTTCAGGTCAATAACTCCATAAGCAACTGTTAAAAGCTGTGAATACTCTCATACCTGTGAAACCCATAAATGGATCTCTCTGGTTTCTGGGAGCCATCCTTGGTTGTTCTGGGTTTATTTTAAAGCCCTAGAATATAACCTAGTATAAATACTTAAAAGAAAAATTAGATGGTGTTCCCGTCGTGGCTCAGTGGTTAATGAATCCGACTAGTAACCATGAGGTTGTGGGTTCAATCCCTGGCCTTGCTCAGTGGGTTAAGGATCTGGCGTTGACGTGAGCTATGGTGCAGATCGCAGACATGGCTAGGATCCTGCGTTGCTGTGGCTCTGGCATAGGCCAGAGGCTACAGCTCCGATTAGACCCCTAGCCTGGGAACCTCCATATGCCGCAGGAGTGGCCCTAGAAAAGACCAAAAAAAGAAAGAAAGAAAGAAAAATAAGATAATTATTCTCTGAAGAAATCAAATGCTCTTTGTTTAATAAAAAAAAGATTTTGCAAATATATTCCACTGAAAGAGACAAGTTCCCACACTAAGAAGACGAAGAGCATAATTGAAAGACCAAGTGATCATTTGCTGGTTTAAAGGACCTGAGGAGAATCACCTTTGCAAGACCCGCTCGATGGGCTCCTTTAGACTCCATGTATGCAAGGTATTTGTTGAACTCTCGGAATTCCTCCATGGAGGGTCTGAAGGTCATGATCTTACAGCTGGGGTTAAGCGGACTCTCCACCTCGGCCACCTCCATAATGGCTGGTGCAGTCTCTGTGGAGAAGATGACACAGTCATCAGTACTGAGTTATTGCATTGCAAGGTCAGTGGTCATTTCTCTCAAACATCAGATGAGCTCCCCCAGCAAAAACTCTTACTTAGCATTCCCTCGCCACCCTGCTAGGGAGACTCCCTCCTCTCCCCCTGGACTCCTGAGAAGAAAAACTGCCTCCTGTTATTCCTCCTCCCAAGCTCCTATTCCTGGCATTAAATCACTGGCCTAATTATATGGTTCTCCTCCCCAAAGACCTTCCCAGAAAGAATGAATTTTGTAACTCTGCAAATTTACAGAAGGTGTTGTTCCTATGTACACCTGTGAAACAGACCCTCTCATCCATGCACCTGTATAAAGGCCTGGTGTAAGCTGAGCAGAGAACAAACAATGTTTCATCCTCAGCACAGAGCTCACTCAGGTGTGCTTCCGCTCGTCATGACGCACTTTCCTTTAATAACTTAAAAACCACCCTGTCAGCAAAACTGCCAGACACCAGGATACAGTACTGGAGACACATAAAGGGGTGAAGCTGTCTTCCAAGCTCACTGTCTAGAGGCCAAACTTCAGTACAAACTGTACTGGAAGTAGTACTTGACCACCTGAGTTACTCAGAAATGACTTCCCCAGAAAGGAGCAATTAAGACCTAAGAGAGGATGCATAAGTTTGTCAGATGAGAGAAAGAGCGCTTCAGGCAGTGGAAATACTGCAGGGATGGGAGGTTAGCTTGGCTGGAGCTTAGAAACAAAAGATTACAGGAACTCAAAGTAGCAAGGTGGGCAGCAGTAAGTGCTACAAAATCACAAAATTAACCCTGCTGTCAATGAACAGGATGATTCCTCCCACAAACATTTACTGAACACCTATTGTGCACCAAGTACAGGGAATGTCAAGGTAAGAAGGACCACTGGCAAGCAAGCCTCAGGAGGGAGTCCCACCCCAGCCCACTTTCAGTTGCAGTAACAGTCCCTGGCACCCAACAGCTCAAACAATCCTCTCAAACAATCCTTTTCTCTCTCTCTCTCTTTTTTTCTTTTTAGGGCCGCACCCACAGCATATGGAAGTTCCCAGGCTAGGGGCTGAATCAGAGCTGTAGCTGCTGACCTACACCACAGACACAGCAACTCAGGATCCGAGCCGCATCTGTCACTTACACAACAGCTCATGGCAGCGCCAGATCCCCAACCCACTGAGGCGGCCAGGGTTGAACCTGCATCCCCATGGATACTAGTCAGATTCTAGTTTCTGCTGCGCCACAACAGGAACGCCCTCCTTTTCTCATTTTTTGACAGTAAGTACAATTTTCCTGACAAAAAGAGAAGTTGGAAAGTGAGGGACAGAGTAGAAAAAGGGGAAAATATGCAAAAGGACAACAAGAGATGAAAACAGATCAGGACTACAGACAGTAATAAAACTGTCATTCACTGAATGTTCAAGAGAGTATCGATTCAAAAAGTACATGTGAGGAAAACAGGCACATCAAAATTAAACCCTGCCACCTTTCAGGAATTCATAATCTAAATGGGAAAATAATCTAGGAGTTCCCATAGTGGCTCAGTGATAACAAACCTGATTAGTATCCATGATGTGGGTTCTATCCCTGGCCTTGCTCAGTGTGTTAAGGATCCGGCATTGCCGTGAGCTGTGGTGCAGGTCACAGATTCAGCGTGGATCCCGAGTTGCTATGGCTGTGGCATTAGCCAGCAGCTACAGCTCTGATATGAGCCCTAGCCTGGGAACTTCCATACGCCTAGGGTGCAGCCCCAAAAAGAAAAGAAAGAAAAAAGAATCTGAATGGAAATATATTAGTACATGGTAGAAAATATTCTTTATTCTCCCTGCCTGAAGAAGAGGGCATGCAAAAGAAAAAAACCTTCCGGCCACCTCCCCACTCATCTCCCTTCAAGCGCACATGCCCAAATACATGGGCTGCAGGATGAAAGTCTCACCTCTACTCAGACCCTTGAGAGGCATCCAGGTCAGGCCCTTGCAATAACTATCACGGCTTTGTCCACCAGCACAGCCTACATGAAACTTTATGCTACAATAATACCCACTGATTTTTGTGTGCTTCCCTAAACAAGTACAGCTCTAACCAATTTATTCCCTCTGCTAGAGCAGCCTTTACCTGTTTCCTCAATTGGCGAACTCTTGCCTGCTGCTGCGATTCTGGGGCAGGCCTAGGTGAGCCACCCTGGGTATCTAGACCTCCCTCTCTGCATTTCTTTTACAGCAGCTATCTGTTCCAATGGCACCTCCAACCACACACTCCTCAATGGAGCTTTAAGCCCTGGCATCCAGTCTGGAACCCAGCCTGGCTCATAGTATCTGCTGCAACAATTATTTGCTGAGTGAATGAATGTCAAAATGTTATTAAAGTATTTACATTAAATGATACCAAATATAGGAAAAAGGAAAGCACTAGCCCCAAACACAGAAAATTACTTAGAAAATACATTCATTTTTTTGACTGGTAAAGAGTAATAGAATATAAAAATCTGAGCTGTGGGAGTTCCCTGGTGGCTCAAGCAGGTTAAGGATCCAGCATTGTCAGTGCTGTGGATGGGGTTACTGCTGTGGTGTAGGTTCCCTAGCCTGGGAACTTCCACATGCCAAAGATGGGACCAAAAAAAAAAAAAAGTCTAAACTGTGAGAAAAGAGAGGAATCCCCAGAATACCTCTATAGAAACAACATCTAGTTTATGGAAGGCAGCCTTACTTTCTCGTGGCTGAAGAAAAAGGGCAGCCTGCCTACTGCTCCAGGCAAAAGGCTTAAAAAGCCACTTAAGAAACTGAAGATTCAGCCAGTCATTCAACAACTACTTACTGAGTGCCTGACTGCTGGAGGGGCATTCAGGTAAGAATGATGAGAAACCCTAAGAGTAGTGAAGTGAACACAGATTACTACTAAGTAAGTGCTATGAAGAAGTAAACCAGGATAAGGGCACTGTGTGCAAAGAGGAGGGGTAGCTGCTTCACAGAGAGGGGCAAGGGAAGGCTTCAGAGGCTTGAAGGAGGAAATAAACACTGCAGTACCTGGAAGAAGAGCATCTGAGGCTGAAGCAACAGCAAGAAGCCTCTTGGGCTCTTCAAAGAATAGGAAGGAAGTGTGACTGGAGAGAATGGTGAGAGAGGAGATGGGGGAGAAAAGGAGTTTGATGTTTACCCTGAATGAGATGAGAAGTAATGGAGTTTCCTCCCCTCCTTGTACATCCCATTCTGGATACTCTAACATGCATTTCCAACCAAGGAGAAGACAGTGCTTTCTAAGGTAACTCTTTTAAAGGAAGTTGAAGAGAGAAGTGAGCTGGCTCATCATTCTGGCTATTGTATCAAAAAAGGACAAGGTTGGAGTTCCCGTCGAGGCTCACTGGAAACGAATCTAACTGGCATCCATGAAGATGAAGGCTCAATCCCTGGCCTTGCTCAATGGATTAAGGATCCAGCATTGCTGTGAGCTGTGGTACAAGTCACAAATGCGACTTGGATCTGGCGTTGTTGTGGCTGTGGTGTAGGCCAGCAGCTACAGCTCCAATTTGACCCCTAGCCTGAGAATCTCCATATGCAGAGGGTGCAGCCATAAAAAGACCAAAAAAAAAAAAAAAATTGGACAAGGTTTGAAGCATGAAGGCAATTAACACCAACCTAGGCAAAATAAAATGGTGACTTGGACCAGAGGTGGGCAGTGAGAAGGAGTCATTTTGCAGATCTATTCTGAACAAAATTTCATGATAAAAGCGGGAAAAAAAAAAAAAGGAGTTAAGATTTTTGGTCTAGGAGTTCCCTGGTGGCCTAGAGAGTTAAGGATCTAGCATTGTCACTGCTATGACACATGTTTGATTCCTGACCCAGGAACTTCCACATGCCACAGGCCCGGCCAAAAAAAGAAGAAAGATTATTGGTCTCAAAAACAGAACAATGGCTCTGACAAGAAACTGAGACAATGAGACTGGTAAGACGTGCAGCAGCAAATAAGCAAACTTCAGGAACTCCCATTGTGGCGCAGTGGAACTGACTCTGACTAGGAACCATGAGGTTGTCGGTTCGATCCCTGGCCTCGCTCAGGGGGCTCAAGGATCTGGCTTTGCCGTGAGCTGTGGTGTAGATCACAGATGTGGCTCGGATCTGGCATTGCTGTGGCTCTGGCATAGGCCAGCAGCTACAGCTCCTAAGCTCCTAAGCCTGGGAATATCCATATGCCGAGGGTGCCGCCCTGAAAAAAAGAGAGACTGGAATTAAACCTTCACCCTTTACCTAGTTTGCTAACTGGTCTGTGAAGTAAATTTTGCCTCTTCCTAACTTCACTACTCCCTTGATTACACAAAACTAATTCTACCTCCAAATCAGGCATATATAACTAAAGACCTAGCTAGCTTATACTTAGACATTTTCAAATTGTAAAGTTAATACATGATCATGGTAAAATTAAAAACATTAATGCATCTAAAAATTTAATGTTAATACCACCACCCAAATCTTTGCCAACATGACAGACAAGAGAGTCTGTTTCACTTCTAGTATTACTAGTGCTACTGATCATTTTTGGACATTTATAGCCATTTTTATTTCATTTGGGGGTTGCCTACATACATTCTTTACCCTTAAAGTTAGTTTACAAATTTTTTATTCCTTGAGTTTTTTTCTAATCCACTTTATCATTTTTTTTATATCTTTTTTAAATGATTTTTTTTCATTATAGCTGGTTTACAGTGTTCTGTCAATCTTCTACTGGACAGCAAGGTAACCCCACCTTTATCATTATTAAAGTTAATCATGCTGGTAGAATCAAATTCCCAATCACCCTTCTTTCTCTTTTAGCTTTATTACCCTGAGCCAAGCAGAAAAGAAGATTTAAAGTGCTCTTGCAATAATGTTTCCTAGTCGGAGAAAGACTGTTATATTTTGCAAGAAACGTCTTTATGATTTTCTGCTGAAGGTGATGCAACAGTCATTTAATGATACATCTCTTTAGAGACTGGGTCCCCAAAGCGAGTGATGACAGTGTCTATGATGATAACTTTGTTATTTTGGGTCTACAGAGCTATCGTTCAATGTTTTTGAGACCACGTAAACCAAATTATCACATTTATCATAAGTACCCTAAGAATTTTTTTCACAAACTAAAGATCTTCCTCATTAAGTGAAAGGAAAAAAAAACAGCACTAATTCATGCTTACATTACTCGCCCAAGCTTCTTAGCCAAGAATTTTTACCTTATCATGAAAGGAAAACAACTATTCTTTATTTAATAATATATCTTTATTTGGTAATAAAAAAGAAACCGAGGCTGACGCTTTCCTTTTGAATGTCAATCAGTACTCTTCCTATATTGCTTTCCTTGTATACACCTGTATTTCTGACCTGTGTCCTGTTGTTTACACAATTTCTGTGAAAGAATGAAAACCAACAGTCTTAGTTGGAGTATTAGTTTCTTAGGCAATGCCTGCCACAGGCCTGGTCTACACTGAAGAGAGCACTTCTGGATCTACTACAAAGCACAGCCCCCTGGGAAATAGAGCACTCACCAGTTAAGCAATGTATTTGGCTAGAAAAAAAATGAACCAAGAGACAACTACCAGCTGTGCTAGTGTTTGAAGAGACTCTCTCCCAGCCTTGGTTCCTCATGAGGACTTGCCCAAACCCTGGAGGCCATCCTTTCCTATAGTTAGATTTTAAAAAGAAATAGAGCAGCCCAGGCCATTCACCAGATCCTGTGAGCCAGGTTCAGGCAGGCAGCACCTAGGCCCCTTGTGAGGCACCTGAAGTCTGGACTTTCAGTTCCACCACTGCAGCTCACTCAGCTTGGTCACACAGGAAGCCAAGTAAGCTTATGCTTTGCAGGCAACCTTGGTCAGGATTGCTATGGGTTGAACTGCGCCCCTCTAAAAATATGTCAAAAACTAACTCCCAATACCTGTGAGTGTGACCCTATCTAGAAACTGGGTCTTTGCAGATATAATCAAGTTAAGAGGAGGTCACACTCGATTAGAGTGGTGTCTCAGGAGAAAATGACTGGTGTGTCCTTATAAAAGGGGAGGAGACAGACGCAGAAGAAGGAATATCCTGTAAAGATGAAGGCGGACTGGAGTCATGCACCTGCAAACCAAGGGATGCCCCAAGCACAAGATTCTCCCCAGATCCTTGAGAGAATGCATAGCCCTTTGAACACCCTGATTTTGGCCCTCTAGCTTCCAGAATTGTGAATGAATAAATTTCTCTCATTTTAAGCCGTCAAGTTTATGGTAATTTGTTAGAACAGCCCTAGTAGTCTAAGACCAGCATCAAGGACCAGACTAGAAGGAAAGAAGTAGAAAGGGTGACATTCTACAGCCCCAGTCTTATCAACAGTAAATCTCAGAGCTTCCATCTGACTCCTTCATCTTTCTCAAGTGGTTATAGACTCAGATGGAAAAGGGAGGTTGCAAGAGGCATCCCCTTGAAAACTCTACATTTGCCATTAGCATCCCCATCCAGATCCCAAATCACAATAAGAGCATCTTGCTTTAAAGGCTGCCCTTTCCTGTCATCTTAGGACCTCACAGCCCTGCAGCCCTACGTTAGACAGCAAGACAGCAAAGAAAAGTCCTTAGCCTATTGATCACTTTTCTCCTGAGCCAGGCCTCGTTCCTATCCCAGAGGCGCAGGCAGCTTTTTTTAAATCCTTTTGGCTCAGTTCAGATCTCCACTTCATCACACTCCGCCTATAGAGACCAGGGCTGGCAATAGAAAAGTAAACTCAGGAGATGGTTCTAGGACAGAAGAACCAAGATAACAAATGAATCTGTGCAAAAGTTTCTTTTACTGCACAGATTCTAGGCTGGGTCCCAGGAGAGGGCTCCTAAGAAGAGATCCAAGTAAATACGTAAATTCTCTCCATCAATCTATACCAGACAGCTCACAATCCTGATCACACCCTCTTATACCTTTGGTAAATAAAAGTCATCTTTCTGGGCAAACTGAGTAAAACTTCCCTTCTCTTGTTCCCCAAATATCTGGCAAAATTAACAGACACTGGAGTACTCAGGTTGTCATCTCCTTAGGATAAGTATGCAGAAGAGGGTGTTGAAACCAGCCAAACTGCCTTAAAGAATTCACTCTTGACTCCACCCAGCAGGACACTCCTTTCCTAAGTCAAACTCTATCTAGGCCTGGACATCAGTGGGACAGGAGAAGCAATTTTCCTTACACAAAATAATCACATGGTAATTGTTCTAGTTGCAAACCTGCAGCTTCCATCCAGCATGAAATTGTACACATAACATCTAATTTATGTGTTTACTCTAGCCTTGCATCAATTTTCAAACACACTAAGATTTTAATTAAATATGTAAATTCTTGGTTTTTCCTTCCTCTATCTTTTACACTACTTTAAGTGTCCACCAATAAGGGTTTAGATAAATCAGTGTAATACTTCCTAGTCAGCCCAAAAGAAACAAGGACAATCTCTAAGTACAACTCTAGAATGATTTCCAAATTATACTGTTAAATCCTTAGGAGGATGCACTCAACAAAAGGTTATTGTAACAGGAGTTCCTGTCGTGGCGGTGGAAATGAACCCTCCTAGGAACCATGAGATTGCATCTAGGAACCACGAGGTTTCGGGTTCCATTCCTGGCCTCACTCAGTGGGTTAAGGATCCAGCGTTGCCTCGAGCTGTGGTGTAGGTCGCAGATGCGGCTCGGATCTGGTGTTGCTGTGGCTATGGTGTAGCCTGGCAGCTGTAGCTCCAATTCACTCCCTAGCCTAGGAACCTCCACATACAGAGAGTGCAGCCCAAAAAGCCAAAAAAAAAAA
Organism: Phacochoerus africanus; assembly: GCF_016906955.1. Classification (NCBI taxonomy): domain Eukaryota; kingdom Metazoa; phylum Chordata; class Mammalia; order Artiodactyla; family Suidae; genus Phacochoerus; species Phacochoerus africanus. The sequence goes on from NC_062545.1 coordinate 217,581,623, forward strand.
AAAAAGTTACTGTAACATGTGACAGTTACTCCACTTTCTAGCAATTCAATTAAATTGACATTACAACAATAATCTCAACCAGAATGGCATCTTCTATAAGATTACCATCACAATGAAAGGTGAACTAAATTATTTCATATATTTCTTTCAAATTGTGACTGTCTTCAACCTAAGAGGCAACCAAGAGACAAGAACAGACCTTAGAGTGAAGAACTTACAGTCAAACTGGGTTCTAATCCCTCCCACACACTGCCTCCACTCAGCAGCTGCAGGACATCAGGAAAATTACTTAAATGAGGCTTGTTTCCCCATCGTCAAATGGGATAACACTACTTCCCCTGCAGCACTGTGATGGGGATTCAATAAGTTGCTAAATATATCAGTTGAGTACACTGCTAGGCCACAGTAAGCACGGATGTTGGCTTAAAAAAAAAAAAAAAAAAAAACAGGAGTTCCCTTGGTGGCTCAGCTGTTAATGAACCCATCTAAGATACATGAGGATAGGGTTCGATCTCTGGCTCACTCAGTGGGTTAAGGATCTAGCATTGCCATGAGCTGTGGTATAGGTAGAGATGCACTGCTATGGATCTGGAGCTGCAGCTGCTAGGTCAGATCTGGCACTGCTATGGCTGTGGCTGTGGCATACGCCTGGGAACCTCCATATGCTGCAACAGCCCTTGAAAAAAAAAAAGCAAAATAAATAAATAAGACAAAACTTCGAATTATATCCCTTTTCTTCCTCATTACCTAAAGACGTACTCTAATCTCTCTTACATAATTTTTAAAGGCTTCCTGTACACCATGGCCCCTCCTACACAGACCCCAGATACAGCCTTTTAGCTTGCTTTCCCCAACCCTAATAGACAAACCCCAAAAGAGAATAACCTAGACTCATTTGGCCACTTCATCGATTCAACCTTCAGTCCTACCTGAAATTAGATGTCTCCTTCCACCAGGGCACTGAAATCATTCTGGAAAGAGTTGTCAGGGATTTTCCAATTTCCCGTTTTCCATATCCAATATGTTTTTTATAATCCTCTTACCAACCTCTTGCAACATTTAAAATTGGACAGGTCCTCTTCTATCACAGCTTCTACAGATGATGGGACACAAACCATCCCCTGCTCATTCTCTTAGGGTCACTCCACTTTCTGAAATTCCTTTCCATGCTCCTCCTCAGCCAAACCCTTCACTATTGATATACTTCAAGGTTCTTCCAAAGGCTGTATTCCCTCTCCACCATACACAGACACTATGGGAGATTCAGTCACAATGGCCTCAACTGTCCTTACCAATGTCTCAAAAATACACAGCAAGAACCTCTATCCCCTGAATCCAAATCTAGCAAATCTAAATTCCTGCTGGACATAGACATTTAGATATGATTCCCAAACTCAGTAGCGACAAAACTGAACCTAAAACTAACTGGAAGGATGTCCACTCTCACCTCTTCTATTCAACATAGTATTGGAGGTCCCAGACACAGCAATCAGACAAGACAAATAAAAGGTTATCCAAATTGGAAGAGAAGCAGAAAAATTGCCGTTATATGCAGGTAACATGAAACTATGTATAGAAAGCCCTAAAGATGCCACACAAAAACTACTAGAACTGATTAAATGAATTCAGCAAGGTAGCAGGATACAAGATTAACATACAGAAATCAGTTGCATTTCTTTACACTAACAATGAAATATCAGAAAGAGAATGTAAAATAACAATAATTTTTAAAATTGCACCACAAAAAATAAAATACTTAGGAATAAACTTGACCAAGGAAGTGAAAAACCTATACTCTGAGAACTACAAAACATTAATAAAGGAAACTGAAGATAATTCAAAGAGATGTAAAAATTTCATATGCTCTTGGATTGGAAGAATTAATATTTAAAAATGCCCATACTACCCAAAACTATCTACAGATTCAATGCAATCCCATCAAATTATCCATAATATTTTAAACAGAACTATAACAAATCCTAAAATTTACATAAAACCATAAAAGACTCAAAACTGTCAAAGCAATCCTGAAGAAAAGCAAAGCAGGATACATAACCCTCCCAGATTTCAGACAATACTACAAAGCTACTGTAATCAAGACAGCATAGTATTGGCCAAAAACAGACATATGGATCAATGGAACAGAATAGAGAGTCCAGAAATAAACCCACACTCCAAGGTCAATTAATCTTCAGCAAAGGAGGGAGTTCACATTGTGGCTCAGCAGTAATGAACCTGACCAGTACCCATGAGGATGCAGTTCAATCCCTGGCCTCAATCAGTGGATTAAGAATCCAGCATTGCCATGACCTGCAGTGTAGGTCACAGACGTGGCTTGGCTCTGGCATTGCTGTGGCCAGCAGCTGCAGCTCTGATTCAACCCCCAGCCTGAGAACTTCCACAGGCCATGGATGTGGTCCTAAAAAGAGAAAAAGAAAAAAAAAAAAAAAAGGAGGCAAGAATAGGGAGTCCCCTCATGACACAGCAGGTTAAGCGTCCAGCTTTGTCACTGCTAGAGCTCTGATCACTGCTGTGGCTCAGGTTTGATCCCTGGGCCAGGAACTTCCACATGCAGCAAAAAAAAAAAAAAAAAAAAAAAAGCAAGAATACACAATTTGAAAAAGACGGTCGGAGTTCCCATTGTGGCGCAGTGGTTAACAAATCCGACTAAGAACCATGAGGTTTCGGGTTCAATCCCTGCCCTTGCTCAGTGGGTTAAGGACCCCACATTGCCGTGAGCTGTGGTGTAGGTCACAGATGTGGCTCGGATCCCACGTTGCTGTGGCTTTGGCGAAGGCTGGCGGCTACAGCTCCGATTAGACCCCTAGCCTGGGAACCTCCATATGCTGCGGGAGCAGCCCTAGAAAAGGCAAAAAGACCAAAAAAAAAAAAAAGAAAGAAAGAAAGAAAAGAAAAAGATGGTCTTCAGCAAATGGCTGGTGTTGGGAAAGTTAGACAGCCACATGTAAATCAATGAAGTCAGAAAATAGCCTCATACCATACACAAAAAATAAACTCAAATGGCTTAAAGACTCAAACGTAAGACATGACACTATAAACCTCCTAGAAGAGATGTTTTCTTAGGTCAGTCTCCCAAGGCAATAGAAATAAAAGCAAAAAATAAACAAATAGGACCTAATCAAACTTACAAGATTTTTATGGCAAAGAAAACCATAAACAAATGAAAAGATAACCTATAGAATGGGAAAAAACATTTGCAAACAAATATGTGACAGACAAGGGCTTAATTTCCAAAATATACAAATAGCTCATATAACAACCAAAAATTTTTAAAAACCCAATCAAAAAATGGGCAGAAGACCTAAATAGACATTTCTCCAAAGAAGACATACAAATGGCCAATAGGGACATGAAAAGATGCTCAACATCTCCACAGTTATTAGAGAAATGCAGATCAAAACTATAATAAGGCACCACATCACAGAAGAATGGCCATCATTATAGCCTGCAAATAAGAAATGCTGGAGATGGTGTGGAGAAAAGGGAGCCCTCCTAGACTGCTGGTGGGAATATAAATTAATGCAGCCACTATGAGAAACAGTATGGAGGCTCCTCAGAAAACTAAAAATAGAATTACCATATGATCCAGCAATCTCACTCCTGGGCATATATCCAGACAAAACTGTAATTCAAAAAGATACATGCACCCTTATGTTCATAGCAGCACTATTCAAAATAGCCAAGACATGGAAATAACCTAAATGCCCAATGGAGGAATGGACAAAGAAGATGTGGTACAGGAGTTCCTACTGTGGCACAGTGGTAACAAACCCAACTAGTAACCATGAGTACTCGAGCTGGATCCCTGGACTCACTCAGTGGGTTGAGTATCTGGTGTTGCCATGAGCTGTGGTGTAGGTCACAGACATGGCTTGGATCCACACTGCTGTGGCTGTGGTGTAGGCCAGAAGCTGTAGCTCCGACTTATCCCCTAGCCTAGGAACGTCCATACGCCATGGGTGCAGCCCTCAAAAAAAAAGAAGAAAAAGATGCAGTATGTATATAAAATGGAATACCACTCAGCCATAAAAAATAACAAAATAATATCATTTGCAGCAACAGGGATGGACCTAGAGATTATCATGCTAAGTGAAATAAGTCAGAAAGAGAAAGACAATAACAAGTGATATTACTTATATCCTTATATGACACAAAGGATGGAGGTTCCTCAAAAAACTAAAAACAGAACTAGCATTTGATCCAGCAATCCCAATCCTGGGCATCTATCCAGAGAAAACCACAATTCAAAAAGATACATGCACCCCAATGTTCACTGAAGAGCTATTTACAAAAGCCAAGACATGGAAGCAACCTAAATGTCCATCATCAGAAAAATGGATAAAGAAGATGTGGTACATATATACAACAGAATATTACTCAGCCATAAAAAAGAATGAAATAATGCCATTTGCAGCAACATGGATGGACACAGAAACTATCATAAATGAAGTTAGCAGAAGACAAACATCATATATCACCCATATGTGGAATCTTAAAAAAAAAAGGATGCAAATGAACTTATTTGTAGAACAAAAACAGACTCACAGGCTTTAAAAAACTTATGGTTACCAAAGGGGTCAGGTAGGTGGGTAGGAGGGTTATACTGGGGGTTTGGGATTGGCATGTGCACAATGAAGTACATGGAATGACTGGCCAAAGGGGACCTGCTGTAGCACAGAGAACTCCACCCAGTATTCTGTGATAATCTATGTGGGAACAGAATCAGAGAATGGGTATGCGTATAGGTATGACTGGGTCACTTTGTTGTACAACAGAAATTACCACAGCCTTGTAAATTAACCATACTTCAAAAAAACTTTTAAAAAATAAAGGACCTACTGTATAGCATGGGGAAATGTATTAAATATTCTGAGATAACCTATATGGAAAAAGAATCTGAGAAAAAATGGCTATGTGTCTAACAACTGAATCACACTTTGCTGCATGGCAGAAATTAAAACATTGCAAATCAACTATATTCCCAACCAAAAAAAAAAATTGTCTTTTTAGGGCCACACAGCAGCATATGGAAGTTCCCTGGCTAGGGATCAAATCGGAGTTGTAGGTGCTAGCCTACACCATAGCCATATCACCAAGGGATCTGAGCCACATCTGTGACCTACACTCAGCTCATGGCAACACCAGATCCTTAACCCACTGAGCGAGGCCAGGGATGGAACCCATGTTCTCATGGATACTAGTGAGGTTCCCTACTGCTGAGCCACTACAGGAACTCCCAATAAAACTTTTAAAAAATAAAACAAAATATGACACAAACGGACCTATCTATGAAACATATTCATTAACACAGAGAACAAACTTATGGCTGCCAACTGAGTGGGGGTTGAGGGAGGAATGGAGTGGGAGGTTGGGCTTAGAAGATGTAAGCTATTATATAAGGAGTGGATAAACTACAAGGTCCTACTGTATATCACATGGAACTATATTCAATATTCTATGATAAACAGTAACGGAAAAGAATTTTTTTAAATGGGTTCATCAGCAATATGTGGAAGTTCCTGGGCCAGGCACTAAATTTGAGCTGCAGCTTTAACCTATGCTGCAGCTGTGGCAACACCTTTAACCCACTGAGACAAGCTGGGATTGAACCTGTGCCTCCAGCCACTGTAGTCAGATTCTTAACCCACTGTGCCACAACAGAAACTCCAGAAAGGAAGGGGTTTTTTGCTTTTTTTTTTTTTATTAGGACCTCACCTGCAGCATATGGAAGTTCCCAGGCTAGGAGCCACCCTACGCCACAGCCACAGCAACATGGGATTCAAGCCACGTCTGTGACCTACACCACAGGTCACAGCAACACTGGATCCATAATCCGCTGAACAAGGCCAGGGATCAAACCCACATCTTCATGGATGCTAGTCGGGTTCGTGACCCTCTGAGCCACAATGGGAACTCCTTAGAAAAGAGCCTTTTTTAAAAAGAATGTATATCGAGAGTTCCGGTTGTGGCTCACGGTAACGAACCTGATTAGCACTCATAAGGATGCAGGTTCGATTCCTGGCCTTGCTCAGCAGGTTAAGGATCTGATGTTGCCATGAGCTGCGATGTGGGTTGCAGACTCGGCTTGGATCTGGCATTGCTGTGGCTGTGGCATAGGGTGGCAGCTACAGCTCTTGATTCTACCCCTAGCCTGGGAGCTTCCATATGGCTCGGGTGCAGCCCTAAAAAGATTTAAAAAAAAAAAAAAAAGGACGTGTGTATATATATACGTATATATATGTATAAATATATACATATATATATGTATAACTGAAACACTTTGCTATACAGCAAAAATAAACACAACATTGTAAATCAACTATACTTCAATAAAAAATAAATGAAACTCAACTGGGATAAAATGGAATCTTTCTTTCAAAATATGCTTCTCTATCCTATAGTTTCAAATCCAGTTCTCAATCCATCCATAGTCTTGCTTGTCTTTTGTGGCTGATACTGACCAACGTTAATTCTCAAAGAGCTTACAGATGCAGAGGGAATAAATGCACAGGTGGTTATAATACCACAAGCCAGGTGCTACAACAAAGGGAAGCAAAGAGCACCACTCAAGCCTTTAGAACAAAAACAGCAAGATCCAACCTTTACCAGTGTAAAGAACAGAGAAGAGAGGGAGAAGGGAGAGCATCTCCTGCACAAGCCCTATCCTCCACTGAAAGGACCACATCAGAATCCCAGGAGCCATTCTGAGACCTCCCTCACTCTCCACTTCTATGGGATGCCAACTGTTGTCTATACAACTTCATGAAAGTCTTTCAGATCTACTCTCTAATCTCCATTCCCAGTGCTCCTCTCCTCAGTCAAGCTTTGGTCCTTTCTTTCCTAAACTATTCCCACCTTTTGATTTACTCCTCAATTCTCTTCTCTACATTTATACATTTATAAAAGTACAAGAGCTCCCTGGTGGCCTAGCAGTTAAGACTCTGGCATTGTCAACTGTGGTGTGAGTTTGATCCCTGGCCTGAGAATTTCTGCATGGCACGAGTGAGGGAAAAAAAAAAAAAAAGAACTTTCTAAACACAAAATTGATCATGCCTTCCCTATTTTAAATCCTTTAATAGTTCAGTTTAAATCTTTTAAATCCTTTAATAGTTCAGTCCAACATGAAAACTACCTGTATGGTCCAGCTCCTGCCTTTTCCTCCAGCCTCAAAGAGCCCTTTTTAGCCTACTTGAAATCTCTACTTCCTTCTAACCAAAGTTTTCATGGGTGCCACGCTATTTCCCTCCTTTGCTGCACTGTGTAGATATGTGTCACCTGATGACATCACCAAGAACTTCCTATGAGCTGGACACCAGCAAAGTGAATTAATGTGCACTCTCTTACTTAAATCTCAAAGTAACTCCATTGAGAGGGACCATATATATCTCTAGTTCACCAATGATGAGGATTAAAATGCCTGTCCAAGGTCCCACAGTTAGTAAGAGCTAAGGATAATATTTGAACCTGTGATTCTAGTATCATATTCATAACTACTACACTATTTCCTTGGCCTTTCCTCAGTCAGCTCTATGGCAACATCTATCTTTCAAAGTTTATCTCAGACCTCATTATGAAGCCTTTCCTGACAACACTCACAACCATGTCGGTTTTTTTTTAATGCTCACCTCAGCACACAGTCAATCCTCATTCTGCCTGGATTCTACATTTGCAAATTCACTTATTTGCTAAAAGTCATAACCCCCAAATCAATGACTAGGCACTTGTATGGACATTCACAGACATGCACAGAGGGAAAAATATCACCCAACATGCGTGGGCAATGCTTTGCCTTCCTGTTTCAGCCCTCAGACTGGAAACAAGTTTTCTTTCTGCAGTCGGTTTATTGCCAGTGCTATTTACATTTTTGTGCCTCTTGTTGGTTTTAGCTGCTTAAAACAGTCCCTAAGCACAAGTTCCTAACTGCAAGAAAACTATGATACACCTTATGATGAAAACACATAACTTTGAGAGTTCCCGTCATGGCTCAGCAGAAATGAATCTGACTAGCATCCATTAGGACGCAGGTTTGATCCCTGGCCTTGCTCAGTGGGTTAAGGATCCAGCGTTGCCATGAGCTGTGGTGTAGGTCACTGACATGGCTCATATCTGGAATTGTGGCTGTGGTGTAGGCCAGCAGTATAGCTTCGAGATGACCGTTAGCCTGGGAACCTCCATATCCCTCGAGTTTGGCCCTAAAAAGACAAAAAAAAAAAAAAAAAAAACTTCATCCAGGCATCAGTTTTACTGTTGGTATGAGCTCACTGTTAATGAATCAACAATTATATATTATACAAGATGTCTTTAAATATAAACACACATAAAACAGGTGATATATTGATCAGTTGAAAAAATATTGTGATCAGAGACTCACAGGAATCTAACCTATATTTTCCCCAGGAGCAATGGTTCAGTATTCACTAATTCAGTGTTCACAGTGACTTTATAGAACATAACTACCATACATAATGTGAAATGACTGTCCCTATGCCCTTTTAATTAGATCATTCCAAAAAAGTCCCTACCCCCATGGAAGCCATCCTCCTCCCTTCCCCTCAAGAATTTCTCCTACATAACACAGTGAGCCAAACAGCAAATCCTACAGACTACAACTGACCTGAGCTAGCTCCATCCCTCCTACAGGAACTCAGAATTGGGGAACAGAGGAAGCCATGAGGGGCTGTAACAGCCATTGTCTTCCTCTGGCATTAACAGAGAATGACATAAAGGAGATGAGTAGAGAGAAGGAGGGATGGGGAGGGAGAGGCAGAGAGAAGAGAGGGAGGGAGGAAAGTGGGGAGAGGGAAGAGGAGGAGAGATGTGAGAGGACTAAAAAGGAAAAGGAGTTCCCGTTGTGGCACAGTGGAACAAATCCAACTAGGAACCATGAGTTTTTGGGTTCCATCCCTGTCCTTGCTCAGTGGGTTAAGGATCCGGTGTTGTCGTGAGCTGTGGTATAGGTCGCAGACAAAGAAACCCTGCCTGAGTCAGCCTCATCATAATGCAAATCCTCAGGTAAATGCCTGAAGAGTCTGTATCTTCAAGAGACTGCAGAGTCTGGAGACCTGAAATCTCCACTGGAAAGGGTATTCCAGATATTATTTAAATTCTTCCAATATGAAGAGAGTTGAATTTGGAACTGGGCAGAATGAGGAAAGAGGTGGAAACCTGCAAGGCATCCGTCTTGCTGGAACAGAGATTTGGTAGAGGTAGTCTGGATCTTTAACAGTTCTGGCCAGGACCTGAACCCTGGATCTCAACGAAGGTGGTGTCCATGAAACAAACAAATGCAGCAGCAACTTCCTGCTCCCCGGATCTCAGCCAAGGTGCTATGCTCCCATATCCTGATTCTTCAATTTTCTATTCACGGCAGAAATGGCAGTCCCCTATATGGCCCTACCAGCAATGGGGTTCTGGGAGATAGCCCAGGAGATGGGTCCAAGAACCTTTTCTTCAACCTTCAGCAACTCTGACATAAAATCTCATTCTGCTTAAGTTAACCAGGGAAGTGTCCATTATCTGAAATTGAATCTAACTTATAAAATAATCAAATATAAACTAACAATGATGAGTGGGAAAGAAACCTGGTATACAATCATCAGGTGTATAGCAAATGAAGGTTTTATGCATATCTATTTGCCTTCTGCCAGTAATCCTTTCTAATAATCAGTTCCTTAACAGAGTTCCTGTCGTGGTGCAGTGGAAACGAATCCAACTATGAGGTTGTGGGTTCGATCCCTGGCCTTGCTTGGTGGGTTAAGGATCTGACATTGCTGTGAGCTGTGGTGCAGGTCATGGACAGGGCTTGGATCTGGTGTTGCTATGGCTGTGGCATAGGCTGGCAGCTGTAGCTCAAATTAGATGCCTAGCCTGGGAAACTCCATATGCTGTGGGTGCAGCTCTAAAGGCAAAAAAAAAAAAATCAATTTGTTATGCAGCTTAATGAAATTAACTCACATTACTCAAAATTCATTTTTCCATATTGAGTACGATTACTAACTGAGCCATTTAACAAACTAGCCATCCACCTACATCCACTTACTGGCCTACCACAATAGAAGTACTCAACAGCCTTTTACTTAACCAATTCACCAGATACTAACACAATGTCTAGGAAAAACACCACTGCTGTCCACAACTAGGCGAGGCTAGTAGGCTATACCTATCATGCCTAAGTAATTGTGCCATTATGTGATATGATTAAATATTACATGAATAGATGAAGTGTGAATACAACAATGTTATTGTTTCTACAAAATTTAAGTTGAATCTTCTGGAAAGATCCAGTAAAGAGGAGATGATTTAAAAAAAAAAAAAAAAAAACAAGTACAACCACTATCAATAACAGCATGGAGGTTCCAGAGTTCCCATCATGGTACAGTGGAAACGAATCCGAGTAGTATCCATGACGAAGCAGGTTTGACCCCTGGCTTCGCTCAGTGGGTCAGGGATCTGGCATTGCTGAGAGCTGGGGTATAGGTTGCAGATGTGGCTCAGACTCCGCATTTCTGTGGTTGTAGTGTAGGTTTGCAGCTGCAGCTCCATTTCAATCCCTAGCCTGGAAACTTACATATGCCACAGGTATAGCCCTAAAAAGAAAAAAAAAAAAAAAACCTTCCATATGATCCAGCAATCTCGGTCCTGGGCATCTATCTGTACAAAACTATAATTAAAAAAGACACATGCACCTCCGTGTTCATAGCAGCACTATTCACAATAGCCAAGACATGGAAACAATGTGAAATGTCCATTGGCAGAGGAATGGATTAAGAAGATGTGGTATACTGCTGATTCATTTAAAAAAAAGAATGAAATAATAATGTCATGTGCAGTATCAAACCAAGTGAAGTCAGAAAGGGAAAGACATATACCACACATTATCACTTACATGTGGAATCTAAAATATGGCACAAATGAACCTATCTACAAAACATAAACAGACTCACAGACATAGAGAACAGACTTGTGGTTGCCAAGGGGGAGGGGGAGGGGGAGGGAGTGTGATGGACTGAGAGTTTGGGGTTAGTAGATGCAAACTATTATATTTACAATGGATAAACAACAAGGTCCTGCCGCACAGCACAGGGAACTATATCCAACCTCCTGGGATAGATCATGATTTAAAAAGAATGTATATGACTAAGTCACTTTGCTGTACAGCAGAAATTGGTACAACATTGTAAATACACTATACTTTAAAAAAATACAATAAAAAATTTTTTTTAATTTTTAAAAACAGAAAAAGGGAGGATGCCAAATGAAGTATGGAAAATGCAAGAGCAAAAGATTAGGGGGTAAAGATATTTGTAAAATGCAAGATTCTGGCTCAAATTACTTCAAATGTCAATTCTCACTTCAAAAAAAAACAGAAACTGAAAGCGGTATAGACTGTATTGTGAGTGTATTGTTTACGCAAAAGAGGAAATGTAGGACTCTAACCTTTGCTCAAATAAAAGGTTTTACCCGACAATAAAAGATATGTAAATTAATTTTTTATTTTATTCTACTTATGTTTTAAGTAGAAACAAAATAATAAGTGTATCTTTCTTTGTGATTTACATCTTTAACCAAAATCAAAACTACTCATTAACTTTTGGAAACATCCACTTGGGGCCTTTATAATACAGGCATAAAAATAATGCAAGGTCAAAATTTATCAAAGTCTTTGCTTTTGGTTAAACATGGCTATTTTCCCTTATCTCTTTCACAGTGCCAAGCCCTCCATGCCTGGTTTAAGAGAAAGTCAATCAATGAGGGAACTTAACTTGAGTTAAAGAAAAACACAAAAGCTCTGTGGATTTATTCTTGTACCTGTTGCTACTGTTTTGTCTTTTTTTTTTTTTTTTTTAGGGCTACACCCACAGCATATGGAGGTTCCCAGACTAGGGTTTGACTTGGAGCTTTAGCCATTGGCCTACACCACAGCCACAGCAAACCAGATCCCAGCTGTGTCTGCAACCTGCACCACAGCTCACGGCAACACCAGATCCTTAACCCACGGAGCAAGGCCAGGGATCTAACCTGTGTCCACACGCAGACTAGTCAGATTCATTTCCGCTGAGCCACAACGGGAATTCTACTTGTTGCAATTGTAAATAGTCTGTCTTTAACTTTTAGACACTAATAATACTATTTTTTTAACTTTATAGAAAAATTTCAGGAATAGGAAAAAAAACAGCCCTGCAAACACTTAACCCATATTCATTAAATTAATACTTTACCCTATTTGCTTTGTCAATCTGTTCTCTTTCTTTCCAAATACATTTTTTTCTGAACGATTCAAGAGTAAGTTGTATACATTTTGGCTCGTTACCCCTAAAAACTTTAGTGTGTGTTTCCTAAGACTCAAGATCTTCTCTTACAAAGTGACAAGAGTTTTTAACTCCAATAAGTTTAACATAGCTACAATGCTTGTATCTAACTTTTGAGTTCCAATTTTATTAAAGGACCCAATAACATACCTTACAGCATTTTTTTCCCTCCAGTAGGGAATTCAGTGCAGGCTTAGGTATTTTGTGTAGCTGTCATTTCTCTCTAGTATATATATATATATATTTGGTCTTTTTCTAGGGCCACCCTCGCAGCATATGGAGGTTCCCAGGCTAGGGGTCTAATCAGAGCTGTTGCCGCCAGCCTACACCAGAGCCACAGCAATGTGGTATCTGAGCCGCATCTTCCACCTACACCACAGCTCACGGCAATGCCGGATCCTTAACCCACTGAGCAAGGCCAGGGATCGAATCCAAAACCTCATGGTTCCTACTTGGATTCGTTAACCACTGAGCCACGATGGGAACTGCTCTCTAGTATCTTTAAAACTGGAATATTTCAGGAGTCTTTCTTTGTCTTCAGCCCCATTGCCATTTTTGAAGATTACAACCATTTTCTTCTAATATTTAAACATTGAAATATTAAACATTTAACATCTAATTTTTTAAATACAACATTTCTCATGTCAGTGTATTTTTTTTCTTCTATTGCTGGTATATAAAAATGTCATAAACTTTTAAATGATCTCATATGTAGCTACCTTGCTAATAATCTCATTTCTAAAAATATGTCTACAGATTATTTAATGATCCTAACTGGGCTATTATGTGAAAATTATGTAAGAATAGTAAATCTTTTGTTGTTTCCTTCACAATACTTATTCCTTTTATTTTTTATTCTCATCTTGCTGACCTAGCTAGGACAACCTAGTGCTAAAAAGAGGAGTAACACTGGCATGTCTTATTGTATAAAGGATACTTCTAACCGTCACTCTTCAGAATAATGTTTACTATGTATAAGTCCTTTACCCTGTTAGAAAAGTTCTGCTCTATCCCTTTACCTAGGAAGATTTTTGTTTTGACTGGGGTGGGGAGCTTAGTTTTACCTTATTTTTTTAGGGCTGCACCTGTGGCATATGGAGGTTCCCAGGCTAGGGGTCCAATCAGAACTGCAGCTGCCAGGCTAGGCCACAGCCATAGCAACACAGGAGCCGAGCCACATCTTTAACCTACACCACAGCTCACGGCAATGCCAGATCCTTAACCCACTGAGCAAGGCCAGGGATCAAACGTGTGTCCTCATGGATGCTAGTCAGATTTGATAACCACTGAGCCACGATGGGAACTCCTCGTTTTGCTTTTAATTTTACCAAATGTTTTTTCTATATGTGCTATGATTGGTTTTCTCCTTTATCTACTATTGAGATTGAATACAATTCTAATGTTGAACCAACCTGTATTTCTGGACTACACTCAATCTGATGATGATGTATTGTCAGAATTACACACTGTGGAATTATCTGTGTTAATACTACATTTAAGGCTTCATATCCTATCCTTGTAAGTGAGGCTAGTAATTTTCCTTATTCACATTGTCCTTATCTGATGTGGGTATTAAGACTTGCTAACATGAGAAAAAGAGTTGGGAAGTATTCCTGAAAGAGAGAAACTTTGGGTTTGTGAGCGTTGAAATTAAGTATTATTTGAATCCTTTGTGAAACTAGCCTACAAAATCATATGAACCTGACATTTTCTTTGTGGTGAGATATATAACTACAGAATCAATTCTCTTAAATGACATATGTCTATGACTTCTTGAATCTGTTTCAGCCTTTATGTTTTCCTGGAAAACTTGCCTATTCAAATGTATTAGTATTGTTTTTCACAGTCTCATCTGTAGTTCAGTATTCTCTTCAGACCTAATGTTTCTATCCAATTTTTTGCTCCAAGATGAGGCTCTATACTCCCATCACTCTCAAAAATACATCACACATGACCCAAAAAAAAAGGTAAGAACCACTGAACTAGATCATGGCCACAGAAGTGGGCTGAGCTGTGACTCCATCAATAACCAGAGCTGTGGAGTTCCCATCGTGGTTAACGAATCCGACTAGGAACCATGAGGTTGCGGGCTGGATCCCTGGCCTTGCTCAGTGGGTTAAGGATCCAGCATTGCCGTGAGCTGTGGTAATGCAGGTTGCAGACGGGGCTCAGATCCCATGTTGCTGTGGCTCTGGTGTAGGCCGGCGGCTACAGCTCCGATTAGACCCCTAGCCTGGGAACCTCTGTATGCCGTGGGAGCGGCCCAGAAATGGCAAAAAGACAAAAAAATAAAAAATTAAAAAATAACCAGAGGTGTGGCCTCACCTAAGCACTTCATCTTTGTTAAGTCTTAATAACCTTTAAACTTAAGAAACTAAACAAATCCGATGTTCCTAAACACTGCTGGGCAGTGGTTTCATCAGTTCACTGAAAAACAGAAATTACAGTTCATAAAGTTCCAGCTTTTATTATTAGAGAAGGCACTTTCTGCTTTGTTGGTGCTTCTTTGAACAGTAAGTTTTCTTTGAAAATTTTATTTTAGAAAACTAAAAGCTAACAAGCCTATGTCAGTCCAACTTATTTTTTTCAAATTTGGGAACCAATAAACTAAAGGATCTATAAGTTCCTTCTTGAGCCCAGTGTTCTACAAGAAAGAAGGAAAAGAAGAGAGTGGAAAGATAGAAGGAATTGCTTATTTACCTTAACAAAAATCAAGTAACTTACTCAAGTTGAGGTCTTCATTTCTCTTCCTGGTTTCTGAGTTTTTAACTCTACAAGACCCCCAACCTCCACCTGAACAGATGAAACTTCCAAGGGTAATTTTTTTTTTTTTTGCTTTTGCTTTTTTCTTTTTGTTGGGGCGGGGTGGGGGGGGAAGGGTCTGCAGCATGTAGAAGTTCCAGGGCCAGGGATCAAACCAGCACCAAAGCAGCAACCCAAGCCACTGCAATGACAATGCTGGGTCTTCAACTCACTGCACCATAATGGGAACTCCCTAAACATAACATCTTAACAAACCAACCATTCTCTTAGTTAAAATAGTTTCCAAATGGAAGCCATTCAATTGAAATTAGAAATTAAATTGGCAAACCCTTTTAAGTTCAAATTCTTTAGTTTCACACTCAAGATAACTAATCCCATTATTTTCTTCCAAAGCACACAGATTTTCAGATCTTTCTAACTATCCCTCCTAAATCATTCATTCATTCAAATAGCAGCTCTTGTTTCTATAGCTAAGTAAGGTTAATCAAAGGATTAAAATGGAGGAGTTGCCTTAGTGGCTCAGCAGTAATGAACCCAACTAGTATACATGTGGACGCAGGCTCAATCCCTGGCTCTGATCAGCGGATTAAGGATCCAGCATTGCCATGAGCTGTGGTGTACATAAGAAACAGCTCAGATCCCACATTACTGTGGCTGTGGCATAAGGTGGGAGCTACAGCTCCAATTCAATCCCTAGCCTGGAAGCTTCCATATGCTGCAACACAGCCCTGAAAAGAAAAAAAGAAAAAAAAAAAAAGAATGCAACAGACAAAATCATTTAAATTCAAGGAACTGGAGGCAATAAGGAAGAAGGAAAAAAATACTTTATCTTAGCTAGGTAAAGATAGGAGAGCAATCTCAAAAATGCAAAACACAAGAGCCATACCCACTACAGAAAAGTTAATGGAGGCTGATCAGGAAGTCATCCTAAGGCTCCTCACATTAATCCCCAAATAAATGATCAAGCAGAAACTGAAGACTCTGAATCACCAATAGCACAGGCAGCTAACATATATAACATCATGAGGTTAATAAGATCACTCCAGATCACAAAGCTTTGAAAAGATATTTTCAAACGTTGCTGTGGAGAACTAAATAGGCAAGTAGGTGAAAAGGGAGGCTCAGGTGCTGGATATCTGCTTCCATCTGGATCTAGATGCAGAAGCCAAAAGTAAAAAGAATTTCTCCCAGGATAACTGTCTAACTTGACTAAAATCACAAGAAAAACAACAACAGTAATAGAGATAAGACAACTGACCAGAAATTCCTTCCCCTTTTGTCAGAAAGCAAAAATTCAGAAGAATGAGGAATCATAACAAAGTTGATAAACATATGCACAATGTACTTCAGAGTCCAATTTAAGGTACAAACATAAATGCTATAGGAGTTCATGGGGAAAAGACAAGACCACAGGTGGCCACTGTGGGGGGAAGGAATAAAGAAGAGGTGAGTCTGAAGTGGGTCTTAGATAAATGGGATTTTTTTTTTTTTTAAAAGTGAGCTATCTTTCTACAGTGGATAGAGAGCACATAATAACAGTGCTAATATAGGGAAAGTAACTCATTTAATCTTCCCAAGAGCCCAACCCTACCAGATAAGTATCATTAATAGCCCTGTTCTACAAGTGGGGAATTGTAAGCCCAGAGCAATGTTCCCAAAACTTTCAATCTTAGGACTCCTCTATGCTTTTAAAAATTATTGAGGAACCTAATAATAAGAGCTTTTATGCATGTGATATATTTTTACTAAAACAGAGAAATTTTAAATTATAAATTAAAAGATAAATTATAAATCCCCACATGCATGAAACTTTTAAAATAATTTTAAATTGTTGGTGTGTCAAAAAAAAGGAGTTCCCTCCGTGGCTCAGCAGTTAACAAACCTAATATCCATGAGGATGCCTTTTGATCCCTGGTCTTACTCAGTGGGTTAAGGATCTGGTGTTGCTGTGGCTGTAGTGTAGGCCGGAAGCTGTAGCTCTGATTTGACCCATAGTCTGGGAACTTCCATATGCCTTGGGTGTGGCCCTAAAAAGCAAAATAATAATAATAAATTGTTCATGTGTCAAAGGCAACAATGGTTCTCAACAGAGGATGAGGGGAGGGATTTTTGTCCTGTTGGAACACTGGCATTGTCTGGAGTCACTGGAGTCATTTTTGTGTCTCACAACTGGAGGAGTGCTAGTGGCATCTAGTGAGTAAAGGCCAAGGATGCTACTTAACAGTCCTACAATGCAAAGGAAAGCACCCTCGACAAAAAACTATCCAGCCCTATCTGCCAACAGGGCAGAGAATGAAAAACCCTGTTCTACTGACATTTACAAAATAACTCAAATATGAATCTACAGGAGAATCAATAAACAAATCAGAGTATATTCACCCAATGGAATATTATATAGCAGTGAAAAGTAACAAACCAAAGCTACTCCCAACAATATGGATAAACTTCAGAAAGTTAAGTCTTGGACTAGTCAAAGTATGTGTCCACTTTTACAAATCTAAAAAGTAAAGTTTAATCTGTTTTTTAAGGATAAATGCATACAAAATAAATATTTTCTTTAAGTAGGGGGATACTGAACATAGAAATGAGGATAAGGTTGCCAAGGGAAGATAGCTGGTATAGATAAAGAATCAAAGTTTTCAATCTTGGTGAATTCATAGTACTGTATAAAATGTCTTTTGCATGCCTCAAGTATTACATAAAACACTTTTTAGGAGTTCCCGTCGTGGCTCAGTGGTTAACAAATCTGACTGGGAACCATGAGGTTGCAGGTTCGATCCCTGGCCTCGCCCAGTGGGTTGGGGATCAGTGTTGCCATGAGCCATGGTGTAGGTCGCAGACATGGCTTGGATCCCGAGCTGCTGTGGCTCTGGCATAGGCCACAGCTACAGCTCCAATTGGACCCTTAGCCTGGGAACCTCCATATGCCGCAAGTGCGGCCTTAGAAAAAAACAAAAAAAAAACCCTTTTTAAATCACGAAACAATCAATACAAATGATGTATAATCTGAAAATACCTGGAAAATTTAAACACACTTAAAATGAAATGAAAATTTTTTTACTTCTATTCTGAAACCATTCTTTAATATAAACAGTCTACCTGTAAGGAGTAAACAATCACTCCCAGTTTTTAATTTTGGCAATTCTCTATTTCTTATATTAAATGTACCAAAGTAAAATAGACCTGCAAGGCCAATGAACATCTCAATGTAATACTGGAAAGTTTTTTTAATTCTGTGGCATTATTTTAATTGAAAAGTCTATTGGTGTTAGTTATAAATTTTTATTTAAGCCCTTAAAAAGGAAACAATTTGCTTAGGTCTCCTCCCTTAGTCTTACTCTGTTATACAAACAATAGCACAACTAAAAATATCTATTAAATTTACAGATTAAATGAATGATCAAGTGTGGCTCCTTTGGTAAAAGAACTTAAATCATCAACTATAACATCAATTATAACTTTAGCATCAAAATGGAATGTGTGTAGAAAATCATTTGCATCCTAGAATGAGAACTATGAGCTCCTTCTAGCTATGATAACTACACATCCTACTAATACCCTTTAACCTTGGGAAGAAATCTTGACATAAATGTATCATTAGTGGCAAGGGGAAAGAAAGTTAACAAGGACTAATTCAAAATAGGAAATCCATTTATCTAGGAAGTACTTTACAGTGTTTCACAAAAGCAATGTCTTACAGTGCAATGCAGGAAAATGTCATGTCAGATCTTAGAATTCCATCTATCAAATGTACACAGAAGACAGGTCAAAGAAAAGAAAGAAAAAAATTGGTAAATATAAATGCAGATGTAGTGCTAAATTCTCTTTTGGAACAAAGTACGAAATTAAATTATAAATTAACATGGATACTACTTTTAATAGAAAAGTACCTGATAAACAATGATCACAAGTCAGAGAAAGCATCACCATGGCATTAAATTTATTTTTTTAAAACAGAAAATACTAATTTTATTTTATTTTTATTTTTGCTTTTTTATGGCCACATAAAAAAACATACGGAAGTTCCCAGGCTACAGGTCAAATGGGAGGTGCAAGTGTCAGCCTATGGCACAGTTCAACAAAGTTCCACATGGGATCCAAACTGAGTCTGTGACCTACACCACAAGTCACAGCAATGCCAAGTCCTTAACCCACTGAGCAAGGTCAGGGATTGAACCCGCATCCTCATGGATACTAGTTGTGTTCATAACCCACCAAGCCACAATGAGAACTCAGAAAATACTAATTTTTTTTTTTTTTTTGGTCTTTTTGCCTTTTCTAGAGCTGCTCCCGTGGCATACGGAGGCTCCCAGGCTAGGGGTCCAATTGGAGCTGTAGCCGCCAGCCTACATCACAGCCACAGCAACACAGGATCCACACCGCATCTGCAACCTACATCACAGCTCACAGCAATGCCGGATCCTTAACCCACTGAGCAAGGTCAGGGATCGAACTTGCAACCTCATGGTTCCTAGTTGGATTCGTTAACCACTGAGCCACGATGGGAACTCCAGAAAATACTAATTTTAAATGACCAACTTTTTTTTTTTTTTTTACTGTTGGACTCTCCTTCCAAACCTGTTAGTTTTAATTTGAAGCCAAAAGTAATCTCTAATAGGCATGGCAATAAAACATCTAGGAGTTTCTGTTGTGGTGCAGTAGGTTAAGGATTCAGGGTTGTCTCTGCAGTGGCACAGGTTCTATCCCAGGCCTGGGAACTTCCATATGCCACGGGTGTAGCAAAAAACAAATAAAAAAAAGTAAAATAAAATAAAACTTATAAACACGGAAAAAAAATGCTTTAAAGTTATAAGAATGTAAAAATCATTTTTTTGGAGTTCCTATCGTGGCACAGTGGAAACAATCTGACTAGGAACCACAAGGTTGCGGGTTCGATCCCTGGCCTCGCTCAGTGGGTTAGGAATCTGGCGTTGCCGTAGGCTGTGGTGTAGGTCACAGAGTTGGTTTGGATCCTGCGTTGTTGTGACTGTGGCATAGGCCAGTGGCTACAGCTCTGATTGGACCCCTAGCCTGGGAACCTGCATATGCTGCAGGTGTGGCCCTAAAAAGACAAAAGGAAAAAAATTAATAAATAAAAAATAAATAAAAATCATTTTTTTTAATTGAAGTACAGTTGATTTGGGAAGTTCCCTGGTGGTTTAGTGGTTAGGACTTGGTGCTTTCACCACTGCAACTTGGGTTCAATCCCTGCTCTGGGAACTGAGATTCCCACATCAAGCCACTGCATGCCACAGCCAAAAAAAAAAAAATATATATATATATATATACTTAATTTACAGATTTCTGTTAATTTCTGCTACACAGCAAAGTGATTCAGTTATACATATACATACATTCTTTTGTAAAAAATATTTTCTTCTCCATTATGGTTTATCACAGGACACTGAATATAATTCTCTGTGCTATACAGTAGGATCCTGTTGATTATCCCCTCCATGTATTATAGCTTACATCTACTTAACCCCAACCTCCCACTCCATCCCTCCCCCAAACCCCTCCCCCTTGGCAACCACAAGTATGTTCTCTATGTCCATGAATCATGTTTCTGTTTCATAAGTTCATTTGTATCATATTTTAAATCCCGCATATGTGTTATCAAATGGTATTCATTTAGTATAATAATCTCTAGGTCCATCCATATTGCTACAAATGTACATTATTTCATTTTTTATGGCTGAAGAGTATTCCATTACATATGTGTACAACATCATCTTCTTTTTTTTTAACCACATCTTCTTTATCCACCCCTCTGTCGATGGACATTTAGGTTGCTTCCATGTCTTGGCTATTCTGAACAGTGCTGCTATGAACATAGTGGGGTGCATGTATCATTTTGAATTATAGTGTTGTCCAGATATATGCCCAGGAGCGGGACTCCTGGATCATACGGTAACTCTTCTTAGTTCCGTGAGGAACCTCCATACTATTTTCCACAGTAGCTGTACCAACTTACAGGAATGTAAAAATCATTTTTAAAACATGTAAACTTAACCTCCAAAATGATTATAAGAGATTTGTGACCCTTATGAAAAGGGCTAAAAAGAGGAATTCTGAGCAATTTTCAATAAATATGAGTTAAGAAGAAAACCTTGGAGCTCCCATTGTGGTACAGAGGAAACGAAATCTGACTATTAACCATGAGTTTGTGGGTTCAATCCTGGGCCTCACTCAGTGGGTTAAGGATCTGGCATTGCTGTGAGCTATGGTGTAGGTCGCAGATGCAGCTTGGATCCTATGTTGTTGTGGCTGTGGCATAGGCCAGCAACTGTAGCTCTGATTCGACCCCAACCCTGGGAACTTCCATATGCCATGGGTGCAGCCCCAAAAAGACAAAAAAAGACCCAAAAAGAAGAAGAAGAAGAAGAAAACCTTAATTCTCTGTTAATTCCAATTTTTAGGAAAATAAAACTAAAATTTGGGTCCAGTCAGACCCCCAAAAATGTAATCAATGCCACCTAATATTTCCACTTGAATAGAAAAAAGATTGTTTTCCTATGACTAAGAAGAATTTAGAAACTCTAGGTACTTTCTAAATCCCTATTACTGTGCAGCAGGGACAATAACAACACATACAGCAAAGAAAGTGATTTCAACAGTTTCCAAAATTTGTATTTCACGTGATTTTGAGCTCTGACTAAAAACTTGCTGGGTTTAAACTGCCACCCTTGAAGAATTTGGGAAAGAGGAGCCAGTTCAGGGCACGGGGAAAGCTGCCTGGATCTCCCAGATCCAGATGCCCTGGACCCATAGCACCTGCTGTGGCTTCTTGGCTACCACTCTGCCACAGCATCCTCTGCAGACCGGGCTGGCCAGCCCCTCAAGGACTCCCGGACTGTAACGCCCATGCACCTCTGGGTTCCAAGAGTGGAGAGTGTGATCCTCACCCAGGGTGGAACGCATGTCACCAGTCAACCATACAGTGAAAACTGGGTAACTTTTACATCTGAGATTAACTAAATAAACTATTTAGGCCTATGAGAAGAACTCACCAGAGGCCATGTAAATTACTCTTATTTTGTTAGTTTCAAGTATTAAAACATCCAAATTTTGAACTATTTTGAGAACATATTTCAGTGCAATTTCATACGCAAACTTTGAAATTACATTCCTAAAGATTCACAATCACATAAACCATATATGGTAACAGCTATATTGGGAAAAAAGGGTTGGAAAACATAAGACACAATAACCTGATGGTCCTTGCTTGTTTCATTTGTTAATGAATGCAAGAAATAATGTTTTAAAGAACATGGCAATCTTCACATTTTGTGATAACCATCCATACAAAAGATCAAGCTTGAGGGAAAAGGATTTGCTAGGTCTTCATCCTATAGGAACGGCTTGGCGCAGTACCCTGCCAGGTGTTTGCTGAGAATTTATTCTATTAATCTTGATACCAATACAGGGCTTCCTTAACATGTAAATGCATCTCAAAATATTTTCAATGTCTACTAGATAAGTTTAATTTTCCTCAAGAGTGCAAATATTTAACCACATTATAATAAACATATAAAAATATAATCATGATATAAGCACAAAGGAAAAATCATAATCTGTTACCCAATGCTTCTTACAGTTTATAAAATATAGTTTAATAAATATAAGACCAAACCTTCATTAATGTTCATGAAAATGAACTCTTTCTGGGCCACATTTTGTTTCTTTGACTCATAATTTTTCTTTTTTGTTGTTGTTGTTTGTCTTTGAGCCTTTTCTAGCACCACACCTGCGGCATATGGAGGTTCCCAGGCTAGGGATCTAATGGAGCTGTAGCCGCTGGCCTACACCACAGCCACAGCAACACCAGATCCGAGCCGAATCTTCGACCTATACCACTGTACACAGCAACACCAGATCCTTAACCCACTGAGCAAGCCAGGGATCGAACCTGCAACCTCATGGTTCCCAGTCAGATTCGTTAACCACTGAGCCACAATAGGGACTCTTCATAATTTTTTTTTTTTTGTCTTTTTGCTATTTCTTGGGCCGCTCCCACGGCATATGGAGGTTCCCAGGCTAGGGGTCGAATAGGAGCTGTAGCCACCGGCCTACGCCAAAGCCACAGCAACGCAGGATCCAAGCCACGTCTGCAACCTACACCACAGTTCACGGCAACGCCAGATCGTTAACCCACTGAGCAAGGGCAGGGACCAAACCCGCAACCTCATGGTTCCTAGTCAGATTCGTTAACCACTGCACCACGACGGGAACTCCCATAATTTTTCTTTATTGTTAATAGGAAACAAATGTCTCCATTAGCTTGTCTTTTGTGAGGAGGCACAGTCCACCTGCCCAAACTCCTTCAACAGTGTGATGGCGACAATTAGGCTCACTTACAGCTCTTTGAATACCACCATCTTATTAAAATGAACCTTAAAAAAAAAAAGCCAAGCCTTGCCTTTGTTTGATTCTTTGCTGTGCTTTTTACATAAATAATCCATTTCCAGAGTTCCCATCGTGGCTCAGTGGGATTGCACATTTAGTGTCCCTCAGACCCAGGCCCCAAATATAACTGACCTCTTCACTCTACTCTTCTGCTACCACCAAAACCACAACAAAAAACAAAACACAGAGCCCACTAAATTAAGAATAAATCTCCAGGAATTTCTCTTGCGGCTAGGCTATACCAAATCAGATTAGTATCCATGATGGCGGGGTTTGATCCCTGGCCTCAGTCAGTGGGTTAAGAATCCAGTCACAGACTCAGCTTGAACCTGGTGTTGCTGTGGCTGTGGCGTAGGGGGGCAGCTGTAGCTCTGATTTGACCCCTAGCCAGGGAACTTCCATATACCGCAGGGGTAGCCCCAAAAAGAAAAAAAAAAAAAGAATAAATCTGCACAGATGATTTCACAGAATTATGCTCAATTTTTAAGAAACATAATCCAATGTTATTTGAGACATTCCTGAGCACCAAAAAAAAAAAAAGTTAAAAATTCTTAGAAGCAAGGCTAAATGGGTAACAAAACTTGACAATTGGCCTAAGAAAGCTGCAAAACAATTTTATTTAAGAATATTGATGAGAATTTTTTTTTTTGTCTTTTTTGCTATTTCTTGGGCCGCTCCTGCGGCATATGGAGGTTCCCAGGCTAGGGGTCGAATCGGAGCTGTGGCCACCAGCCTACGCCAGAGCCACAGCAACGCAGGATCCGAGCCACGTCTGCAACCTACACCACAGCTCACGGCAACGCCGGATCGTTAACCCACTGAGCAAGGGCAGGGACCGAACCCGCAACCTCATGGTTCCTAGTCGGATTCGTTAACCACTGTGCCACAACGGGAACTCCGAGAATTATTTTTAAAATAAGCAAGCAAAATCCAAAAGCACATTAAAAAAATAAACCATGACCAAAAGGTTATTCTAGGAATACAAGAACAGTTCATTATTAGTAGACTTGTTACTTAATTCCCTGTATATGTGTGTGTATATGGTTAAGCATATCCAAACATACACATATTCTCTAGTTCTGTTCACTGAGAATGCATAGGAGCAACAACCCAATATCAATAAGCACCTAGATTGTGGCGTCCAAATATTGGAGGTAGGAAAAGTTGAAGATAAGCCTGAATCTCTCGCTATGCCTGAAAGGAAGAGTGTGCTAAAAGAATCATAGGACATTCTCAAAGAACAGAGAATCCACCTTGAAGGGTTCCCATGGGCCAATCCTATGACAGTTTAAGCATCAATACAAATACTACTAACAGATTATATAACTCACTGAAAAAAACAGGAAACTGTAAATGCAAACTGATAAAAGTAAATGAAGAAATTGAAAACTTAATAAGGAACAAGATATTTACATAGATTTTTTAAACAAAAAGAATAACTTTAGAACAGAAAAGCAAAGACTTCTTAAGCAATCAAAGCCAACATTAGCAGTAATAGAACAAAATGAAGTTTTGTGCCACCTGATAAGACGTAATTAAAAGAATACAGCTTCGCCTCTGTGATATTCCTGCCAAAGATGCCTCAAAAATATAATCATGAAGAGACAAACAAAGAAAAATTACAGGAGTATCTAAAATAACTGGCTTGGAGCTCCCGTCATCGCTTAGTAGTTAACGAATCCGACTAAGAACCATGGGGTTGCAGGTTCGATCCCTGGCCTTGCTCAGTGGGTTAAGGATCTGGCGTTGCCGTGAGCTGTGGTGTAGGTTGCAGACGCTGCTCGGATCCCCGAGTTGCTGTGACTCTGGCGTAGGCCAGTGGCTACAGTTCCAATTCCACCCCTAGCCTGGGAACTTCCATATGCCACGGGAGCAACCCAAGAAATGGCAAATAAATAAATAAATAAAATAACTGGCTTGTAATCGTCAAAGGTGCCAATATAATGAAAATAAAGGAAAGACTGAGGACTGTGACTGTGGCATAGGCTGGTAGCTGTAGCTATGATTTGACCCCTAGCCTGGGAACTTCCGCATGCCACAGGTGCAATTCTAAAAAAAAAAAAGTAAAGAAAAAAGAAAAAAATGTTTCCTTGTGATGAGACTCTTGAGATTTACTCTTCTATCAGCCTTCATATTTAATGTAAAACAATTAATGATCTGTGTCATGTCTTATAACTGGAAGTTTGTACCTTTTGACTACCTTTATTTAATTTCTCCTTCTCCCACCCTCTTGGATGAGATTTTTAAAATGTGTATATAGAGAGAACTTTTTAAAATGACTACACAGTACTATACTGTGTGTGTATGATAATTTATTAACTACCAGTACTCAAAGTCATTTAGGTTGATTCTATTCCTATACAGTGAACTATTTATACCATTACTTCAATGTTTTGTTGTAGCTTTACAGTATATTTTTTAGAACTCTGCAGATCATTCTTGTTTATTTTTCCTCATATTCAACTTTAGAATCAATATATCAAGTTCTAAAAACCTATGTATAGTTTTATTGGAAATAAACTTAATAGGGAATTATCTTTAAGATATTGAGTTTTCCTGCCCCGAAATATGTATGCCTTTCCATGTAACTTTTTTAAGTCTTTTTTTTTTTTTTTAAGGGCCACAGGTGTGGCATATGGAAATTCCCAGGCTAGGGGTTGAATCAGAATAGCAGCTGCCAGCCTATGTTACAGCAATGCAGGATACAACCTGCATTTGCAAACTATACCACAGCTCAAGGCAACACTGGATACTTAACCCATTGAGTGAAGCCAGGGATCAAACCTGCATCCTCATGGATACTAGTCAGGTTCATTTCTGTGGAGCCACAATGGGAACACCTTTTTTAAGTCTTTATAAAAGATATTTTAAAGACATCTTTACCTGGATCTTGCAGATTTCTTAAATTCCTTTGTATTTTATTTTTTAAATAATTTTTTTTTAACTCTGGGGCAATCTCAAACTTTCAAAAAAGTTTCATTAACAGAACAAAGAACTTTTATTTCCATGAAAAATTTGCCTTTATGCCCCATAACTCAATACTTTGGTATGTGTATCCCACAAAGATATTTTCCTGCATGACCACAATATATATGTTAAAATCAAGAAGTTAACATTGATACATTACTATCTAATCTTTAGATCTTTTTTATTTCAGCATTTCTTATAGCAATCTTCTTTGTAGCAAAACTATCCAGTCCAGAAGGATGCACTGCATTTTCCTGTTTTCAGATTTTTTCTTTTTTTAGGGCCACACTCACAGCATATGGAAGTTCCCAGACTAGGGGTCGATTCAGAGTTGTAGCCACCAGCCTACGCCAGAGCCACAGCAATGCAGGATCTGAGCCATGTCTATGACCTACACCACAGCTCACGGCAACGCCGGATCCTTAACCCACCGAGCAAGGCCAGGGATCGAACCCTCAACCTCACGGTTCCTAGTCGGATTTGTCAACCACTTCGCCACAACGGGAACTCCCAACACAGGATTCTTAACCCACTGAGTGGGGCCAGGGTTCGAACCCACATCCTCATGGATATTAGTTGGGTTCATTATGCTGAGCCAAGACAAGAACTCCTTTTCTTATTTCTTATCTATACCAGATGACAGATGTTCAGCAAACCTACTGCGATAATCATTTCATGATGTGTGTATGTCAGATCATTATTTTGTACACGTTATACAGAGCTATATGTCAATTACATCTCAGTATAATGGGGGAGGGGGGAATCATATCCTTTTTTAAGTCATTAAAGTTTACCAAGCCTTGTTTTTCATCTTTTTTTTTTTCCCTGAAAAAGGATTCCATCTCTCCCTGTCCTGCTCAAGCATGTTGATAATGAATGTTCACTTATGGTTGCCTATAGCTTGATAATTTGGCAAGTCTTAATAGCCCTTATTAAATCCTGCTGTCTGGCATGAGTTGAAAGGATGAAGAGGGTTTGGGATGAATTAGAGAGCATACAGGTAATGCCTCTCTGTTAAAATATGGAAAATGTTTAGTTATATTGGGACATACAAACCAAACTGAAGGAAACATATAATGGTAGTTTAAATGCATAATCAATGTAAAATTTCCCAAATATAGATATACCATATATATATTTTTTTTTAATTCTCTCTCTCTCCTTTTTTTGGGTTTGCAACTATGGCATGCAGAAGTTCAAGGGCCAGGGATCGAACCTGTGCTGCAGTTGTGGCCTGTGTCACAGCTGTGGTAACATCCGGTCCTCAACCTATGCCACACAGGAACTTCCCAAATTGTGTAGGCCTTTAACACTCAAACCTTAGTAGATTAAATATTTGAAAAATTTTATAGGAAATATAAATATTATAGAAGATATAAATATTAATAATTTATATATAATGCACAAACAATAATATATAGATATTAAATCTATATCGTATAAATATATTATTATATAAATATTAATGCTAAAAATTTTTTAATGAAGGAAAATCAAAATTACCAGTAATCCCATCACCAAGTTAACCTTCTAGTGTATTTTTTCCTAAACATATGTACATTTAGAAACAACTTTTTTTTTTTTTTTTGCTTTTTGGGCTGCACCCACAGCATATGGAGGTTCCCAGGCTACAGGTCGAATTGGAGCTACAGCTGCTGGCCTACACCACAAACATAGCAACTCCGGATCCAAGCCGCACCTGTGACATACACCACGGCTCACCACAACTCCAGATCCCCGACCCATTGAGGGATGGCAGGGATTGAATCTGCATCCTCATGAATACTAGAGAGATTTGTTTCTGCTGTGCCACAATGGGAACTCCTACATTTATAAACACCTTTAAACACAATGGGCTCATACAATGTATACAATTTTGTACACTGCTTTTTTCATAAAACAAAGAATGTTTGGAAATTACCTAATGTTTTGGTTTTTTGCTTTTTGTTTTTTTGTCTTTTTGCCATTTCTAGAGCCACTCCCACAGCATATGGTGGTTCCCAGGCGGGGGGTCGAATCGGAGCTGTCCAGAGCCACAGCAACGCGGGATCTGAGCTGCGTCTGCAGCCTACACCACAGCTCACGGCAACGCTGGATCCTTAACCCAATGAGAGAGGCCAGGGATCGAACCCACAACCCCATGGTTCCTAGTGGGATTCGTTAACCACTGAGCCACAACGGGAACTCCGGAAATTACCTAATGTTTTAAACTATTCTTCCAAGGTGGGAATCGCACAACATAGAGTTTAGTTAAAATAGCCTCTATGCTAGACACTAAGGTTATTTTTAATGCTTAGCCAGCAAAATAGATAAGAGATCAGTATTTCATGGTGGAGCCAAACATTGCCAAGACTTTTCCTCAAGGGAGTTTTGGTAAGTCAAAAATTGAGCTCTAGGAATCAACTCTAGTGAAGCATTGAACATGACACCCATATCCAGCCAGGCTCTTTAATTCATACAGGGACAAATACTTGTGGCTTTGCCTTGATCCCTTGTTTTCATTTTTGGAATACTGTTTGGTTTGTAACAAACTGAGAAAAAAAATTGATTTGAACAACTGAAGTCACTGTGTATCTGAAAATATATAGCAACAATGTAACTAAACATTCACACTCAAAATAATCTTCTTTCATGAATTTTTTATTATATTTACAACATGTTCCACATCTAATGCAGTGCATGACACATAGTAGGTGTTATCTACTGAAGACAAACCACCCAAGCAGAATAAACAATGGGCAGAATAAACCATCCAGCAAAAATAAGACAATGGTGCAAATAACAAGTTATTTTGTTAGGGAAAAACTTTACAATGAAACATAAAAATATACTAATATGAACATTTCTCAGGAAAAATGAAATGAGATATTTAGCACAAACTTAGTTATCATATCCCAATATGCTAAATTCTATTCCCTAGTAATCAGCTTAATTTCAAAACCAGAAATTCCACCCCTAGGCAACCATTGGTAAATGTCATCACCAATCCCTAGAAGTCCCTAGATATGAGAAACAATCAAAATGTAATCAAAGTTTGACATTGAAAAGCTATACCAAAAGCTCATCCAGGTTACTAAAACAAAAAAGGTTAAAATGGCAATTACTGATAATTTTTATTTTTCCTCTAAAGTCTTCTATTTCCACATTTTCTAACAAGCATGGCTTTTTACTGGTTTTTTTCTCCTATGCACAAAGGTCACACTGATACACAGAAGAATCCAAAAATTCCACATACAGGAAGGAATGAATTACCCATAATCCCATCATCCACAAGTAACTCATCACTTTCAATATTTAATGTGGAGCTTTTTCTGTGCATACCTGAGGGGTGGAGAGTAAAGAGTGATACCGAGTTCCCATCACGGCTCAGCGGTTAACGAACCCAACTAGGATCCATGAGGATTCGGGTTCAATCCTTGGCATTGCTCAGTGGGTTAAGGATCTGGCGTTGCAGTGAGTTTCGGTGTAGGTCACATATGCGGGTCAAATCCTGAGCTGCTGTGGCTATGGCAGAGGCTGGGGGCTACAGCTCCAATTGGACCCCTAGCCTGGGAACTTCCATATGCCATGGGTGTGGCTCTAAAAAGACAAAAATAAATAAATAAAAGAGTAATAAAAGCAAAACTAAACCAATGGGGCCTAATCAAACTGACAAGCTTTTGCACAGCAAAGGAAACCAAAAAGAAAGCAAAAAGACAACTTTCAGAATGGGAGAAAATAGTTTCAAACAATGCACCTGACAAGGGCTTAATCTCTAGGATATACAAACAACTTATACAACTCAACAGCAAAAAAGCCAACAACCCAATGGAAAAATGGGCAAAAGACATGAATAGACATTTCTCCAAGGAAGATAAAGAGAAGGCCAACAAGCACTTGAAACAATGCTCAAC
Source organism: Phacochoerus africanus (assembly GCF_016906955.1). Lineage (NCBI taxonomy): Eukaryota > Metazoa > Chordata > Mammalia > Artiodactyla > Suidae > Phacochoerus > Phacochoerus africanus. Next base: position 217,611,981 of record NC_062545.1, read on the forward strand.
ATCCCTGATTATTAGAGAAATGCAAATCAAAACTACCACGAGATACCACCTCACACCAGTCAGAATGGCCATCATTAATAAGTCCATAATTAACAAATGCTGGAGGGGGTGTGGAGAAAAGGGAACCCTTCTGCACTGTTGGTGGGAATGTAAGCTGGTACAACCACTGTGGAGAACAGTATGGAGGTACCTTAGAAAACTATACATAGAACTACCGTATGACCCTGCAATCCCACTCTTGGGCATATATCCGGACAAAACTTTCCTTAAAAAAGACATATGCGGAGTTCCCGTTGTGGCGCAGTGGTTAACGAATCCGACTAGGAACCATGAGGTTGCGGGTTCGGTCCCTGCCCTTGCTCAGTGGGTTAACGATCCGGCGTTGCCGTGAGCTGTGGTGTAGGTTGCAGACGTGGCTCGGATCCCGCGTTGCTGTGGCTCTGGCGTAGGCCGGTGGCTACAGCTCCGATTGGACCCCTAGCCTGGGAACTTCCATATGCCGCGGGAGCGGCCCAAGAAATAGCAACAAAAAAAAAAAAAAAAAGACATATGCACCCACATGTTCACTGCAGCACTATTCACAATAGCCAAGACATGGAATCAACCCAAATGTCCACTGACAGATGACTGGATTAGGAAGATGTGGTGTATATATACACAACGGAATACTATTCGGCCATAAAAAAGAACCAAATAATGCCATTTGCAGCAACCTGGATGGAACCAGAGACTCTCCTACTGAGTGAAGTAAGTCAGAAAAAGAAAGACAAATACCATATGATATCATTTATATCTGGAATATAACATACGGCACAAAGGCATCTTTCCACAGAAAAGAAAATCATGTACTTGGAGAATGGACTTGGGGAAGGAGTAGGATTGACTGGGAGCTTGGGGTAAATAGATGCAGAATGTTGCCTTCGAGATGGATTAGCAATGGGATCCTGCTGGGTAGCACTAGGAACTCTGTCTAGTCACTTATGATGGAACATTTAATGTGAGAAAAAATAATGTATACTTGTATGTGTAACTGGGTCACCATGTTGTACAGTAGGAAAAAAATAATAATAAAAGGTTAAAAGAGTTATACACAACTAATGGTGTTTATTAAGTTTGTGAATGAGATTATAGAACACCGCTATGGGCAAATATATAGGCATGAGGAAAGACTAACTTAAATTGATAACTGAAGCTAAGCTCTCTGAAGGACCAGATGGAACTGACCAAAGAAGCTCAGACCACCTGGGATAGCAGTCTAGGCAGAGGGAACAAGAATGTGAGCAGGTGTCAAGCCCCACCCAGCCAGGGAACTAAGCCTTGCTGAGAGAGCTGAGAGGACTTGATCCTCAGGTAAATAAATGTGAGGCCATTCAAAGAGAAGTTAGGTGGACAGGATTCTCAAAGGGCTTCTTCCAAGTGCTTTGGCTGGGAAAGGATAAGGCCCTGAAAGTGTGGACTTGGATGTTCAGCATCTTCTCCCAAAAGGTATAAAGTGTAGAGGCACAGGGCAATCTTTGTGGTGGGGGGACGCGCTGCAGGGAGTAAAAACACCAATATTTTATTTATTTATTTTTCAACCTTTTAGGGCTGCACCTGCTGCATATGGAGGTTCCCAGGCTAGGGGTCCAATCAGAGCTACAGCTGCTAGCGTACACCACAGCCACAGCAATGCAGGATCCGAGCCAAGTCTGCAACCTATACCACAGCTCACGGCAACACCGGATCTGTAATCCACTGAGCAAGGCCAGGGATCAAACTCGAAACCTCATGGTTCCTAGTTGGATTCACTTCTGCTGAGCCAGGATGGGAACTCCAAGACCAGTATTTTAAATTTATATTTTAGTCTCCATAAAACCTTCTAGATAGGTAAGGATAAAATATATATACATATCTGTATATAGATATATATAGATATACACCCACACATATATACATAATGACTTTAACTATGGCACAACTTCCAAGAAATTCATATTAGAAATGGAGGTAGGGAGATGAGTCTTAAATATTCACATTACAGGAGTTCCCATTGCGACTCAATGGGTTAAGAACACGACATAGGGAGTTTCCGTCGTGGCACAGCGGAAATGAATGAGGAATATGACTAGCATCCATGAGGTTACAGGTTTGATCCCTGGCCTCGCTCAGTGGGTTAAGGATCCAGCGTTGCCATGAGCTGTGGGGTAGGTCACAGATTCAGATTAGACCTGGCATTGCTGTGGATGTGGCTGTGGCCAGCAGCTATAGCTCCAATTAGACCCCTAGCCTGGGAACCGCCATATGCCATGGGTATGGCCTTAAAAAGCAAAAAAAAAAAAAAAAAATTCAACAGAATGTCTGTGAAGATGGGGGTTGGACCCCCTGGCTTCACTCAGTGGGTTAAGGATCCGGCATTTCTTCAAGCTGTGGTGTAGGCTGCAGCTGCTGCTCTGATTTGACCCCTAGCCCAGGAACTTCCATATGGCACAAGTGTGGCCATAAAAAGAAAAAAAAAATCCACATTATAAAAAAGGAAATATAACTATTAAAAGAGTGAAAGGTCTGCATTAGACACTGAGTTTAATGACAGCATGGAAAGTACCTGTTTGGAGTTCCCGTCATGGCACAGCAGAAATGAATCCAACTAGGAACCATGGGGTTGTGGGTTCAACCCCTGGCCTCACTCAGTGGGTTAAGGATCTCACATTGTTCGTGACCTGTGGTATAGGTGGCAGACACAGCTCGGATCTGGCATTGCTGTGGCTGTAGTGTAGGTCAGCAGCTGGAGCTCCGATTCGACCCCTAGCCTGGAAACCTCCATGTCGAGGGTGTGACCCTAAAAAGCCAAAAAAAAAAGAAAGAAAGAAAGTACCTGTTTTTTTTGGGGGGGAGGGCTGTTTTTGTCTTTTTGCCATTTCTTGGTCATGGAGAAATGACCCAGGCTAGGGGTCAAATCGGAGCTGTAGCCGCCAGCCTACACCAGAGCCACAGCAACACGGGATCCGAGCCGCGTCTGCAACCCACACCACAGCTCACGGCAACGCTGGATCGTTAACCCACTGAGCAAGGGCAGGGATCGAACCCGCAACCTCATGGTTCCTAGTTGGAGTCGTTAACCACTGCGCCACGACGGGAACTCCAGAAAGTACCTGTTTTATCATCATATCTCTAATATATATACAACAAATCAATGTCAAGAGAATAATCATTATGATTATTATGTATGAAAAAAGACTGGGCTAACAAAGGAATGAGCTTTCCAGGCAAGGAAAGACAGTGCTACACTCAGGACAAAGCTACAAAGAATTCTGCCTCTAAGAAGTACTCTTGGTAGTGGAGCAGGAAAATGTCAATAGGCCCCTCAAAGGCCTTGAGAGAAAGTATCCCTCGATACCACTATCCCTGTTTGCTCGTTCATTTATTCAAAAGAAAATGTTTACTCCAACAATCCCACTACCAGCTGTATACCCAAGAGTTTAAAAAAAGATAAAAATAATCCATACAAAAAAATAGTTTATAGCAACATTATTCGTAATAGCCAAAATGTAGAAACAACCCAAATACCCATCAAGCAACAAACAGACAAAATGTGATATATCCATACAATGGAATAGATATGTAATTTAGCCATAAAAATGAATGAAGTGCTGAAACAGGCTATGACATGGATGAATTTGTAAAATATTATGCTAAACAAAAGAATCTAGTCACACAAGACCACATAAAATATGATTACATTTATATGAAATGTCAGAACCGGCGAATCTATTGAGACAAAAAGCACATTAGTCATTGACTAGGGCTGGGGTGGGGATGGGATTTAGGAGAAATGAACAATAAGTGCTAATGGGAAAGGACTTCTTTTTGAGGTGATAAAAATGTCCTGTAATTGGGAGTTGACCACCCTGGCACAGTGGGTTAGGAATCCCACTGCTGCAGTGCTTGTTGCTATAGAAGCTCAGGTTCAACCCCTGGCTCCACACCGTGGGCTAAAGGATCTGGTGTTGCCACAGCTGTGGCATAGCTCACAGCAGCTGTGGCCCAGATTCAATCCCTGTCCCTAAGAACTTTCCGGCCATCAAATTAAAAAAAAAAAAAAAAAAGTTCTAAAATTGGAGTTCCCCGCTGAGGCACAGTGCGTTAAGGATCCCTCCTTGTCTCTGCACCAGCTCAGGTCCTGAGTCCCAGTTCCATCCCCAGCCCGCACTGGGTTAAGGATCCAGCATTGCCATTGCTATCTATGGCTTACGCCACTGCTGCAGCTCAGATTCAGTCCCTGGCCCAGGGGCTTCCATATGCCTCAGGTGCAGCCATTTAAAAAATAACAATAAAACAGCAAAATTTAAAAATTGCATTGCCAAGTTCCTGAGATGCTCTAAAGATTATGTGCAAACTTTTCATAACACCTTAAATTGAAAGAAAGAAGACCTTAAAAAACTGAACCATGTAATAACATTCCAAAAATAAAGTATGGGGGGGTTGGGAGGGGACTAGCAAGGTGGGAGACCTTAATAGTTCTAAAGATCTAAAAAGGTCATAACTAACGATCTTAAAGGAGAACCTAGTGCTACAAAGTAAAAATGTACCTTTAAAATTTAAAGCCACTAATTTTCAACCACGACACTTCGAAATTTGAATATTAGTAACCGTTGCCATAGAAACAGTGAAGCCGAGTTTCCGGAGGTTAAAAATAAAAAATACTGCAAATTCAAGTGGGTGAAACAGGGCAAAGTTTGGTCCGAACATAGGTGAACAGAGCCTACCAATAAACTTTCACAAGGCTAAGAGTGGACTGAATGCAACTTTTAACCTACACTTCCCAAGCAGTGCTGGAGGAATCACCCCGCAGGGTAACTTACCAAGAGCAATAAATAAATAAATAAATAAATTTTTAAAGGTTTTAAAAGTTTGCCCTCTCTTTTCCAGGGAGAGGACGCACAAAAAAATCCTCTCCAGCAACGCCCACCACCAAAGCCAGAAGCCGGCTCAGGCAGACGTGCATGGTAGCAGCTCAGGGGGAGACTAGCTCCGAGTTCACCCGGAAAGCATCCGAATCTAGCCCTGCTGGTTTCATTGGCTGAACACCGAGGAAAACCCCAAGCTCAAGCCCGTTGCCCCAGCCTACCTGGCTCCTTTCTCCACATCCCCACCCCCCGCCACGTCCCATGCCTGGCTTACCACGCGACCCTATCCAACTCCTATTTATTAAGCATCCACTGTCTAACACCGCATCGTGGCCAGAGGCACCGTAGGAAAAAATGGCCCCAAGCCGGAAAAATCAAAAGGACAGCCACGGGGGCTAAAGTCGAACCAGGAAGAGGGGCTAACTGCCTACGATGGAGTGGTCTGGAGAGGCGCCCCCACCTTTACCCCGCGGGTTGTGATAGTCCCAGGGAAGAGACGGCCCCAAGGGGCGCACCAGGCCTGGTCTTCCCAGGGTCCCCGCAGACCCGGCTGGAAGGGGAAAGGTAAGGAGTCGGCATCCCTAGCCTAACCGCGCGCTTCTCTGCTCCAAGGAGCGCGACCCCGACTCCGGCCCCCGGCAGAACGGCGAGCACGGGGACCGAACCCCTGAGGGCCAGAGCGGGCTGTCACTGGCTCCCGCCTCCCACTGCTGCGACCACGGCGGGCCGCTCTCTCCCCCTGGCATGACAGTCGCGGCGACCGCGGACCGAATGTCTCCGGCCCCGCGTCTCCGCTCGGCTGGACGCCGGCACCCCCTGCTGCCCCGCGCGGAGCGGGGCAGTGCCGGGAAGACCGCCCGGGGCCCCTCCCCCCACTGCCCCCATTCCCCGGAGTCCGGAAAAGCGGTTACCTGGCGCGCGGACTGGGGCGAGGACACGACCCCGAGGAGGAAGATGAGAAGGAAAACGGTAGCCCGTGACCCAGGGAGATTTGGGAAATTTAGGAGACTTGTTCCGCACTGGGTGACAGCTGTTCGCTGCGCACGCGCACCCGGCCTTAGTCGCCCGATCACTCCGCCGCTCCTCAGCCTCCCGTCGAGGGGCTGGGAGGCAGCGGTGAAGGCGCGCGCACAGCGCCCGCCGGCTCTCCTTGCGCGAGGGCGCGCGCGCGCCGTCACGTGACCGCTGGGGCCTGCACTTAGCGGGTCACGTGAACTTCCAAACAGCTTAAAGGTGCCAGGCACATTCTTGCTTTAGGCTTAATCTTCCGCGCTGTTCCTATTCTAGACTCGCAGCTGCGCTGTTTGTTTTCTAGAGATGGTTATGTCCCTTTTTTCCCAGAAGGGAAAGACAGTTCAACGGAAAAAAGGAACAGGTGCACAGAACCCTGCCCAGAAGCGCCCACTGGGTTCCTTCAGGGTTGGACCTGATGTAGCCCACGCGCCACACGTCCTCTTGGCCCTACGCGGCCCTATGGCTGCCTCCAGCGCGCGGACGTCAGAGTGGCGTTGCCATGGGTGGGGCATCGTAATGCCCAGCCTAACCGAACTGGCCAGGATGTCGCGGTTCGCTGCTGGGTAGCAATGACAGCGTCTTATGGTCAGGATTTCTGAGACTTCTGACCGAAATGGTAGATCCTGAGTGGGCGACGGGTGTCTACCTGCCAACCTTTTAGCAAGCAATTCTCAAGCAGTAAGCCATGTTGTTAGCCAAAGGGAGCGATACTATCCCGTGTTCCAGACACCTACGCTGAACATGTCCCGGCCCAGCGCAGGTGTGCGCTTTAGCTGAGGAAACCTGCAGTGTCCCTAATAGGACTTTGGTCTGGAGGTTTCTCAAAAATTAGAGATGTCAGCAGAATAGCCTGAGCTATTAACATGAAGTGCAGGTGCCTCCGGACTCCTCAGGAAGTACTTAAATTAGCTTGCGACAACTTATTATTTCTGCGGGGGTATCTGCCTTCTAAAGTGTCAGAAAAAAACAGTCATCCCTTACTTAAGCCTTTGTGCTACCAAAGACAGATGGCTGAGCACCAGGTGTTTTGCAAAGCTGAACAATTTTTTTAACTTCCTGTAGAGTTTCCAGCTGGGTCCTTTGTTGCGTTTCCCCTAACGTATTCTCAGCTAAGAAAGAGCAGATCCTTAGGCTTCTGAACAGGTCTGGGCTGTCTCAAGTGCTGAATTTTCTATTGCAGTCCACCGATTCCCGCCTTTCTAAGTATCTCAACAGGTATATTTACCACGCCCTCAAAGTCTTTTCTCAATGGTAGGAGCATTGCAAGGACTGATGAAATATGGCTAATTAGAGAGTTCCCTGGTGACCTGGCTGTTAAGGATCCCGTGTTGTTACTGTGGCTTGTGTCACTACTGTTGCACGGTTGCACCCTTAGTCCAGGAACTTTTGGTCTGCCACAAGCCTGGGGGAAATATATTTTTTTATTGTACATATAATATATATGTGTCTATAAATATATATATATATTTAAGTAAGGCTAATGGGATTATTGGGCGGTCCCTTTTTTTTTTTTTTTTTGACTTTTTTAGGGCTGCACCTGTGGCATATCGAAGTTCCCAGGCTAGGGGTATAATCGGAGCTGTAGCTGCCGGCCTACACCACACTTCAGTGGGATCCAAGCCACATCATCAACCTACACCACAGCTCATGGCAACACCTGATCCGCAACTCACTGAGCAAGGCCAGGGATGGAACCCGAGTCCTCATGGATACTAGTTGGGTTTATAAACCACTGAGCCACAACGGAAGCTCCAGGCTGCCACATTTCTGTAATTAAATTGGAAAGAAGGTTTGGGCTCCATTACCCACACACATAGACATCTGAATTTGCCTAACATGTACACTCAACTGGGAATTTTACAAATATGTATGTTACGAAGATCCCAACTCTCCTTACAAATCCATCAATACGCTAAAGCAATAAACATTCAACATTCATTTAGGGCTTACTGTGAGATTGATGCTGTTTTAAGAGCTTCATATATATTAATAGATTAATCTTTAAAATTCTTTGTTGAATAGGCTTTATTATTATCTCCTTGTCATGGATATGAAAACTGAAGTGTGGAGATTAAGAAATATTTCAGACAGCTACTGAATACCAGGGTTCTTAATAAATCATATGCTGTATTAGACTAGGAACCTAGCACACCAGACTGAAAATCTAGAAACATGAATTCCAGTCCATTTATAGTCTCCAGACACATGATATTGAACAAATAATATTTGTTAAACACAGTAAATAAAGTCTCAGCTTTGGGAGGGTTTGATTTTTTTGGTTGGTTGGTTGGTTGGGGGGGGTGGCCACACTCTTGGCATATGGAAATTCTGGGGCCAGGGATCAAAACCAAAGTTGCAGCTGTGACTGAGCCTTTTCGGAGACAATGCTGGATCCTTAACCAAATGCATGTAGCAGGAACTGAGTCTTTTTTTTTTTTTTTTAAGCCCAAAAAATGAGGGTGGGTGTTCCCTAGTGGTCTATCAGTTAGGACTTAGCACTTTCACTACTGTGGCTAGGGTTCAATCCCTGGTCTAAGAACTGAGATATCACATCAAGCCACTGCATACCGTGACCAACAAAAGAAGAAAAAAGAAAGATGAGGGTAACATAACAGCTTTGCTGATTTTGAGCATTGTTGAATATTAAACAAGATAATGTAAAATGTCAAAACACTTTAAAGGCAGTAAAGCATCGTGTGAATCAAGCACTTCACAGTTTTGCAACTTGAAGTGAGCCTTCTAGAAAATAAACTGGATTCATGGCACAGAAGAAAATGTGTCCCTAATGTACTAAAATACCTCTATATTACAAATTAAAATGAAAATTAACATTTTAGCCAAATAGTAAATTAATTTATTTAGGTCCACCTAAAAACACCAGTCGTGGAGTTCCCATCGTGGCTCAGTGGAATAAGAACCCAAATAGTTCCCATGAGGATGCGGGTTTGATCCCTGGCCTCGTTCAGTGGTTAAGGATCCAACATTGCCGTGATCTGTGGTGTAGGTCGAAGATGTGCTGCTCTAAAAAGACAAAAAACTGGGGGAAAAAAAATAAGTTTGGAGTTCGCATCATGGCTCAGTGGTAAATAAACCCAACTAGTATCCACGAGGACATGGGTTCAATCCTTGGGCTTGCCCAGCTGGTATCCATAAGGATCTGGCGTTGCCAAGAGCTGTGGTGTAGGTCGCAAGACACAGCTTGTATCCCATGTTGCTGTGGCTGTGGTGTATGCCAGCCGATACAGATCCGATTCAACCCGTAGCCTGGGAACCTCCAAGTGCTGTGGGTGCAGCCCTAAAAAGACTGACTGAATGAATGAATGAATGAAGAAAACTTTGCCGAAATGACTTCAGGTTAGTGAGGAAAGCAACAGGTCCATTTGTGACAACTTATGATAACACTGTGTGCATTAACCAACTGCTTTAGTCTGTAAACCAGAAAGCTTGCTGGAAGAGGGTGTGTTGGTTTATAATGTAAACCCAAAAAAAAATTACCAGGAGTATTAAGTCTCTCATCATATATCAAACCATTAAATACCATATAATTTCCAGGGTACTTAAATGTATTGGATTTAAACCAATCTGTGGAGAAGCCCTATTAATTAATTCACTTATTCAACTTTTATTGCAATGTATTAGGAAATAGTACTCTGGTATGAATTATAGAAAGAAAATGATCTATTTGATGGAGAAATCATTGTCCCTGTCAAAATCAAAACAAATTAGGAGCTCTCATTGTGGCTCAATGGAAATGAATCCAACTAGGAACCATGAGCTTACAGGTTCGATCCCTGGCCTCCATCAGTGGGTTAAGGATCCAGCGTCGGATCCAGCGTTGCTGTGGCTGTGGTGTAGGGCGGCAGATGTAGCTCCTATTCAACCCTAGCCAGGGAACTTCCATATGCTGCAGGTGTGGCCCTAAAAAGCAGGAAAAAAAATCAAAACAAATTCTTTTTATATACACACTTATATACATATATGCACATATGTTTGTTTTACATACATATGCATATGTTTTATGTGTGTTTTAGATACATATGTTTCATTTCATCATATGTTAATACTTATTTACCATTAAAAAATGCTTTGGGGTCTTCAGCAAGTTAATTTTAAGTGGAGGACTTCTTTTTTTTTTTTTTTTAACTTTTTAGGCCTGCGCCCATGGCATTTGGAGGTTCCCAGGCTAGGAGTCGATTCAGAGCCATAGCTGCCAGCCTACACCGCAGCCATGGGCAATGCTAGATCTAAGCAGTATCTGTGACCTACATCGAAGCTGGGGGCACCTCCAGGTGGATCTTTGACCCATCGACTGAGGCCAGGGATCTAACCCTCATTCTCACGGATACTAGTCAGGTTCTTAACCTCCTGAGCCACAACAGGAACTCCAAACTTCTATTTCTATATCTTTTAAGTGCTCATATCACTTTGGAATACTGGCATTATCTGCTAAAGTTAAACATATGCATACCCTATGACCCAGCAATTTCTTTTTATCTAAGTATACACCCAATAGAAATCATGTATAACAGCATCAAAGTACATTTTTTTAAATAACATGTTTTAAGAGCAGCCCAGGTGCGGCCCTAAAAAAGAACAAAAGACAAAAAAAAAACTTATACCTCTATTAATTTCTGTCTCAGAAATGTGGCTTGCTTCATCTCTCAGCAGTAGTTCTTTCAATATCACAAACAAGGATCCAATTGTCGCCTTATAAGATATTTTCATATTATCTAGTTCCTCTCTATTTTCCTGAACTCCCTGACTTAAATATTTCCCTTCCTCTGTACCTGGCTGCTCCTAATCTTTATTTTCTGCTCAGATTCTTCCAGTAAGATATTCTGTCTGATCAATGAGTTCAGTTTTCAGCTTGAAGCTTTGTAATATATTTTCAGGGATCTTGCACTGTCTGCAATGAACAAGTATCCTCTCCCACCTTCCTTAAGTGCTCTTCCAGTCATGATTTCTTATCACTCAGCTAAAGTTGTAAATGGTTTCTCTCCTAAACTAATGTTAATATACCCTGGGAAGTTCCTGTCATGGCTTAGCAGTAATGAAACTGACTGGTATCCATGAGGATGTGGGTTTGATCCCTGGTCTCCATCAGTGGGTTAAGAATCCAGCATTGCTGTGAGCTGTGGCATAGTTTGCAGACAAGGCTCAGACCCTGCGTTGCTGGACTGAATTTGTGACTTAATTTGATCAACAGAATGTAGCAGAAGACATGTTATGTGACTTTTTTTTTTTCCATTTCTTGGGCTGCTCCCACAGCATATGGTGGTTCCCAGGCGAGGGGTCTAATTGGAGCTGTAGCTGCCAGCCTACGCCAGAGCCACAGCAACGCAGGATCCAAGCCGCGTCTGCAACCTACACCACAGCTCACAGCAATGCTGGATGGTTAACCCACTGAGCAAGGGCAGGGATCGAACCCGCAACCTCATGGTTCCTAGTTGGATTTGTTAACCACTGCGCCACGACGGGAACTCCGTTATGTGACTTTTAAAGCCAGATCTTAAGAAACACTGCAGCTTCTGCTTTCAACCTTTTATGATACTGCCCTGGACTATGAAGTCAATTTAGCCTGCTGGAGAATGGTGGTCACATGGGGAAGAACAAAAGCACTCAGTGGACTGTACCATCTGTCAGACATGAGAGAGAGGCCACCTTGACCTTCCAGCACAACTCTTCCAGCTGAATGTTGCTATACCAGTGAGCCCTGGTAACACAAGCAGATAAACTGTCAACCAAACCAAGGAATCAATTAATAAGTCATTACTGCTTTAAGCATCAGTTTTGGCCTTGTTTATTATGCTGAATGCTTACAGAATTATCTTTTTTATCTTTTACTTTCTCACTTTGACTGCTGATCCCCTGGCCCTCTATTGTCTAATTCAGAAAATATAATTTCTCTTTTTTTTTTGCCTCAGTTTCAGAAAAGATCTGCACATAATTTCCCTGCACAAGACAATCATTCAAAACTTTATCAGAGTTCTTGTCATGGGGCAGTGGAAACGAATCCAACTAGGAACCATGAGGTTTTGGGTTCGATCCCTGGCCTCACTCAGTGGGTTAAGGATCCGGCATTGCCATGAGCTGTGGCGTAGGTCAAAGATGCTGCTTGTATCCCATGTTGCTGGCTGTGGTGTAGGCCCATGGCTACAGCTCCAATTCAACCCCTAGCCTGGGAACCTCCATATGCCATGGGTGCAGCCCTTTAAAAAAAAAAAAAAAGTTATCAGCATCACTTTTATAATCAAGAGATTCTTTCGTCTCTTTTGGAGACCTCTGATGTACTTTCAGTTTTCCCTGAGCATGATGTTTTTTTCATTACAATCTCCTCTTCCTGTCACATGACAGAGCACACTCAACTTTTTCTACAAGTAATTTTGCTTCATTAAGAACTATCTTATCTCCTCTAAAAATGTATATTAAATTCTTACTCATAATTTTTCTATGTACTTAAAAATTTCCTATGGATTTTTTTATATTTTCTTCTTAGTTTACACCATTAAAGGTATATTTTTCACTGGCTTTAGATTACTTTCTAAAAGTTTGCTGATTTTATCTGGCTCCTTCATCAGAGAGATGTATTCCTATTTTGCAGGTTGTTCTCTTCAAGTGAGTTCTTAGCTTGTGAGGCTGTTGATATTCCAATACATTTTCAGGAACTAGTTTTTTCCCTTTCATGCACAGTGTATCCTTCTCAGCAAGAATACTGTTTAGTTACTTGGTTTCTGCTGCTTTTTTTTTTTTTTTTTTGGAAAGTGTACAACATCCCAGGGTACTCCCAGTAAATTCTGCAGGTCACTGTAGCTTGCTCCAACATCACAGGAGTTCCACAGGGCTTGGTCTAAATTGTTTCAAGAAATGAAGCCCCTGTATCTAAGCTGTGATTTTCTGGAGCAGTGATTCTCAAAATTTATTCCAGGAATTGGCAAGGTTAAAATGATTTTCAGTGTAATACTTAGACTTTATTTGCCTTTTCTGCTTTCATTCACCGCAGAGGTTTCCCAGGCTACAACTAGGAGTGATTCCATCACTGCTCTGAAGGCTAAGAAAGGCTTCTGCATTATTGTGCTTAAAATTTTTACTTTTTTATTTTTTTATTTTTTTATTTTTATTTATTTATTTATTTATTTTTGGTCTTTTTGCCTTTTTTTGAGCCGTTCCCACAGCATATGGAGGTTCCCAGGCTAGGGGTCTAATTGGAGCTGTAGCCACCGGCCTATGCCAGAGCCACAGCAACACGGGATCCGAGCCACGTCTGTTACCCACACCACAGCTCATGGCAACACCGGATCCTTAACCCACTGAGCAAGGCCAGGGATCGAACCTGCAACCTCATGGTTCCTAGTCAGATTTGTTAACCACTGAGCCATGACGGGAATGCCTTAAAATTTTTATTTTAAAACCCTGACATAATAAATGTTGCTGGGAGTACCTGTTGTGACTCAGCAGTAAAGAATCCGACTAGTATCCATGAGGACATGGGTTTGATACCTGGACCTTGATCATTGGGTTAAGGATCTGGCATTGCACTGAGCTGTGGTGTAGATGACAGATGAGGCTCAGATCCCGAGCTTCTGTAGCTGTTGTGTAGGCCAGCAGCTGCAGCTCTGATTCACCCCCTAGGCTGGGAACTTCCATATGCCACAGGTGTGGCCCTGAAAAGATAAATAAATAAATAAATGTTGAGGGATATACCCACAAAGACAATTTTCAAGAGGGTTAAGGGGGGTCCTATGACCACAAAGTTTGAGAACTGTATGAGAGTATAACAAATCATTCAGGAAGACTAAGTTTTCCTTTTTTTTTTTTTTTTGGTCTTTTTGCCTTTTCTAGGGCCACTCCCGTGGCATATGGAGGGTCTCAGACTAGGGGTCGAATTGGAGCTGTAGCTGCCGGCCTACACCAGAGCCACAGCAACTTGGATCTGTGCCACGTCTGTTACCCACACCACAGCTCACAGCAATGCCGGATCCTTAACCCACTGAGCAAGGCCAGGGATCGAACCCGCAACATCATGGGTCCTAGTCAGATTCATTAACCACTGAGCCACGATGGGCACTCTCAAGACTAAGTTTTCCTTAACTGTCAATTCTTGGGACACTCCTTTTCAAGCCCCTCCTTGAGGTGCCCTTTTTTTCCTTGGGGATTTGGACCTAGCAGAGGGGTCCGGAACTGCTGCTCTTTGGAATCCCCAGCATGGTCTGCCAGCTGAAGCCCTGCTGTGTGCCGCTGCCAGGTCGGGGAGATCTGCCAGGTCAAAGGTGAAGGAGCTGCAAGGTGCAGACCTGGGAGCCGAAGTAGGAGGAGCAGGCCTTGTGCTTCCCTCTCTCGGCCCCAGGGCTAGTGATGGTTCCACCTGCCTGGCTGAGTGCTGGGAGCCCATGTACCTCCTCCACCCTGCAGTCTCCTCCCAGAGTGTCCCAAGGACTCTCCTGCTTCCCTCCACCCTGGGCCCCCTACACCCCTTACCAACAGCTCACCAGCTCTAGGTCTATGTGTCCAACCCTCCCTCCAGAGCAATAGTGATAGCTTTGGGCCAGGGCTTATTTTTAGTAAAATAGGCCTGGGAGGTTGGGTTGCAATCCTAGAAAACCTCAAGTTCCGTGCAACTGAGGACTTTGCGGTCAAGTAGAAATGGGCTAGACCATTTACAACCTATCCAGAGCACTAACAGCCTGACTGCTAGCACAGTTAAAATTCCTCTGGAGTGTGAGGCTGCCCCCCTTAGTGTATCTCTCACAGCATTAGACCCTATGGACTCCTGCTTCCTTCTTAGACAAGACAGGAAACTGAGGGGTTTAGAGACTAATTTCATCAAAAATTAAAATCTTATCTGGGGTATAGTATTCTTCATCAAATTTTATTAATACCTGGAGAAATATCTTTACACTTTTCCATCTGCAAACACAGCTTCTCAAATAACATTGTAGGAAAGCATAGCCAGGTTTTTGCAACCACTAACCTAGCTACATTTTTAACTAAATAGGATTTCTACAGTATTTTCATATTTTTCTTAAAGTCTTCCTGTATTGTAAGATTTTTTTTTCCTTTAATTGTTCCCAAACATGAATGTGCAGAGGAAAATTCCACTGCAACTTACAATATTCTTGTGTTATACTGGCATAGGCCTACTTATCAAAGGCCTATGAACTAATTCTTTTTTTTTCTTTTTTAGGGCTGTGCCTGCAGCATATGCAAGTTCCCAGGCTAGGGGTTGAATTGGAGCTGCAGCTGCCAGCCTACAGCACAGCCACAGCAATGAGGGATCCAAACTGCATCTGCAACCTACACTGCAGCTCTCAGCAACACCAGATCCTTAACCCACTGAGCGAGGCCAGGGATCGAACCTGTATCCTCATGGATACTAGTCAGGTTCGTTACCACTGAGCCACAATGGGTATTCCATTTTTTTTTTTTTTTTTTTTTGTCTTTGTAGGGCTGCATGTGCAGCATATGGAGGTTACCAGGCTAGGGGTCAGATCTGATGTGCCAGCCTATGCCACAGCCACAGCAACTCTAGGATCTGAGCCGTGTCTACGACCTACACCACAGCTCACAGCAACACTAGGTCCTTAATCCACTGAGCAAGGCCAGGGAGCAAATCTGCATCCTCATGGATGCTAGTCAGGTTCGTTAACCACTGAGCCACACAGGAACTCCTTTTTTTTTTTTTTTTTTTTAATAAAAATGAAGATTTCTTGACCCTGTTCTGAAGATTCTGACTTGCAGGAATGAAGTGGGCCTTAGGAATCTTTTTGGCCACTCCCCGCATGCAGAAGTTCCTGGGCCAAGAATCGAATCCTTACCACACTAGTAACCACATCCACAGTGGTGATAATACCAGATCCTTAATCTGCTGAGCCATCAGGGAACTCCCTATGAACTCATTCTTGATAAAGAAACACTGAAGTTATAGAAGAGATAACACCTCATTTTACTCCCATTTTCCTGTCCCATCTTCATGTTTGCAAGATCTTTTGCCAAAGATTTTCCATTCACCTCTTGCTGGGCAAAAGTTAAACTTTGATAAGGAGGTCATATGTGAACTAGATTCTGGGTTCTCCTACATTTGGAAATAAGTTTTGCCAAAGGCTGGCCCTATTGAGATTGCAGAAGTCGGCCTGCCTCCCCTCCCCACCCCACGCCCAGGTGACATAATGTTTTCTGGTGAAGCCCTGTTTTCACAGGGTCAGACTTGGAGAGAATTTCATGTCAATGAGTCTCTTAGCTGCTAGATCCACTCCCACAAATCAAGTGAACAAAGATTAGCTGCAGATTGCATATAGAAAGCAGAAAATTTTGTAATTTCCCTTGTTCTAACTTCCTGTTATTTAACAACAGCAAACAAAAGAACAAAATAAAATTACCCTGAGAATAAAGGTGAAAACTCTAGGTAATCCTTTTTGCAGTATATGGAAATTTATTGAGTACCTACCTTGTGCCCTGAATTGTCAGAGATGCTGGTTGTGTACAAGGTAGATATGGCTTTGCCTCATGAAGTGCCTCCATGATGCCACTGAGAAGGCAGGAGCCTCCACCACTGACAAAAACCATTTCTGCTAACCTAATTTCATTAACTATACTTAAGAGGTTAATTGTCTATCAGTTGCCTTTGTTATTTTCATATTGGGAAATCCTTTCTTAGCACCATGTTTCCCATAAGAATCTCTCTTTATGAAAGCCTTTTTATGTTTGTTGCTATTTCAGGTTCATATTTCTTTATTAGACCTAGACTTTATATAAACTATTGAAGAATATTACACAAACTAAAACTGAGGGACATCCTATAAAACCACTGGGCTGTATCGTGCATAATAATATATGGCCCTGGACTGATAGATGGATGGATAGATAGATACTATAATGGACAGTTAAAGAAGTTGGAATATAGACTGCAGGATAGATATTTGGAATATGGACTATAAAATAATATATCAATGTTAAATTCCTTAAACTGCACTGTAGTTACATAAGAAACTATTCTGTTTTTTGTTTTTTTTTTTTTAAGGTCACATCTGCAGCATATGGAGGTTCCCAGGCTAGGGGTCCAATTGGAGCTACAGTTGCCAGCCTACACCACAGCCACAGCAACGCCAGATCCTTAACCCACTAAGCAAGGCCAGGGATTGAACCTGCAACTTCATGGTTCCTAGTCAGATTCGTTTCTGCTGCACCACGACAGGAACTCCAAGAAACTATTCCTTTTCTTAGGAAATATACACTAAAGTTTTCAGGATAAAGAAGACATGATATATGCAACCCAGCCTCAAATGCTTCAAAAACTATAAACAATAAAAACGTGTGTGTGTGCATGTGTGTATGTATGGAGAGAGAGAAAGGAGGCAAATTTGGCAAAATGTCAAAAATAGTATATCTAGCTGAGTTGTGGTTCAGCGGGTTAATAACCCAACATGGTGTCCATGAGGATGCAAGTTCAATTCCTGGCCTCACTCAGTGGGTTAAGGATCCAGCATTGCTGCAAGGTGCAGCATAGGTTGAAGATATGGCTTGGATCCTGCATTTCTGTGGCTGTGACTTAGGCCAACAGCTGAAGCTCTGATTCAATTTCTAGCCTGGGAACTTCCATATGCCTAAAAGAAAAAAAGAAAAAACATAGTATATCTAAGTATATCTATATTCCCTTTGGGAATTCTTTGTTCTACTGTTGTAACTTTTTTGTAAATTTTAAATTAATTTGGGAGTTCCCACTGGGAATAGTGGGTTAAGAATCCAACTGCAGGAGTTCCCATCGTGGTGCAGTGGAAATGAACCTGACTAGGAACCATGAAGTTGCGGGTTCAATCCCTGGCGTCGATCAGTGGATTAAGGATCTGGCGTTGCCATGAACTGTGGTGTAGTTTGCAGATGCGGCTCAGATCTGGTGTTTCTGTGGCTCTGGTGTAGGCCAGAAGCTATAGCTACAATTGGACCCCTGGCCTGGGAACCTCCACATGCCACGTGTATGGCCCTAAAAAGACAAAAGACAAAAACAAAACAAACAAACAAAAAGAATCCAACTGCACTGGCTGGGTTTCTGTGAAGGCAATCCAAGGGTTAGATCCCTGGCCTGGTGCAGGGGGCTAAAGGATCCTGCAGGTCTGTGGTATCTGCGGCTTAGATCGAAACTAAAATTCAGATTCAGTCCCTGGCTCAGGAACTTCCATATGCTGTGGGTGCAGCTGTAAATTAATTAATTAATTAATTAATTAATTAGTTGGGGGTTCCCTGGTGGTCTAGTGGTTAGGACTTGGCATATTCACTGCTGAGGCATGGGTTCAATCCCTAGTCTGGGAACTGAGATCCCACACAGAGCTGCTGTTTGCTTTGGCCAAAAAATAAATTTAATAAAATAAATTACTTGAGGTTGCCACTGTGGCTCAGCAGCAGTGAATTGGACTAGTATCCATGAGGATGCAGGTTCAATCCCTGGCCCTGTTCAAGAGGTTAAGGATCTGGCATTGCCGTGAGCTGTGGTGTAGGTCGCAGATGCAAGCCAGTTACTCTGGCTGTGGTGTAGGACAGGAGCTGCAGTTCCAATTCAACCCCTAGCCTGGGAGCTTCCACATGCCTTGGGTATGGCCATAAAAGGCAAAGAAAGAAAGAAAGGAAGAAAGGAAGGAAGGAAGGAAGGAAGAAAGAAAGAAAAGAAAGAAAGAAAGAAAGAGAAAGAAAGAAAGAAAGAAAGAAAGAAAGAAAGAAAGAAAGAAAGAAAGAAAGAAAGAAAGAAAGAAAGAAAGAAAGAAAGAAAGAAAGAAAGAAAGACGGAGCAAGATGGCAGAGGAGTAAAAGGTCATGCACACCTTCTCCCACAAACACATCAAAAAAACACATCTACATGTAAAACTACTCTCAGAGAACATCAACTGAATTCTGGAAGAAAAACTTAAACCTCCAAAAAGGGCAAGAAACTCTTGACATAACTGGGTAGACCAAAAGAAAAAAAGAGAAAGAAATGAAATCAGAACAGGACTAGCATTCCCGAAAGGAAGCTGTGAAGGAGAAAAGGAACCCACCTCTTGGGAAGCTACCTAACTGACAAAAGATCAGCTGAGTCAGCAGGACCTCAAACTCACCAAGAAAAGCGCAGAAGCTGTACTGAGAACAGCAAAGCAGAATGAGAGCTGTGCAGACCATCTGAACCACCGGCCCAGACACCACAGCCTGAGACGCTCAGGTGGGGGCTGGGCGCTGAGACTCAGGCTCTGGAGGTCAGTCCCCGAGAGAGAACTGAAGGTGGCATGAGGGGCTAAGGAGCAGTGCACCACAGGCTAAGGAGAGGAACACCATGGCAGAGGGAATCTGGGAGAAGGTCTGGACCTGCAGGAGAGGCAAGGTGCCATTGCTGGAGAGGGGAGAGGACAAGGAACTTGCCACCATACGAGACTCCCTGTGACAGAGCTGAGCATGACCTGGGGCTTAGAGGGCAGGGCAGCTCTGCAGAAACTACAGGTGGTGAGAAGCCTCTTGCCCATTTATGGGAGATTAGGCATTTCTTCTGAAGGCTACTGGTGGCCAGGCACCTTTTGTGTGGGCTAAGGGCATAAGGGGGTAAGTGCGACGTGGTGCCTCTTGCACAATCTACAGGTGTCAGGGACAGACTGCTTCGGTTGTCTCAGAGGCCAGAGGAAGGCGTGGCTTGCCACCACTGGGGGCCTGTGAATGGGCTCCACCCGCGACCCCAGTCACCTCAGAGGTTGGCAAAAAAGAAAAAAAAAGGGCATTGCGGAGTTCCCGTCGTGGCGCAGTGGTTAACGAATCCAACTAGGAACCATGAGGTTGCAGGTTCGGTCCCTGCCCTTGCTCAGTGGGTTAACGATCCGGCATTGCCGTGAGCTGTGGTGTAGGTTGCAGACGCGGCTCGGACCCCGCATTGCTGTGGCTCTGGTGTAGGCCGGTGGCTACAGCTCCAATTGGACCCCTAGCCTGGGAATCTCCACATGCCGTGGGAGCAGCCCAAGAAATAGCAAAAAAAAAAAAAAACCAGGGCATTGCAACCAAGCACCATACGCTGTTGCTCTCACTCCCCTGGGAACACACCCACCCTGCAGCTGCCACTGCCAAACGCTCTGGGTGACCCCCAGACACCTGGTCACTGTCCCTTCCCAAGACCCTACAACTAGGAGCAACTGGTGCAGCACCTCTTGTGTGGGCTAAGTGGGACATGGTGCTTCTTGCATGGTCTGCAGGCGGCAGAGGCAAACCACCACAGTTATCCCCGATTCCAGAGGTGGGCATGGCCCACTGCCATTGGAGATATCTGAACAAAAATCACTTGCAGCCCCATTCATTTAAAGGGCACCACAGAGGAGGGCACTGTGACCGAACACCAACTCTTGGTGCTCTCACTCCCCAGGGAACACACCTGCCATGATGCTGCCCCTGCCAAACGTTCCAGGAAGTACCCACATGCCTGGTCTCTATCACTTCCCAGGATCCTGCAACTAGGAGCACCCTTTACAACACCTCATATGTGGGCTAAGTGAGACGGGTTGCTTCATGCATGGTCTACAGGTGGTGGGGCAAATCACTGCAGTTATTACTGACTCTAGAGATGGTCATGGCCTGCTCCCAATGGGGTCCCTGAACAGGCACCACCTGCAGTTCCAATCACCTCAAAGAAGGGCATTGCAATCAACATAAGCTGTTGTTGTTCTCACTGCCCTGGGAACTCACACACCCTGCTGTTGCTACTGCCAAATGCTCTGGTCACCTTGAAGATCTGCCTAGAGCTTATTACCACTTACCAGGACCCTGCAACTAGAAGTAGCCTGTGCCACCTTCCTGCACATCCTCACTGCTATTGAGACCCCAACGACCAGGCACTGACTGCTGACCCCACCCACTACCTCATTGTCCCTGAAAACACACTGAGCATCCTGGGAACAACAGCCTGCTCACACCAAAGAAAGAGACAGCAAATATTCAAACTTCCACACCAAAAATAAATAGTAATCCAGAGTTCCCATCGTGGCTCAGTGGTTAACGAATCCAACTAGGAACCATGAGGTTGCGGGCTTGATCCTGGCCTTGCTCAGTGGGTTAAGGATCTGGCATTGCTGTGAGCTGTGGTGTAGGTTGCAGATGAGGTTTGGATCCTGCATTGCTTTGGCTCTGGCGTAGGCTGGTGGCTACAGCTCCGATTCGACCCCTAGCCTGGGAACCTCCATATGCCATGGGAGCAGCCCAAGAAAATGGCAAAAAAACATAAATAAATAAATAAATAAATAGTAATACCTCCAAAAATACAAAGGGGTATTCTAGCATAGAAGTAGCCTTACAAGACTACAGTTTGGCTTCCCCAAACTCACAGAAAAAGAAAAACATAAGCAAGATGAAGAAGCTCAGAAACCATTCCCAGTTAAAGGAACAGGAGAATTCACCTAAAGCAGTCAATAATGCAGACCTCTGCAGTCTGACAGACATTGAGTTTAAAAGGGAGGTATCAAAAATACTGAAGAAATTAAGAAAGGATATGAACAGTAATGCAGATTCCTTTAGAAAGGAACTAGAAAATATAAGAAGGAGCCAAGAAAAACTAGAAAATTCATTTGCAGAGATACAAACTGAGCTTAAGGCAATAAAGAGCAGAATGAATAACTCAGAGGAAAAAATTAGTAACATGGAAGATAAAATAATGGAAATCACCCAATCAGGACAGCAGACAGAAAACCAAATGAAAAAACATGAAAGCAATATAAGAGACCTATGGGATAATATAAAGCAGGCCAATCTACACATAATAGGAATTCCAGAAAGAAAAGAAAAAGAAAAGGGGATTGAAAATATATTTGAAGAAATTATGGCTGAAAACTTTCCAAACATAAAGCATACTGACATCAGGATAAAGGAAGCACAGAGGGCCCCAAACAAGCTGAACTCAAAACAGGCCCACACCAAGATATATTATAATAAAACTGGCAAAAGGTAAAGATAAAAAGAGGATTCTATGGAGTTCCCGTTGTGGCACAGTGGTTAATGAATCTAACTAGAAACCATGAGGTTGCAGGTTGGATCCCTGGCCTCGCTCAGTGGGTTAAGGATCTGGTGTTGCTGTGAGCTGTGGTGTAGGTCTCCAATGCAGCTCAGATCCCACATTGCTGTGGCTCTGGCATAGGCCAGTGGCTACAGCTCCGATTAGACCCCTACCCTGGGAACCTCCATATGCCACAAGTACAGCCCTAGAAAAGATGAAAAGACAAAAATAAATAAATAAAGATAAAGAGAGGATTCTAAAGGCAGCAAGAGAAAAGCAAAGCATTAATTATAAGGGAACCCCCATAAGGCTATCAGCTAAATTCTCAACAGAAACGCTACAGGCCAGAAGGGAGTGGCAAGATATATTTAAAGTGCTGAAAGGAAAAAATTTGCAACCTAGAATACTCTACCCAGCAAGAATATCATTTAAATTAGAAGGGGAAATAAAGAATTTCTCCAACAAACAAAAGCTAAAAGAGTACAGCAATACCAAACCCATTCTAAAGGAAATACTGAAAGGGTTTCTCTAAATTAAAAAAAAGAGAGAGAAAAAAAAAGAGAAAAAGAAGAATTAGGATGGAGGAAACAACAATTGGAAAGCAATCACTTAAATAAGCCAGCATACAGATCTAAACATGAAGATGCAAAAAAAAAGACATCAAAATCATATAATGTGGGGAAGGAAAGTAAGACAATATAGATTCTTTTTTAAATTTTAATGATGTTTCTGAGCCTATAAGACTATCAGGCAAAAGCAAGCAGATATAGGAAGGGCTTAATGTGCTTAAAAAACAGGGCAACCACAAATCAAAACCAAATATTACATTCACAAAAACTGAAAAGAAAAGTACTCAAGCTTGAAATAAATGGAAACCATCCAACCCAAAAAAGAAAAGAAGAAAAGAGAAACACAGAATCAACTGGAAAACAAGGTTTTAAATGGCAATGAATACGTATCTATCAATAATCACCTTAAATGTCCATGGATAGAATGCTCCAATCAAAAGACACGGAGTGGCAGATTCGATAAAAAAGCAAAATTCGGGGAGTTCCCATCGTGGCTAAGTGGTTAACAAATCCAACTAGGAACCATGAGGTTGCAGGTTCGAACCCTGGCCTTTCTCAGTGGGTCAAGGATCTGGCGTTGCTGTGGCTCTGGCATAGGCTGGTGGCTACAACTCCAACTAGACTCCTAGCCTGGGAACCTCCATATGCTACAGGAGTGGCCCTAGAAAAGGCAAAAAGACAAAAAAAAGCCAAAAAAAAAGCAAAATACTTCAATCTGCTGTCTACACAAAACTCACCTTAGAGCAAAGAACACATATAGATTGAAAGTGAGGGGATGGTAAAAGATATTTCATGCCAATGGACAAGACAGGAAAGCAGGAGTTGCAATACTCATATCAGACAAAATAGACTTTAAAACGAAGGCCATAAAGAAAGACAAAGAAGGACACTATTTAATGGTTAAAGGATCCATTCAAGAAGTGGATATTACAATCGTCAATATATATGCCCCTAATATAGGAGCACCCAGATACATACAACAAATACTAACAGACATAAAAGGAGAAATCAAGGGGAATACAATCATAGAAGGAGACTTTAACACCCATTCACATCAATGGACAGATCCTCTAGACAGAAATTCAATAAGGCAACAGAGATGCTAAAGAACACAATAGAAAAGTTAGATTTAATAGACATTTTCAGGACATTACAGCCAAAAAAATCAGAATATACATTCTTCTCAAGTGCACATGGAACATTCTCAAGAATTAATCACATACTAGGGCACAAAGATAACCTCAACAAATTTAAGAATATAGAAATTATTTCAAGTATCTTCTCTGACCACAATGGCATGAAGCTAGAAATCAACTGCAAGAAAAGAAATGAGAAAAAACTAACCAAATGGAGACTAAAAAACATGCTACTAAAAAACCAATGGGTCAATGAGGAAGTCAAGAAAGAAATTAAAAAATAGCTCAAGACAAATGATAATGAAGATATATCCACTTAAAATCTACAGGATGCTGCAAAAGCAGTGCTCAGAGGGAAATTCATGGCGATACAGGCCTTCCTCAAAAAAGAAAAATATCTCAAATCGACAACTTAACCTAACACCTAAACGAATTAGAAAAAGAACAAACAAAACCTAAAGTCAGCAGAAGAAAGGAAATCATAAAGATCAAAGAGGAAATCAATAAAATAGAGATTCAAAAAACAACAGAAGAGATCCCACACTTGGCAGATAAGCATCTACAAGAAGAGGATAACTTTAGAGAGATGGGATTAAGATGGCAAAATAGAA
This sequence comes from Phacochoerus africanus, assembly GCF_016906955.1. NCBI lineage: Eukaryota > Metazoa > Chordata > Mammalia > Artiodactyla > Suidae > Phacochoerus > Phacochoerus africanus. The sequence goes on from NC_062545.1 coordinate 217,636,173, forward strand.
GGACTGGAGCTCAACTTCTATCCTAAAAACAACAAGATTTATAATTACATGCTGAGCAATCTTCAACCAAATGGACGAGAAACCTTCAAAAAGATATCCTACTCCAGAAGACAAAGAGGAGGCCACATCAAGAGGTAGGAGGGGCTATTATGCAATATAAGCAAGCCCATACCTCCCAGGTGGGAAGCCCCACAGACTGGAAAGTAAATGGTTCACAGAGACTCACCTACAGGAGTGAGAGTTCTGAGCCCCACATCAAACTCCCACCTGTGGGGATCTGGCACGGGAAAAAGAGCCTCCAGAGCATCTGGCATTGAAGGCCAGTGGGGCTTGTATGCAGGAGCTCCATGGGACTGGGGGAAATGGAGACCCTATTCTTAAAAGGTGCACACAGATTTTCACATGCACTGGGTCCCAGGGCAAAGCAAAGTCTCCATAAGAAACTGGGTCAAACCTGACTGCAGTTCTTGGAGGATATCCTGGGAAAACAGGGGTGAATGTGGCTTGTTGTAGGGGAAGGACATTGGAAGTAAAGCTCTCAGGAATATTCAGCAACATGGCTTTCTCTGGAGGTGGCCATTTTGGGAAGCCCTAGAGCAAACAACAATCCAGGTGGGATCAGCCCCGCCCCTCAGTAAACAAGCTACCTAAAGACCCCTCAGGCACACAGCTGCCTCTAATCCCATCCAGAGACTAAGCCCCACCCACCAGAGGGATAGGAATCAGCGCCACTGGGCAGGCATCAGTCCCTTCCATCAGGAAGCCTACAGCAAGCCCCCATACCAACTTCAGTCACAAGGGGGGCAGACACCAGAAATAAGAGAGGCTACAGCTCTATTATCTATAAAAAGGTCACCACACCAAAAACCTATAAAAATGAAAAGACAGACAACTATAACTCAGATGAGGGAGAAAGAAAGAACTCCAGAAAATCAGCTAAGTGATCAGGAGATTCTCAGCCTCCAGGAAAAAGACTTTAGATCGTTGATGCTGAAGATGATGCAAGACATTGGGAATAAACTGGAGCAAAGATGGATAACTTACAGGAAACACTGAGCAAAGAGATACAATATATAACACTTAAGAAGAGATGCAAAATACAATAACTGAAATAACAAAAACTCACTAGAAGCAGCTAACAGCAGAATACAAGAGGCAGAAGAAGGAATAAGTGAGGTGGAGGACAGATTAGTGGAAATTATGGATGCAGAACAGAAAAGAGAAAAAAGATTGAAAACAAATGAAGAGAGTCTCAGAGAACTCTGGGACAACGTTAAATGCACCAACATCCATATTATAGGAGTGCCAGAAGGAGAAGAGAGAGAGAAGGAGACAGAAAAAATATTCCAAGAGATAATAGGCAAAAACTTCCCTAACATGGGAAAGGAATCACTCACTCAAATCCAGGAAGCACAAGTACCATATAAAATAAACCCAAGGAGGAACACCCCAAGACACATATTAATCAGTCTGACCAAAATTAGAGACAAAGAGAAAATATTGAAAGCAGCTAAGGAAAAGCAACAAATAACATACAAGGGAACAATAATAAGGTTATTGGCAGATTTTTCAGCAGAAACTCTGCAGGCCAGAAGGGAGTGGCATGATATACTTAACATGACGAAAGGAAAAAACCTCCAACCAGGATTACTTTACCCAGAAAGGCTCTCATTCAGATTTGAAGGAGAAATCAAAAGCGTCACAGATAAGAAAAAGCTAAGAGAATTCAGCAACATTAAACCAGCTTTGCAAAAATACTAAAAGAACTTCTCTAGGCAGAAAAGAAAAGGCCGCAACAGGAAACAAATATAACACAAATGACAAGGCTCACCAGTAAAGGCAAATATGCAGTAAAGATACGAAATCATCCATGCACAATTATGCCACCAAAATCAGAAACTGTGAGAAGAGAGGGTACAAATGCAGGACGCTGGAGATGCACTTGCAATTAAGAGACCAACAACTTAAAACAATCTCATATATAGAGAGACACTTATAGCAAAACTTCAGAATAACTGCAAACCAAAAATATACAATTGATACACAAACAAATAAGAAAAATCAACTCAAATACAACACTAAAGATAGTCATCAAACCAGAAGAGGAGAGAACAAGAGCAGAAGGGAAGAAAAAAGAGCAACAAAAATAAATTCAAAGAAACTGATAAAATGGCAATAAGAACATACATATCTATAATCACCTTAAATGTTAATGGACTAAATGCCCCAGCCAAAAGAAATAGACTGGCTGAATGGATACAACAAGATCCATATATATGCTGTCTTCAAGAGACCCACTTCAAGTCTAGGGACACATATGAATTGAAAGTGAGAGAATGGAAGAAAATATTCCATGCAAACAGGAATCAAAAGAATGCTGGAGTAGCAATACTCATATCAAACAAAATAGACTTTAAAAGGAAGAATATTTTACAAAAGTCCAGGACCAGACGGCTTCACAGGTGAATTCTATCATACATTTAGAGAAGAGCTAACACCTCTCCTTCTGAAACTATTTTGAAAAATTGCAGAGGAAGGGGTACTTCCAAACTCATTCTATGAGGCCACCATCACCCTGATACCAAAACAAGACAGAGATATCACAAAAGAAAGAAAACTACAGGCCAATTTCACTGATGAACATCAATGCAAAAATACTGGCAAATCAACCAAATACTAGCAAACCACATCCAACAATACATTAAAAGGATTGTACATCATGGTCAAGTGGGATTTATCCCAGGGATGCAAGGGTTCTTCAATATCCGCAAATATATCAGTGTGATACACCACACTAACAAACTGAAGAGTAAAAACCATGTGATCCTCTCAATAAAGGCAAAAAAAGCCTTTGACAAAATCCAACACCCATTTCTGATAAAAACCCTTCAGAAAGTGGGCATAGAGGGAACCTACCTCAACATCATAAAGGCCATATATGACAAACCCACAGCTAACATCATTCTCAATGGAAAAGCTGAAAGAATTCCCATTGAGATCAGGAACAAGACAAGGATGTCCACTCTCACCACTACTCTTCAACATATTTCTAGAAGTCCTAGCCATGGCAATCAGAGAATTAAAAGAGATAAAAGGAATCCAAATTGGAAAGGAAGAAGTAAAACTATCACTATTTGCAGATGACATGATACCATACCTAGAGAATCCTAAAGACTCTACCAGAAAACTGTTAGAGCTCATCCATGAATTTGGCAAAGTCGCAGGATACAAAATTAATACACAGAAATTGATGGCATTTTTATACACCAACAATGAAAGATCAGAAAGAGAAATTAGGGAAGCAATCCCATTTACCATCACATCCAAAATAATAAAATACCTAGGAGTAAACCTACCTAAAGAGACAAAAGACCTGCACTCTGAAAAGTATAAGACAGTGATGAAAGAAATCAAAGATGACACAAATATATGGAAAGACAAATATATGGATGCTCTTGGATTGGAAGAGTTAATATTATCAAAATGACTATACTACCCAAGGCAATCTACAGATTCAATGCAATCCCTATCAAATTACCAAGGACATTTTTCAGAAAACTTTAACAAAATATTTTAAAGTTTGTTTGGAAGCACAAAAAACCCAGAATAGCCAGATAGCCTGAAAAAGAAAAATGGAGCTGGAGGAATCAGGCTCCCAGACTTCAGACTATACTACAAAGCAGCAATCATCAAAACCATATGGTAATGGCACAAAGACAGAAATATAGGTCAATCAAACAGGATAGAAAGTCCAGACTTAAACTCATGTACCTACAGCCAACCAATCTATGACAAAGGAGGCAAGAATATACAATGGAGAAAAGACACCCTGTTCAACAAGTGGTACTGGGAAAACTGGACAGCCACATGGAAAAGAATGAAATTAGAACACTCCCTAACACCATACACAAAAATAAACTCAAAATGGATTAAAGACCTAGATATAAGACCAAACACTATAAAACCCTTAGAGGAAAACATAGGCCAAACACTCTCCGACATAAACGACACCAACATCTTCCCAGATCCCCTTCTTGGAGAAATGATGGTAAAAACAAAAATAAACAAATGGGACCTAACCAAACTGAAAAGTTTCTGCACAGCAAAGGAAACCCTAAACAAAATGAAAACACAACCCACAGAATGGGAGAAAATCCTTGCAAATGAATCGACTGACAAGGGATTCATCTCCAAAATTTATAAACACCTTCTGCAGCTCCATACCAAAAAAACAAACAACCCCATCCAAAAATGGGCAGAAGATCTAAACAGACAATTCTCCAAAGACATACAGATGGCCAAAAAACACATGAAAAGATGTTCAACCTCACTCATTATTAGAGGAATGCACATCAAAACCATGATGAGGTACCACCGTGCACCAGCCAGAATGGCCATCACCAAAAAGTCTACAAACAATAAGTGCTGGAGAGGGTGTAGAGAAAAAGAAATCCTAGTACACTGTTGGTTGGATTGTAAATTGGTGCAACCACTGTGGAAAACAGTATGGAGATTCCTCGGAAAACTAAAAATAGAACTACCATTTGATCCAGCAATCCCACTCCTGGGCATCTATCCAGAGAAAACCATGACTCACAAAGACACATGTACTCTGATGTTCATTGCAGCACTATTTGCAATAGCCAAGACATGGAAACAACCTAAATGTCCATTGACAGAGGAGTGGGTCAAGAAGAGGTGGTACATATACACAATGGAATATTACTCAGCCATTAAAAGGAATGAAATACCAGCGTTTTTAGCAACATGGATGGACCTAGAAATTATCACGCTAAGTGAAGTCAGTCAGACAATGAGACAGCAACATCAAATGCTTTCACTGACATGTGGAATCTGAAAAAAGGACAGACTGAACTTCTTTACAGAACAGATGCTGACTCATAGACATTGAAAAACTTTTGGTCTCTGGAGGAGACAGTTTGAGGGGTAGGGGGATGTATTTGGGCTGTGGGATGGAAATCCTGTGAAAATGGATTGTGATGATCATTATACAACTACAGATGTGATAAATTCATTGAATAAAAAAGAGAGAGTAAAGGAAGATGTGGTATATATACACAATGGAATACTACTGGGCCATAAAAGAACAAAATAATGCCATTTGCAGCAACCTGGATGGAACCAGAGACTCTCATCCTGAGTGAAGTCATTCAGAAAGAGGAAGAAAAATACCATATGATATCACTTATATCTGGAATCTAATATAAGGCACAAATGAACTTTTCCACAGCAAAGAAAAGCATGGACTTGGAGAATAGACCTGTGGTTGCCAAGGCAGAGGGGGAGGCAGTGGGGTGGTTGGGGAGCTTGGGGTTAATAGATACACACTATTGCCTTTGTAATGGATTAGCAATGAGATCCTGCTGTGTAGCACTGAGAACTCTGTCTAGTCACTTATGATGGAGCATGATAATGTGCAAAAATAGAATGTGTACATGTATGTGTAACTGGCTCACCATGCTGTACAGAAGAAAAAAAATTGTATTGGGAAAATAACTATTAAAAAAATAATAACAATAAATAAATAAATAAATAAATAAATAAATAGAAAGGAACGGAGAGAAAAGATGGAGGGAGGGAAGAAGGAAGGAAGAGAAATACATATTAATTCACATTCCAAACATCTGTTCTATAAGGCAATTTAGATAGATGTATTAAAATCCTTAAAAATGTGCATTATCTTTAAACCAGCAATTCTATTTTAGGTATTTTTTTCAAGGAATCAATTGGAGGTGAAAGTTGGTTATATATATGAGACCTTATCCTATAATTATTTTGATAGCCAAAATTTCAAAACATTTAATCCTCATAGAGTTATTCTGACTAAATAATATACAGGATTCAATGTTGCCATTTAAAACTTTGTTGTATGGAGTTCCCTTGTGTAACTGATCCAGGGTTGTCACTGCAGCAGCTTGGTCACTGTTATGGCAAGGTTTCAATCTCTGGCCCAGGAACTTCCACATGCAGATGTGGTCAAAAAAGAAAAAAAAAAAAAGCTTGCTGTAGTGTATGATGTCTATTGTCATAGAAAACACTAGCCAATATATTATCATTAATATATTTTTTAAAAGAATAATGAAAAAATATATATATAATGTTTTTACCTTTATTTATTTTATTTTTAGGACCATACCTGGGGCATATGGAAGTTCCCAGCTAGAGAATGAATAGGAGAGCAGCTGCCAGCCTATGCTCCTACCATAGCAACACCAGATTAAAGCCACATCTGCCACCTACACTGTAGTTTGTGGCAATGCTGGATCCATAACCCATTGAACAAGGCCAGGGATAGAACCTTTATTCTTACAGAGACAATGTCAGGTCCTTAACCTGCTGAGCTACAACAGGAACTCCTTTACCTTTATTTAAAAATGTGTCCATATTTACAATGAACAAAATCTTAGATACACATCTATACAAATTTTAATAATGATTTCTTTTATATATTAGTATTACAGAGATTTGATTTATGTTTCAAATTTGTGCTTTTCAGTATTTTTCAAAATCTCGGAATTCCACACATGTTATTTTGGTAATTAGGCAAAAATTAAATTCCCCCAAATACTCTATAATATGGGAGTGTGTATAGTAGTTTAAAGCTTCACAGAACTAAAGCAGGTTTGATCCCTGGCTTCAATTGCTGCATTAAGAATCCTACATTGTCATGACCTGCAATGTAGGTCACAGATGCAGCTCAGATCTGGAGCTGCTGTAGCTATGGTGTAGTCCGGCAGCTGCAGCTCCCATTGAACCCCTAGCCTGGGAACCTCCATGTGCCATGGGCAAGGCCCTATAAAAAAAAAAAAATCTAAAGCAGCTATTACTAAAAAGCTCTAATAGGCAAGGGAAAATACTTTTGAAATAAATGGAAAGCTAGAAGCTCTTAGCAAAGAAAGAAAAGATATAAAGAGAAACCAAACAGAAGTTTTAGGGAGAGGTGAGAGAATTGGGGGGAATGTCGGGGGGGAATGTCGGTAAAAGGGAATGCAGTTAGAAGATGGACAAATTCTGGGGATTGAATACACAGAATTATGATTATAGTTAACAATATTATATACTTAAAAGTTGCTAAGAGATTAGAAATAATAATTAAGTGACATAATGGAGGTAGCATATAGTGATAATCATATTGCAATATGTATCAAATCTACACCTTAAACATACACAATGTTATATGTCAATTACATCTTGGTAAAAAAAGAAGGAAAGGAAAAGGTGAAGAGGACACTTTTAGAAGCTCTTTTTATCAGGTTCTCTTGGGGAACAGTTATTTGCCAAAGAGCAACAGCCCAAACATTCAAATAAAAAGAACTGGAGCAGGGTGGGGAAGGGATGGGGGGAAAAAAACTGAAGAAAAATAAAGACAAAAATAAACAACAGCAACAACAAAAACACAAACAAAAAAGAATTGTAACTTTATCAAAAGGGAAAGATTAAGGCTTCTGAGAATGTATAATGAAATCTGAGATAAAACTGCAACATTTTCCCTCAAAGTTTAACTTGCCCTTATGAAATGCATAAACATCTCAAAAGGCAAATTTAAGCTTTGAGAAGAAACATCTCAGAAGAGCCAAAAATTTAAAGAAGGTAAAAGAAATTTGGAGTAGATTTTTTTTTTTTTCTTTAATGGCCACATCCACGGCATATAGAAGTGCTCAGGCTAGGAGTCAAATTAGAGCTGCATTTACCGGCCTGACAGCCACAACACCACCAGATCTGAGCCACATCTGCAACCAGCTTGCAGTTACGCCGGATCCATAACTAACTACGGGAGGTCAGGGATTGAACCTTCATCCTCATGGATACTAGTTGGGTTCTTAACCCACTGAGCCACAACGGGAACTCCAGTTCTTTACTAGACTTGATATTTCACTTAAGTACATGTGCATACCCTACTATAGCTAAAGCCGGCCATGGCTGGGCAAACAACTGCCCATCAGCCCAAATGGGTAGTGGAAATAGCCATGAAACCTAGGGAGAAAGAGAAATTGGCATTTCAATCCCAGTTACCAACATTTAAAAAATGCTATAAGACAGTACCTTTTTAAAAAATAAATTAGGCAAAAAAGTTTTTTTTTTAATTTTAGAACTGAAAATACAGTAACTAGGAAAAAAAAAAAAAACACCTACAGAAGAATGTAACAGAGGAAAGAGTGAATGAACTTGGAAGATAGATCAACAGATATTATCCAAAATGAACAATAGAAAAAGAAAAGAAAAAAAAAGATTTCCTCCCCATCAAAAATCAACAGAACGTCATGGATCTGTGAGTAATACCGAAAGGGCAAACATTCATGCATGTCATTTGAGTTTCAGAAGGAGAGGAAAAAGAGTGCATTACTATATACATATATATTTGAAAAACAATGGCTAAAAATTTATCAAATTTGGCAAAACTACAGATTCAAGAAGGTCAGCAAATCCTAAATAAGAAAACACAAATGAACCTGATTCAATATACATTACAATCAAATCGCTGAAAATTAAAGGCAAAGAGGATCTTGAAAACAGCCATAGAATAACAACGCATGGCTTATAGGTAAACAAAGATTCAAAAGCTCAGATAAAAAGAAATGAGAATTTTTTATAAAAAAAATCTTGCACATCAATATATTTATATCTATCTAGCATTGGTTGACTTGGTTGACAAAGAAGAGTACTGATGGTAAAAGAAGGATCTTATGTCCTGAAAGAGGAAGTTGTTGTGAAGTAATTGGTGAGGAAAGTGTTTCATTAGGTAGATTCTACAGAGAGTAAAAGAAACCAGGCTACACTGAAGTGTACACTTTTTTTTTTTTTTTTTTTTGCTTTTTTAGGGCCGCACCCTTGACTTATGAAGGTTCCCAGGGGTCGAATTGGAGCTGCAGCTGCCAGCCTACACCACAGCCATAGCCATGCAAGATCTGAGCCGTGTCTGCCACCTACACTACAGCTCATGGCAACACCAGATCTTTAACCCACTGAGCTAGGCCAGGGACTGAAACTACATCCTCATAGATCCTGGTCCAGTTCATTACCAATAAGCCATAATGGAAACTCCTGGAAGTATGTATCTTTTTTTTTTCTTTTTTTTCTTTTTGCCTTTTCTAGGGCTGCTCCTGCGGTATATGGAGGTTCCCAGGCTAGGGGTCGAATCGGAGCTGTAGCCACCAGCCTATGCCAGAGCCACAGCAACACGGGATCTGAGCTGCATCTGCAACCTACACCACAGCTCACGGCAATGCAGGATCCTTAACCCACTGAGCAAGGGCAGGGACCGAACCCACAACCTCATGGTTCCTAGTCAGATTCATTAACCACTGCGCCACGACAGGAACTCCAGAAGTATATATCTTAATTTCTATTTATTTATTTATTTATTTATTTATTTGCTTTTTAGGGCCTCACCCACAGCATATGGAGGTTACCAGGCTAGGGGTCGAATCAGAGCTGCAGCTGCTGGCCTACGCCACAGCTCACGGCAATGCCAGATCCTTAACCCACTGAGCGAGACCAGAGAAACTCATGGTTCCTAGTCAGATTCGTTTCCACTGAGCCACAACGGGAACTCCTGTACATCTTAATTTCAAATAGAAATTATGACACAGTATGCAGTCTCCTGCTCCTTATTCTTGGCTGAGAGGCTAATATCCACAGAGTTTAGACAGAGGGAAGAGTGTGTAGGATGGGAGGACTTTGAGGATGAAGATGGTGCTTCAAAGGAATTCCCATCTCCCCGCCCCAGGCCAGAAGCATGGGGCCACTCCATTGCTTCTATGATCTTGTCATCTACCATTTTTCCCCTCCCTCATTCTTCCTCAGTCATCAAAATAATCTATTCTGGAGTTCCCGTCGTGGCTCAGTGGTTAAGCGAATCCAACTAGGAACCATGAGGCTTCGGGTTCGATCCCTGGCTAGGGGTCCAATCAGAGCTACAGCTGCCAGCCTACATCACAGCCACAGTAATATGAGATCTGAGCCTCTTCTGCAACCTACACCATAGTTCAGAGCAACACAAGATCCTTAACCCACTGAGCAGGGCCAGGGATGCAATCCGGATCCTCATGGATACTAGTCAGGTTCATTACCACCGAGCCTCAATAGGAACTCTTGTTTTTGTTTGTTTGTTTTAGGCCTTCACCTGAGGCGTATGGAAGTTCCCTGGTTAGGAGTAGGGTTGAAGCTATAGCTGGTGACCCATGCCACAGCCACAGCAATGAGGGATATGAACCACATCTGCAACCTACACTGCAGCTCTCAACAACACCAGATTCTTAACCCACTGAGTGAGGCCAGGGATCGAACCTGCATCTTCATGGATACTAGGTTGTGTTCTTAACCCACTGAGCCACAGTGGGAACTCCAATCCATTCAACTTTTAAATTTGGTGTTAAACAGGTATTATTATGTCAAATTTCACATGGTAAAATATTGAAACTATAAAATAATGTATATGGGAGTTCCCATCGTGGCTCAGTGGTTAACAAATCCGACTAGGAACCATGAGATTGCAGGTTCAATCCCTGGCCTTGCTCAGTAGGTTAAGGATCCGGCGTTGCTGTGAGCTGTGGTGTGGGTCCCAGACTCGGCTCGGATCCTGCATTGCTGTGGCTCTGCCGTAGGCCGGCGGCTACAGCTCTGATCAGACCCCTAGCCTGGGAACCTCCATATGCCGTGGCAGCAGCCCAAGAAATGGCAAAAAAAAAAGACAAAATAATAATAATAATAATATATGCGGACAATGTATACATGGTTGTTTCCTCTGAACTCGTCTTATTACGTTACCCAATTCCTACTAACCTCACCAATCAACTCCCTTACCTTTATTGCTAGCATTATTTGTGTTCTTCCAGAAGTTTAATTAGTATACATATATATGAATTTACAAATATATACATATATATACATAAATGTGAAAAATCTAGAATAGTTGCTACATCTACTTAGTTAACAAGAAAAACTTTTTAAATTATGAACTCAATTCGATTGGTGTAGTTCAAAAGTGTAATATTTCTCTTCATTATCAATAAAAGAAGTTAGAAATTAACTTCAAAAAATAAGGAAATGACAAATAACCTGCCTGAAAAGTCACAGTCACAGTATTCGTTCACTGTATCCTGGGGAAGAAGGACAAGTTACATTCTACCCATTTTCATAAGTTTCATCAAATACCAGACCTATTCAGGGGTGGTAGAGAAAAGGCAAATTTTTAAAAGAAGTATATGTTATTAAGCAAGTCATTTGCAATACTCCTTCCTAAGAGCACCAGGTGGGGACTATGTTTTCTTTTTCTTTTTCTTTTTCCTTTTTTTTTTGTCTTTTTGCCATTTCTTGGGCCGCTCCCGCGGCATATGGAGGTTCCCAGGCTAGGGGTCGAATCGGAGCTGTAGCCACCGGCCTACACCAGAGCCACAGCAACGCAGGATCCGAGCCGCGTCTGAGACCTACACCACAGCTCACGGCAACGCCGGATCCTTAACCCACTGAGCAAGGGCAGGGACCGAACCTGCAACCTCATGGTTCCTAGTCGGATTCGTTAACCACTGCGCCACGACGGGAACTCCGGGACTATGTTTTCTAAACTAGACCTAGGAAGTAGAATGTGGAATCAATCTGTTCTCCTCGCTTCCTAGACTGCCAACTTATTAATGAATTTTTTAAAAACCAAGATTAAAAATGACAATAAAAACTTCACACACACACTGCCAAAAAGTAAAAATAAAACACTAAGGAGTTCCCGCCATGGCTCGGTGGTTAACAAACCATTAGGACTTGGGTTTGATCCCTGGCCTCGCTCACTGGGTTAAGGATCCATTGTTGCTGTGAGCTGTGGTGTAGGTCAAAGATGTGGCTCAGATCCTGCGTTGCTGTGGCTGTGGTGTAGGCCAGCAGCTACAGCTCCGATTTGACCCTCTAACTTGGGAACCTCCATATGCTGTGGGTGCAGCCCTAAAAAGACAAAAAAAAAATTAAAAATAAAAAAAAACCACTAAGATGTCCCAGATTACTCTTGACTGGAATCTGTGTTTCTAGGCTCAACAGTTCAAACTTCCAAACACAAGACCTTTTTAATAAAAAGGCTGAAACAAACAAACAAAAAACTAGTTCTGATCACTTTTCTGACTTAAGTTACTTAAATTTAACTAGTATTTAAACTGAGTTGGAAGGAGAAAGGAATCCGTACTTATGAGCCATGGAGCATTTGAATAGAGCATTTGTCCAGAGCATTTGTCCTTGCTGTCATGCAAGGCTGAGGGATTCAGCTGGTAGAGAAACAATTAGTCCTTTTTAGATCAGACAGTTTATTATTTATATAGACAGCAATAGCAAGATCCAAAAAGGTGCCAGCCCCACCAGACAGCACCAAAGCAAAGGAGGTCAGATAACAATGCAACATGGGTGATAAGGAGCTCTGGTTCTGAGGAACTTGTTTTATACTGAACAGTTTGAATTATTTCATGCTGAGCAATTTTATAGCATGTAGCTATACTCTGAAGTGTGGGGAAGAGGGGATTTTCAAGGCAGAAGCCCTTGTATCTCACCAGAAACAAGCAATAAGAAATTGTCTAGGAGTACCTGTCGTGGCTCAGTGGTTAATAAATCCAACTTAGGAACCATGAGGTTTCGGGTTCAATCCCTGGCCTTGCTCAGTGGGTTAAGGATCCAGCATTGTTGTGAGCTGTTGTGTAGGCCGGTGACTGCAGCTCCCATTAGACCCCTAGCCTGGGAAACTTCATATGCCGTGGGTGCGCGGGTACAGGGGCGGCAGTAGTAAAGACCGGAGACAAAAGACAAAAAAAAAAAAAAGGAAATTGTCTAAAAACTGTCTCCAGGGAAAATAAAAAGGTTGAAACATGGCCTTGTAGCAGCGACTCCCAAGCCTCCCATTCTCTCACATTCTGAGAGGATTATGGGGCATTTTACCAAGACTTAGATCTCTCAAGGTAAAACCTTGTCCATGTGGTTTATATGGATACTTTCAAGGAGACCTGCACAGAGCATTTCCCTACAACTTCCCTAACCATTCACATCATCAGTTAGGAACTCTTTAGAAACAAAGGCCACCCCTATCAGATATCCTAATTATACAAATCCTTTTCATTTGTCCTAGGCAACATAGATACAACAGTCAGTCAAATTTAAAGCAGTTGTTATAGTCTCTGAATAGGACTGTGAGTAGATAAAAGAAAATTAGATCAGGTTACAAAAAGTTGATCTCAAGAAGTAGAGGCTGTTAACTCCTGGAGTCAGCAGCTGCTGGGAAGTTTCTGAGAGTTCTTAGATTAAGATTCCCTGTCAGTCAGTGGTCAAATTGGAGGTGGCAGTCTGTATTAAAAACTGGCCACTTGCTCTGCAGACTGAAGCTGAGAGAGATTAACCCCAATCCCATCCCTCCCCAGCAGCTAAGGTTGTCCTATGCTACCACAACAGAGTGCTTGGTATTCGTCGTTGCAGCAATCACGTCACACTTGAAGCAGTCTCTTCATGTCTTATTCACACCATATGCCCAGACTTGTTCCTAGGTGGCTCAGGTGTTTCTTCCTTGTACAACTTTGACCACCTAGACCATCTACAGTCTTCTGATAAGTGGGCAAAGTAGGAGCACTTTAGAGTTGTCATCTCACATCCATGATCATTATCATCATTATCTGTAACTGCCTAAATCTAGCAAGCTTAGCTGGGCAGCAAAAGAACATCCAGTTAGCCTCCCACTCCCTGGCTCTTCTTTGACACACACAAATTCCAGTATCCCAGGGGGTAGACATGGGAGGAAAAAAGAGTGAATGAGTTAATGACACATTTGCCAAACTAGCCAGATCCAGTGCCCTAGACTAGGTGTCCCCAAATTCCCTTTGCTACTTGACCACATAGTTAGCAGTTAGGGTACGTGTGCCAGGCTTCCTTGGTCATAGGTTCTGGAATCACTGGAGTATGTTTTTGGACACAGTTCTGACTTGTAGATAGATTTCTATGCCCTGTGCAATAGTGCATTCAGGTGCCTATGTCTTTACCCAGGAAGCTCAGGTCAAATCAGCTTGTTTCCATTGATGTTCATCCTCCAAGAGTCCATTTCCATAGGCGTCCACATGGGTCTCGAACAGAGGGCATGGGTCTTGTGCAATCTTCTGCCATGTGTTTGTCCCCTGCAAGTCTGAGACTTGATCATCCAATTTTCCTGCTGCCACGTACCAGACTACACTGCTATCCCAGTGCCCAATGCCATGAGGCAATGAGAATATAACAAGGCACATTTGGGGAGGCATTTTAAGAGCAAACACCACAACTTACAACTATGCTCAATGAGCAGAGTTCCCTTTGCCATGCATAGTTTCACAGTTTTCTTTTTCTCTCTTTCTTTCTTTTTCTTTCTTTCTTCTGCTTTTTAGGGCCACATCCATTGCACATGAAAGTTCCCAGGCTAGGGATTGGAGCTATAGCTGCCAGCCTACACCACATAGCCACAGCAACACGGGACCCAAGCCTCATCTGCGGCCTACACCACAGCTCATGGCAACACTGCATCCTTAACCCACTGAGTGAGGCCAGGGATTGAACCTGCATCCTCATGGATCCTAGTCAGGTTCGTTAACTGCTGAGCCACAAAGAGAACTTTAGAACTTTTCTTTAGAGCTTCACAGGTGTACCATTCCAGTACATTCCTGTGTAGGGGGCCCAAGACCACACCCCAGCTTCAATAATTCACCAGAAGGATTGACAATGTACACATACAGTGGTGCTCACAGCTAAGATTTATTGCAGTGAAAGAATACAAAAGAAAGTCAGCAAACAGAAAAGGCACATGGATGGAGTTCTTGTCGTGGCACAGCAGAAACGAATCTGACTAGGAACTTTGAGGTTGAAGGTTTGATCCCTGGCCTCAATCAGTGGATTAAGGATCTGGCGTTGCCGTGAGCTGTGGTGTAGGTCGCAGATGCGGTTCGGATCCCAAATTGCTGTGGCTCTAGCGTAGGCTGGCAGCAACAGCTCTGATTAGACCCCTAGCCTGGGAACCTCCATATGCTGTGGTTATGGCTCTAAAAACACACAAAAAAGGCAAAAATGAAAACAAAAATAAAAGAAAAGGCACATGGAGCAAAGTCGGGAGAAAACGAGACACAATCTTTCAAGAGTCCTCTCCCAGTAGAGTCACAGAGGACATGCTTAATTTCCCCATCAACAAGTTGTACTAACACATGTGGAATGTTGTCTACTGGGGAAACTCAGCAGAGACTCAGTGTCCAAGACACTCACTGGGAGCAAGTCATGTAGGCACCTTCCACCTAACACAAACCCAAACTCCAGACTCTCAGGAGGAAAGCAGTTATTTAACAAAAGCCACACCAGTGGTACAAAAATTCAGGTACAGTGAGCTACTCTTATCAGATTTGTGAATGGTGGGCACCTTCCCCCAAACACATCCTAGACACCAAGCCAACCCTGTAAGCAGGACTTTCCAAGGATTAGTAGGCTCTTGGCTCTTGGCCAAGGCATCTTTACCGCAAAAGTATTAACAGTAGGACTACCTGCAGCAGGGTGAGAACAACCCGCAGTATAGATCTCATTTATGCCATTTAGGGGTCCTTTACTTAGTTAAAACAAATCCCATTAACTATACAGATCTATACAGAAAAGCAAAATGACTTCACCTTATGTTTCTGCATTAACCTTTTTTTTTTAAACCGAGCCCAAAGCATCAATTCAAGTATAGCCAGTAAGTTGAAACTGAAATCCTTCCAGGGCTGAGGTTGTGTGGTGATAGGGCACACAGATAGGTACAAGCCCAGAGATTGCACATGTACCCGTAGAAACAAAGAGTTCACAAATGTTGGGGCATGCCAAGCTGGACATACATTAGTCAGGCAGCAGAAGTCAACAAAGCCTTCAGTGTGGCCTTATACTGTCAGACCTCTCACCCTGGGTTGTCAGTTCAGTCTAAACTATGAATTTCAGTCCTTGGTTTTAGAGGGACTAGCAGGACTACCTGAGGTAGTCAGTTCCAAATAGTTCTACTTGTCGATAGCATCGATTCAACATCTTCACAAGTGTGGACATCTTATAGGTATTCTGCAAGAAAATTCTGGTGTTGGAGTCCACCTGACGTATCATGGTCAGTGCTGGTCAGGTGTGAGCCTAGGGTCGCAACCAGTTTAATTCAAACTGCTCACAGCTTGAAAAGGCACACAGTTTTTCCTTTGGGAAGAGGACAAGGCTTATAGGAACAGTTCTAAAAAACAAAGATCATTAATGCCCTTCCCCCTCCCCATCCTCAGGTGCTGGGGTTTTACTTTTTCCTCCATCATTACAAAATCAGTTGTGTCCTATTCAGCAATGGGAACAACATTTTTTTCACTTACCACCTACTCTCATCCAGACCATTTGTCTGGAAGAGGTGTACACAAGAAGCATAAAGGCATTTTCACAGAAAAATATTTTTGTATAATTTAACCAGAAAAACAAATCTTGAATTTAAAAAATTTAATGGGTTTAATAACCTGCCATCCCTTTTATCCTGATCATGTATCCAGGGAGAAGCCTAGAAAAGATCAAGCCCTTCCTGGGAACAACTGCATGTAATAATCAAACTGCCTGACTAAGGTGTGTATACCAGGGGAAAAGTGAGGGAAGCCGACTCAGGCTATTAGACCAACTAATCTAGAAAGCCAAACACAAGTCAACAGCAGTGAGATAGCCCTGAAACTGGGTCCAGAGTCTGACCATCAGTAATGGGTGGAGGGGTCCCACTCCCTATGATGTGCCCTTCCCCAACTTGCGGCTCTTTTGCAGGAATCTTAAGTTAGGAATGCATTCAGTCTCTGTATCAGAAATATAAAGCTGGTCAGAAGCTCAATTTCAGATGACCCTATCAGAAATAAGCCCTTTTCTGCAGGCATTTGTGACCTAGATGGTCCAGCCAGCATCTATGATGTTTCCACAATTTAGCCCACAAAGAAGTGTCCTAAATCTGCAACTCTTTCAGAATCTGAGTTTTATTTTTTGAGCAGAACTTTGTCAGCTTTTAGTTTGGCATATCTAGTGTTGAGGCTGAAATAGCCCAGACCAGATTTCAGCTTAGAAACCAGGTCTAGGCCATTAAGCATCAGAATTCCAAAAAAAACCAAGCAGCTTTTCTTTAGCAGCAGCAAAGCCCAGATGCTAAGAGGCCAGACAGCCATGTTCCAATTCCAACTGACAAGTGAAGCTTTATTACACCCTTTTTATCTTGTCAGCCAAAGAGACCCACTCCATTTTGTTGTTGTTGTTGTTGTTTTGTTTGTTTGTTTTTTAGGGCTGCATCTTCGGCAAATGGAAATTCCCAGGCTAGGGATCAAATGGGAGCCACAGCTGCTGGCCTACACCACAGCCGCAGCAACTCAGGATCCAAGCAGCACCTGCGACCTACACCACAGATCATGGCAACACTGGATCCTTAACCCATTGATCAAGGCCAGGAATTGAAACAGCATCCTCATGGATACTAGTCAGATTTGTTTCCACTGAGCCATAATGGGAATTCTGAGACCCACTCCAAAATATGCATATCAGGCTAGAAAAATTAGCAACCATTATGGGTCAGACATCTGACTTTACAAAAGCTCATGAGCAATTCAAATCTGCTTTGTAAAACTCCAAAAATGTATTTATATCTGGAAAGTGCCTCTCTCTTCATGTTGTTTCCTTTTTCCCCCAGAGGTTATAATAGGCAAAAAAGTATAATAAACATCATCACTTACAGAGACTTATTTTAACACTCAAAAAAAAAAATCAATCCATCCACCAGTGACAAAAAGCAATTATTTATTTGTGTGTCCCACTAACAATTTTTTTTTTTCAGCTTTCCCTAACTGGGATGATCTTTCTAGCATTTATGAAATTACAAGCATATATTTTCCATCAATTGTTATCCTACATCGGGATGCAATAGCCACAAAATGCAATGATGTTTAAATGCCCCCCTCAATGGAAATTTACTCAACCCTCTACTAGTAAATTCAACATTTGCAGGATTAACATTGGAGCTACCAAAGAAGACTCTCAGCTAGAGCTGGGGGTGGGGGAGGGAGGCTTGGGCTACTGTAACAGTGATGGTAACTAGACTGAAGAAATAGCTGGAGTTGTTTTTTTTCTCTCTTCTCTCTCTGGTTTGCTTTGGTCCAGCCCTAGGAAATGATCTAACATTATTTCCTTCCACTTGGAAAAAAGAGCAATACAAACTTAATATTTGGGGGTCATCCAAATCACCTTTCTCCTTTCTTTTTCACCCTTTCTCCTCCACATGTAGGATAGAACAAAATACAAAAAGGCATCACCAGGAGGCAAGTCCCTACCCCACCCCTCACTTAACCTAGCACAGCCAAAAATAGCCAGGAGATCCAGGAAACCAGCTCTCCTGGAGTTGGATCTGTCATTTTCAAATTCCACAGGCAACTTCTACCTCTCAAAAAATACTGTTTCATCCCATGAATGATTCAATAGCCAGCCTAGCACTAAAGGTTTGTCATCCCTCACTCCTTCATCTTTACTATCCTCAAGCAATGCTTTTGCCATAATTCAGTGAGTCAAAGTTAGGCTGGCAAACCTGGTTTCTGACACCAACTAAGTTAGCAGTCCTCAAGACCACCCTCCCCCAAGGCTTGATAATTCACTAGGAGGACTGACAATGTAGCGTATAAATGTACTGGCAGCTAAGATTTATTACAGTGAAAAGATACAAAACAAGCACAGCAAACAGAAAAGGAACATGTAGCAAAGCCTGGAGACATAAGTTTCCAAGAGTCTTCTCCCCGCAGTCATACATGGACAAGTTATACCAACACATATGAAATGTTGTCTGCTGGAGAAGCTCATTAGAGACTCAGTGGCCAAGGCTTTACTGGGGATCTGGTCATGTAATCACTTTCTGTCTAACATATCAAAACTCCAGACTCCCAGGAGGAAAGTAGGTATTCAGCATAGTCCACACTAGTTGTATAAACATTTTATGTACAATGAGCACTCTTATCATATCTGTGCATGGTGGGAACCCTCTCCAAATCACATCTCAGACTCCAGCAAAAGACCAGCCTTAGTATAAGCAGGCTCAGATCTGCTATGTTAACTCTCCTACACAACCCCACTGACATTTAACCTAGCTAGCATATTCACAGGATTAGGCATCCTCAGGAACCTTAGTGTACCCAGGCCTTTAAGAAGCCTAAGGTGATGGCATATATCTTGCATCTGAATTAGCCACTTCTCGGTGATGACTAGGTAAGTATGAGATTACGTTAATGCCCAATGCGGTACGTTGAATAACAGACCCCAGAGTGTTCCAGGTCCTAATCCCTGTAACCTGTGAATGTTACTTTATGTGGTAAAAGGAACTTTGCAGATGTGACTAAGGAATCTTGAGATGGGGATTATCCATTTGGGCCCTAAATATAATCAAAAGGTGTCCTTATTAGAAAGATACCAGAGGGAGATTTGACTACAGAAGAGGAAGTAGGAGATGTAATGATGGGAAGCCAGAGGTTGGAATGATGTGAGGAGTGGGTCATGAGCCAAGGAAGAAGGAAACCCTCCAGAAATTTCAAAACATAAGGAAACTGATTTTTCCTTAGAACCTCAAGGTGGAGGGCAGCCCTGCAAACACCTTTATTTCAGTCTACTGAAACCCATTTTGGACTTCTAGCTTTCAGAACTGTAAGACAATAAACTTGTGTTGTTTTAAGCCACTAGGTTTGTGCTGTATTGTTACAGCAGCAATAGAAAAATAATACACTAAGTCTTACTTCTTTCCTGGATACATCATTTCTACTTAATAGCACATGCTTGCTGGGCAATACCAACTTCGTTGGCATTTTTATTTTTAACCCATTCCTGAATGGGCATGTCAGAGAATGACATGTCAGAGAATGCTATCACTAAGTTAGCTTCTCACTGTCTACTGGCATGCAGTAAAAGGCCAATAATTGCCCCTCCAATGGAGTATACCAGGCAGTGGTGGTAGGAAAATGCTGTGTCCAAAACCCTAGAGGGCACCCCTGCCTAGTGCCATAGATGCAGTCTACATAACTGTCAAGCACTGACATTTGAAGCTCAAAAGGCTCATTAGAACTAACCAGTTCAAAAAAAGGGAGGGCAGTCCATATTGCCTGTTAGGTAGATGCCTTATGTATCCCCTTACCACCACTTCATTAGTATAGTTATCTCCTCATTGCCTCTCCTCAATTCACCTGGCACCCTGTACTGCTCTACTGGCATCATATAACTGGGCTGGAAGACCCAGGTAGGCTGCCAGTCATGTACTCACCCCACTAGCACTGTTACTTGTGGCATTTCCCCCTGGGTACACTCCTAACCATCAAGAGGAGTATTACATATATGCAACATATCTATTCCCACAATAGATTCAGAGGTATCAAGTATAACCACTTGGGTGTGTGAACTATTCACTGAATAAAGGATAATAAAGATCTTTTTTACCTTAGATAAACAGGTCAACTTTTGACAAGAGTTATAGGACATAGTAGCTTTATAAGAAACATAGTCCTTTACTTGCTAAGAGGCAACATTTTTTCTATGACTGCCGAAGGGATTCATTGTGGTAAATTCCTCTTCATTGTTCTCAAACTTTTCTCTTTTTTTTTTTTTTTGGCAAGAAGGCTCTAAATTTTGTCAGTGTTTATTAGTCACAACTGCTCGCAAGCATCTGCTAACTTTGCAATAAAACCGTCAAGAAAAGAATTTTTTCATTTGTCAACTGAGAGACATTATTTACACAGGGAACCCTTTGGACATCAAGGTGTTTTCTCTAACACTTTATAAGCATTCGTAGTACAAAAAAAGTAACATCATTTAAATTATACATTTTGACAATGGTACATTAAATTGGCTCAGAGCCTTCACTCATTGGTTTGGCCCAAACTCTATCAGCTGAATTCAGAGACTGTTTAGAGAAACAAAGACCAAGCTTAACACAGGTACTTCAGGGATTACAACATTGCCTAGAGACCATGTCCTTTCTTCAGGGAGTTCAGGGCAGAGCAGAAGCAGTCAACTGTAGCAGGATGGAAGTTTCTTTTCTTAAAGCTATAGAGATCAAGGTAAGAGGTAGGGAGAGATCAGATGGTATGGTGAGAGCAGCTCTACGCCAGCAGGCACAGATTTGTACTTACTTTCAAAGCTAAGTGGCTATCTGCTCAATTTCAACAAGCAAACTAACAATTAAGACACTGTTCATGATGCTGGCTTCAATCCTACCTCTGAAAGCCTCCAAATAATCACTAATAGAAAGCATACACTATCAGATCCCAAGGAGTCTTCTCAGGCCATGCAACCCAACCCACACAGTCTGTGAGAAGACTTACTCCTCCATCTAGAGCACCACTTAGGCAAGAGCATGTACTACCAGATTCCAGAAAGCCTTATTATAGCCCTTAACTCAGCCCATGAACTCCATCAGCCTCTCTTCCAAAAAAAACTTCCTAACCTTACCAGCCTCGGATTGGATGCCAAATTTGTCAAGTAAGGCTGATAAAGAAATAAGGTGCAAGGTCATTAGGGAACTGGCACCAAGCAGTGTCCCTTACAACTGCAAAAATAAATAAATAAATAAAAGGAAAGAAGATTTTAATTTCTTTTTAATTTGATTTAAACATTTCTTTTAGTCTGATAACACCACCAATGGTGCAGAAAGAGCTCTGGAGGCATGTTCCAAGCAGCACTTACCTGGCCCTTCAGTTCCAGAGTCTCCGAGGCAGTCAATAGTGCTTTGTCAAAGGAATCCTTTAAGTTTTTCTTTGTGAATGCAAAACACTCCATGTATTCAACAGCCTTCAGGTCACAGAACACCATTTCAGCAGTCCATGCTGTGAGAGGTTTCTTCACTGTCGGCAAGTTCCTAGGTAATGGTGGGTATCACATTTCTGAGATCAGTATTGGTTCCAACAAACAAGGAGTCTTCAAACAATGGTTAATTATCTTGGGTACCCACTTTTCTTTCACATTTTCAAATAAGGATAGAAGACCATTGAAAAAGACTAGAAATAGATGTTTGTGGATAGCTGAGAAGGTGTTCTGTCAAATTTTTCTTGCCTTGTGGACCAAAAAGTATGCAAATATATGGCTTTCACCAATAACTGGCTGCATAGTTGTCAGAAACCATCAAACAAATTCAGGCATTAATTTGTTTATTTACATAGCATTTCAAGACATATCTTACTGGAGTTCCTGTCGTGGCACAGTGGTTAACGAATCCAACTAGGAACCATGAGGTTGCAAGTTCGATCCCTGGCCTTGCTCAGTGGGTAACCGGCGTTGCCGTGAGCTGTGGTGCAGGTTGCAGACACTGCTCAGATCCCGCATTGCTATGGCTGTGGCATAGGCCAGCGTCTACAGCTCCTATTAGACCCCTATCCTGGGAACCTCCATATGCCATGGGAGCGGCCCTAGAAAAAGCAAAAAGACCAAAAAAAAAAAAAAAAAGATACATCTTACTAACAACACCATAACTCAAAACACGAATTATCTGCATTGTTGTTTGGGGGGGGGGACTGGGGGGGGGGGGCTGTGCTCTGGCATTTGGAAGGTCCCAGGTCAGGGACAGAACCTGTGTCACAGCAGCAACCTGACCTGCTGCAGTGACAACCCTGTATCCTTAACCTGCTGCACCACAAGGGAATTTCCCTGCTGAAAAAACTTTTTAATCCACTTGAAATATTCCAAGCACAATTTTGAACTCAGTTTCTACACCTGATTTAAAGGACTTATGTGTTTTTATCACACTGAAGGGAGCCCGGTAGAAAAGGAAGTGAAAGGACATTTAAGCCTTAACTGAGGAGGTGGGCCAAACTAACCAGATAATTGTAGTGGGTAAGACCATACGCAGGAAGCACAGCAGAAAAATTCTTAGATTGCAGGAGCTGTAAAGTTCAGCTGGCAGCTGACATTTACGACAGGAATGGAGGACACTAGTGGAAACTGCCTTCCTGACCCCTGCTTTCCCAAGCTCCAAAAGTGAGGATTCTGGTGCCTCCAGAAAGCCAGCATGGAAGCAGCAGTGTTCAGAAACAGTCCTGACGCCCTTCCCTATGCCTCCATCCCCACCTCCATCCTCATAGCAGTCTTCTGGGCAAATAGGTCAGGACCCAAGCTAAAACGGTGAGTGGGCCATTGTACAGACAACAAAGGTGTCAACCGCCAGGCTGCTGCTAGCTACAGAAACAATCCTCAGGAACCAACATTCTTCGTGCGTCATGTGACTGGCGGTCCACGAAAAGGGCTTAAAAGCCAATCACTTGACAGCCAACAGCTGCGGTGAGCGTCCTACCTGGACACTTGGCGCCACTTGAAAGTCTGTGGCCTACAGGGGTCCAGTCACGTTTCTCCCTCCAACTCCATCCTCTGTGTTTCAACTAAACTAGCGCCCCCTTCACCTAATTTCCGACCCTCTGAGACCCGGAAAGCCCTGGCCAGGTAAGAAAGGAAGAACACACGTGGAAGGAGCTCTGGGACGCACCTCCCATTGGGATGGACCGGACGTCCAGGAGGAGACCCGGGCTCATGGGAGTCCAGCCGAGCCGTGACGTCAGAGGCGCGACGTCACGTCCGGTACCGCGGGCAGTGGGGTGGCGCCCTAGCCTGGGCTGGGAGTCTTGCCTCTTACCCCAAGTGTGAACACCTGGGTTCTGCCGACCCTTTGTCCAAGACAATGTAGCATGTGCCGCACTTGTTTGTGAATTTGCCCTGACTTTGTGGCACCATGATAGCACAGAAAGCGTCCCACCTTTCGCAGGTGGGGCCTTTAGATGGGGAGAGCTGGCGAGCGCCTAGTGGGAAACCAGTGCTAGAAGTTTGTCAGGAACACGAGGACTGGACAAACTTTAGCCTGATTTGGCGTCACCAGAACTGCAGGTGCCTCATGGTCTGAGATGGTTCACCAAAGCCACCTTTCAGTTACCCGTTGTACCTGAGCATTAAGCTCTGCAAATCCAGTTTGTCCAAAACACACACACAGACCTTGAGTTTTGGTGCTGACAGAGAGAGATGGATGACCTCAGCAGGACTGAAACATTTCTTTGAACAATTTGTGGTGTTGCAGCTGGGTCTCCGTGGGGCTTTGTTTCTGTTTTTGGCCTCCCCAGCTGGCATGCAGTACTTCCTGAGCCATGATGGAACCCCCACCATAGCAGCAACCTGAGTCACAGCAATGACAACCCTGGACCCTTAACTTGCTGAGCCATCAGAGAACTCCTCCCTGGGGCTTTGGCCAAACATCTTTCATGCTAAGTATACTAGGCGACTCTATGTACTAATCAGTGGATTTGGGCTGAGACAAATTGTTTATTTTTTATTTAGAATTATGTTATGCATTGATGGGTGTGTCCTTTTTCAATGATTCAGTACTATTGATTTCAGCTTCTTTAGTAGGTCTTGATGGTCTCCAATGCCATAGTTTTGACATGTCTTCTTGGTTAGAATGACATTATGGGAATATAATTAAGCCAAAGATAGTAAGAATATGAAGAGTAAAAAATATGGTTTTCTCCCAACTTCTTCCACACCCACAAAAGTTCTGAGATGTGCCCTATTTGTGTGCTTAATTAAATGTATTATCAATAAGGTGTATAATCTGAGAATTTCATCTCATTAGGGGTTAAGGTGATATGGTAGAATTGCTAATGTTTATACATGGCTTATTATTTGCCAAGCAGTATTCTAGGTCCTCTGCTGGTATTACCACCTTTTATTGTCAGTGAGGTATTACCCAGTGAAATATGTGCTATTATTGTTTCCATTTTACACATAAATTGTGGCATGGCAAGATTAATTTGCTCAATGTCAAATAGAGCTAGAGCCTGCCCTCTTACCTAGTTTTTTTTTTTTTTTTCTTTTTTGGCCACCCCTGTGGCTTATGAAAGTTCCAGGGCCAGGAATTGAATCCAGTTTGGAGCTGCGACCTGCACCACAGCTGATGCTAGATCCTTAACCCACTGGCAGGGGTGGGGATCAAACCAGCGCCTCCACAGAGACAAGCCAGATCATTAACCCATGGTGCCACAGTGGGAACTCCTTACCTAGTATTCTTTACTCTTGGTGTAATGGAAATCTAGAGATCTATATTCCAGACCCGTCTCCATTGTTTACCACTTTTGTGATGTTTATAGGTTAGAATTGCTTCACAAAGTATAGCTGAATCTCAGATTCTTCACCACTAAAAATGAGAGTGCTACTCCTGTTAACCTCTCCGACTTTGTATTCACATCAAATACAATTTTTCTTTAAATAGGAGCATTTTTGGAGTTCCCTTTGTGGCTCAGCAGCAATGAATCCAGCTAGTATCCATGAGGATGCTGGTTCAATCCCTAGCCTCGCTCAAGGTCAGGGAGCCAGCGTTGCTGTGAGCTATGGTGTAGGTTGCAGACACAGCTGGGATCCTGCATTGTGGATCTGCATTGTAGGCTGGCAGCTACAGCTCTGATTTGACCCCTATCCTGGTAACTTCCGTATGCCTCAGGTGTGGACCTAAAAAGACAAAAAAAAATTAATTAAAATTAAAATTTTTAAAATAGGAGCATTGTGTTTTTTTGGTCTTTTTTTGCCATTTTCTTGGGCTGCTCCCGCAGCATATGGAGGTTCCCAGGCTAGGGGTCCAATTGGAGCTGTAGCTACCAGCCTACGCCAGAGCCACAGCAACGCGGGATCCGAGCCACGTCTGCAACCTACACCACAGCTCACAGCAATGCCGGATCCTTAACCCACTGAGCAAGGGCAGGGAACGAACCCACAACCTCACGGTTCCTAGTTGGATTCGTTAACCACTGCACCATGACGGGAACTCCAATAGGAGCATTTTTGAAACTGTAAAGCTCTACATGAAACGTAACAGATGTTATATTGTCCTTTCTTTAGTGTTGACTATTGAAGTAGGCCAACTGGACTAAGTTATGACCTAGACAACTATATTATGTCCCTGAGGTAGAATGACCTTTATATTTGAATTGTAATTAAAATTAATATTATTTTCAAAATAATTCATTCAGTTCTGATAATGAAGTACATTTGCAGGATAGCTGTGATCCTTTTGAAACCTATAGTGTAGATGAATTACCTTTGAAATTAACACAGAGGCACTAACTACTTATAAAAAATGAGTTTCTCAGAGTTTCCATCATGGCTCAGTGGTTAACGAATCCAACTAGGAACCATGAGGTTGCGTGTTAGATCCCTGGCCTTGCTCAGTGGGTTAAGGATGCAGTGTTGCCGTGAGCTGTGGTGTAGGTTGCAGATGAGGCTCGGATCCTGCGTTGCTGTGGCTCTGGCGTAGGCTGGTGGCTACAGCTCCGATTTGACCCCTAGCCTGGGAACCTCCATATGCCGTGGGAGTGGCCCAAGAAATGGCAAAAAGACAAAAAAAAAAAAAAAAGAGTTTCTCAGTTGTTCATAATACTAACAATACAGCAAATTACAGAAAATTTTGATATTTTGAAATCAATTCAACTCTGGAAAATATAGACACTAAATAACAGTAATAATCATTTTTTTAAAACTACTCTTGGAGTTCCCTTGTGGCTCAGCAAATTTAGGATCTGGTGTCACTTCTGTAGCACTGATTACAGCTGTGAAGCAGGCTCAATCCCCGGCCTGGAAAATTCTGCATGCTGTGGGCATAGCCTAAAAAACATTTTTTTTTTTTTGCATTTATGTTGGCCAATAAATTCTTTCTCTTAAGCCAGTTTGCATTGGATTTTCTATTGCTTATATCCAAAAATGTTGTAACAGTTATACTCAGCTATGTTTATGACCACAGTCTCTGCTCCTCCCTACCTTAGATTTGTGAATGGTAACCCCAGCTGACATGGAAAGTACTCCTTAAGATCTCATTAAATGATAGCTGTCCGGACTTCTCAGTGATAACGAACCCAACTAGTATCCATGAGGACGTGGGTTTGATCCCTGGCCTCAATCAGTGGGTTAAGGATCTGGCATTGCTGCGGCTATGGCGTAGGCCGGCAGCTGCAACCTGGATTTGACCCCTGGCCTGGGAACCCCCATATGCCACAGGTGCAGCTCTAAAAAGAGGAAAAAAAAAAAAAAAAAAGATAGCTGTTAGCCGACCCTGAAAGGTGTTTTCTTAGTGTGCAAATACTAGCATGTATATTTTATAGAGGAGTGACAAATTCTCATATTCCACCTTCAGTTGATATATTTCAATCTCTTGATTGGAGAAGAAATGACCCTATAGATTTTCTCTTTTGCTTCTTTTTTAGATGCTGGCTCTTGTGTTTATGAGTGTATAGCTTTATATTTCTTGTAGTATCCTGATTAATTCTGAATAGGTATTACCATGACAAGTTACAGTGATTTGGGTGGAGTCCCCACGTGAGACTACATACTTCATATTTAGTTGTCAGCAAAAATAATAATAATAATTCGATCCCTAGCCTGGGAACCTCCATATGCTCAGGAGCGGCCCTAGAAAAGGCCAAAAGACAAAATAATAATAATAATAATAATAATAATAATAATAATAATAGTAATAACAAGTGCATCTTACTCCTGAACAAATGGTAGGGTTGTCTTCCTTTGTTTTGCGGTTTTGGCTTTCACTGATTCTTCCCTTGATGATCAGGGTAGAGTGGATTTTTTCCCTGCCTTTTTTTTTTTTTTCTTGGCATGCAGCAGCTTGATGTGGGATCTTAGTTCCTAGAGCAGAGATTGAACACCAGGCCATCGTGGTGAAAGTGCTGAATCCTAACCACTACACCACCAGGGAACTCCTTCTCCCTGCTTTTAATTAGGATGTTGGAATTAATATGGATTAGAAAATGCAAGTTGATTCTCTTCATCAACTCCACAATATCATACACACATTAAAGAACCAGTGCATTTAACCTCTAAATGCCTTCAAGAATCACTGTTGAGGGAGTTCCCGTCGTGGCGCAGTGGTTAACGAATCCGACTAGGAACCATAGGTTGCGGGTTCGGTCCCTGCCCTTGCTCAGGGGGTTAATGATCCGGCGTTGCCGTGAGCTGTGGTGTAGGTTGCAGACGTGGCTCGGATCCCGCGTTGCTGTGGCTCTGGCATAGGCCAGTGGCTACAGCTCCGATTGGACCCCTAGCCTGGGAACCTCCATATGCCGCGGGAGCGGCCCAAGAAATAGCTAAAAAGACAAAAAAAAAAAAAAAAAAAAAGAATCACTGTTGAGGAGTTTCTGTTGTAGCGCAGCAGAAATGAATCCGACTAGTATCCATGAAGATGTGGGTTCAATCCCTGGCCTTGCTCAGTGGGTTAAGGGTCCGGGGTTGCCGTGACCTGCGGTGTAGGTCACAGACGCCACTTGGATCCTGTGTTGCTGTGGCTGTGATGTTGGACAGAAGCTGCAGCTCTGATTCTACCCCTAGCCTGGGAACTTCCATATGCCATGGATGCAGCCCTAAAAAGCAGAAAATGAAAAATAAAAAAAGAATCACTGTTGAAAAAAGTTTCACTGTTGAAATTCAACACATCATGATAACTTTATTATTTCCAGAAAAAATAGAATTGACATTGTATATTTATTTACTATTTATTTATTTAAAGGCTGCACCTGCGGCATATGGAAGTTCCCAGGCTAGGAGTCAAGTCAGAGCTACAGCAGCCGACCTACACCTCAGCCACAGAAACACCCAGATCCAAGCCTTGTCTGCAACCTACACCACAGCTCATGGCAAAGCCAGGTCCTTAACCCACTGAAAGAGGCCAGGGAGCAGACTCAAATCCTCATGTATACTAGTCAGGTTCTTAATCCGCTGAGTCACAATGGGAATTCCTTGACCTACTTTAATTGTTTGGTAAAAATTTAAAAAATCTCTGCCTGTAAGGAAACTCCTTCCAACTCATTTTATTATTATCTCCTATATTCTTGGACTATGATTCATTGAGGCTAATATTAGAATATTTTCACTGTAGTTATGCCAAGACAGACTAAACACCTAGCTGGGAAAATTCATTGACTTTTAGTTCCAGGATCTTCCTGGTGTTTTTCAACTATACTCCAAAGCCCTAATTAATTTCCCCCGTTTTATTGAGATATAATTAACATATAATATTGCATTCATTTAAAGTGTGCAACATAATGATCTGATATATGTATATATTGTGAAATTATTACCTCACTTATTTTTATGTTATTTTTGCCAAGATGGTTTTCAGTAATCCTAAAGCATGCAGAATATACTTGTTCATCTCTGAGTTTCCAGGAGGAAATACTCAGAAATAACTGCTATGTTATAGACATTCACGGGAGTATTTTTTATAAACCAAAACTTATTAATGAGGTTACATGCTAAGATTAATATCTTAAATAAATGCATTTATTTGGGCCAATGAAAGTTCCATGATGCTCAAGTTTTGTTCTGTTTTTTTTTTCATGTTCATATAACTAGTTTCTTTCTCAGATGTGTGAACAAAAGTCCAATAAAGATTTTGCAGAGACACTGTAACCATCTATAATAGGAAAAAAATAAAAATAATCATAAAAAAAGAAGAAGAATTTGCATAGGTGTTCCCATTGTGGCTCAGTAGAAATGAATCTGACTAGTATCCATGAGGACGTGAGATCAATCCCTGGCCTCACTCAGTGGGTTAAGGATCCAGTGCCGTGAGCTGTAGTGTTGGTCGCAGACAAGGCTTGGATCTGATGCTGCTGTGGCTGTGGTGTAGGCCAGCAGCTACAGCTCTGATTCAACCCCTAGCCTGGAAAACTCCATATGCTGCAGGGGTGGCCCTAATAATAATAATTTTTAAAATTAAATTAGAAGAAGAATTTGCAGAGCTCTCTTTGAGCATGAACCAAATTATCCTCCCCAAACTGCCACTACTTTGACTTTAAACTTCCATGTGTTCTTCTCTGTGATTTCTGGGTGATAATTTATCAACCTGTATACTTAAAGAAACCCAACAACTCTTACTGGGGAAATGTAGGATTACTAATCGAGCTTTTTATAATAGCTCTGCAAAAATTACCCATGAGTGAATGAGTCTGGTAAAAAATGGTAAACTTTTGAAATGTCTATTTTTTAACATAATAAAATAATCTTTAGTGGGTTTGGGGGGTTGTTTGTTTTTTGTTTTTATGGCCACACCCATGGGATATGGAAATTCCCCAGGCCAGGGATTGAATCCGAGCTGCAGTTGCAAGCTATGCAGCACCTGCAGCAATGCTGCATCCTTTAACCTACTACAAACCCGCACCTCCACAGAGACCCGAGCTGCTACAATCGGACTTCTCATCCATTGCACCACAGTGGGAACCCCAAAGAGCTTTTGCTTTTAAATAACTTAATAATAGTGTTGTCAATCATTCTTTTATTTACTCTCTTGTATGATGGCTCTTCAAGTGTCTAGATGAAGTAAAAGTCTTTCTAAGCCAATCACCTACAACAGGTGATGAGTCTTCATCTTTCTGCTATGAGACATCTCTGTTTAGTCTTCACTTAGTCACCTGTTCCTTCTCCCTTCCCAGTATTCCCAAGCTCAATATTTGTGCTCATTATCACTTTATTATAATAGATCTCTGCTCCCTGAAAGCCTGCCCACTCTTGCAACACCCAGCTCTCTTGCTGTCTGGCATGCCCACATCATGAGGATCCCATTGACTTTTTTCCCTTTCTGCCAGCTCTTGTTTGTCATTCATTCTCATCCCACTTCAATCTACCAACTAATATTTGTACTTCCCAAACCTCACTCATATTCTATATCTTAGAAGTGACTCCATTCTCTTAAGTGTAAAAGAAAGGACCAAGTGACCTCCTCTCTCAAGGCTGAAAGCTATTGGTAGATGCCAGCTGGAAGCTCAGCTGGGGCTGCTGACCCGAAGCCTCAGTCCTCTTCCAAATGGGTTTCTTTGGGGTTCCTCACAGCAGCAGCCAAAGTCGAAGAAAGAGCATTCAAAGAGGACAGGTTTTGAGGTAGTCATCCATTGTAGTCAATGCCAAACCTATTCTTTTGTTATAAGGATCAGATATGAATTGTTTGTTTCAGAAGTTTGCATGAGGCCAGGGCAGCTCAAAGAGAAAAATTTATACCTAATTTTTAAACATGGGTTTTGGCAAAGCAATCTGAGGGAGTTCCTGCCATGGCAGAGTGGGTTAAGAATCCTCCTACAGCATCTCTGCTTGCAGCCTGGGAATTTCCATATTCCATGGGTGCAGCCATTAAATAAATAAATAAATAAGCAACCTGAAGAAAGAATTCTTCAGGCCCTAAGATGGCTTGTAAAGGTAATCAAGTTACCATGAATAAAAGACAAACTAAGCTGGAGGTCAAGAGATCTAAAAAGATATTGGGGTCAGTTTAATGTATATAGTGTTGAGGACCATATGGATGACCCATTTTTTACAGGTGGGAGGCATGCACCACCTTAATCCTGAGAGATAGCTTACCAGAAAAAAGAAGTGGGAGAAGGCCTGAGTATTTCCATGAAGGAGGAGAGTCCTACACAACCAGTGGGTGGTGAAGGTCTTCCTGGTGGTGAAATATTTTGGCTGTGGAAAGTATTGGCCCCAGGAGGGAAAAATGAAAATACTGGTCACAGGTGTCTGGAGAATATCCTGAGAGAAGTTACTCCCTATGGATGGTGGTTTCAGTAAAAGAAGAGCTCAAAGGGCCGAGAGACAGGACCAGGTCTGGAACGAGTGACCTCAGCATGCCCCAACACTTGGCTGGGCTTTGGGGGATGAGCTTGGGGATCAAATAGCCAGCAGGGCCAGGCAGGCTGGCAACGTCGTGGCTTGCTCAACGTGACAGTAGGAATAGTGCATGGTAAGCAAACGCCATAGAATTCCTCCTCCTCCTCCTGGTGGTCTCTGCATCTCTTGACTGCCTGGTTCCAGATCCTCCACCTGCACTACGAGCTGGGAAGGAAGGAGATTTGAGCTTGTATATCCTGACCTCAGAAAGGAAGGTAGCAGGACAAAGTGGCCCAGTACTCAGGGTGCTATTCAAAAGATTTTTCCTCCAAGGGGGCAGTAGATGACTCGTGCACGCGCCAAAAGAACTGGATGCAGAAGCTCCTAACTGCTTAGGGCCTGGTGTGATCCCGCATCCACTGAGGAAAGTGAGCAGCATTAAACTGGGCCCTAGCGAGTTCCATGGGTCAACTGATTCCTGTGCCACCCAGGTTCTTCTCCACCCACTCCACGCACACAGAGGCTAAATTCACAGCCTGGATGCTTCCTGCTCCTTTGGAGATAGACTGACTCAGTCCTCACATTGGGAGATATTTAGGCAGGAAGGAGGAACTGATGCCCAGTTACTTGCAGGATTCCTTGAAGGAGAGTCCCCAAGAGTCATTGCCCCCATATTTCCAAGTGGGGGGCACAGGGAACTGTCTGCAGCAGTGATGTCGGAGGTGCCACCTCGGGGCTGACCTGACTCCTAGAGCTTGCCTTATGCAAAGTGGCTCCATTATGCTCCTGGCCCTGCAGCCTCCATGAAGTGGAAAAATCCTGGGTGGGCTCGAATGTCCTTGTATGAGCTCCTTAAGCTACAACTGGGTTGTAGGCTTCAAAGACCACAACTGCAGTGTGTTTGAGGCACCTGTGGGAAGTATGTTCTGTCCCTGCAGGTGTGAGCCTTCAGACTGGAAACCTGAACAGCAGCTTTCACAGCAAAGTTGGACTGAGCCCATCTTGGGCTGAAATTGAGAAATTTGGAAGTGCACCCTGGTTCATTCACTATATCAAAGTCAGCCTTATTTTGTACTTAAACACCCTTCAAGTTGTCAAATTTAGGTCTGCTTTGCTGCCAGACAGGTAAAAATATTCAGCAAAGGTAAAATGAATTTTTTTCACTGCCTGAAAGCATCTCACTGCCAGACCCAATGAGACTTCTCAATGTTCCCAACTGAGAAAGATTAGCCCAATCTTAATGCTGATCAATGGATCTGGGCAGAGTCTTAATTTCTGTTTCCTATTTCAAGCTCTATTATACTTTGATTTGTGAAAAGACTCCATTTCAATACTACAAAACTCTAATTTCAGCTTATTTGAAAACCCCTGTGATCTCTAGTCCCAGATATGTTTTCCTCATTTTGAGGGGCACAGTGAGGATAAAAGGAACATGATATTAGGTGGTTCTCTCTCTCTCTCTCTTTTTTTTTTTTTTTTTTGCTTTTTAGAACCGCACCTGCCACACCTGGAATTTCCCAAGCTAGGGGTCGGATCAGAGCTACAGCTGCTGGCCTAGTGGCAGCCACAACAACATGGGATCTGAGCCACATCTCACTGCAACACCGGAGAATCCCCTAACCCACTGAGTAGGCCCAGGGATTGAATCCAAATCCTTATGGATGCTAGTCATTACTGCTGAGCCACAATGGGAATTTCCAATATTAGGTGGTCCTAAAACAAAAATATTGTTTATACACAAAACTTTTGAATTTGCCTACACTAATAGGCAATTGGGCATATTCCTTTTTTTTTTTTTTTGTCTTTTTGCCTTTTCCAGGGCCGCTCCTGCAGCATATGGAGGTTCCCAGGCTAGGGGCCTAATTGGAGCTGTAACCGCTGGCCTACACCAGAGCCACAGCAATGCAGGATCCAAGCCGCATCTGCAACCTACACCACAGCTCACGGCAACGCCAGATCCTTAATCAACTGAGCAAGGCCAGGGATCGAACCCTCAACCTCATGGTTCCTAGTTGGATTCGTTAACCACTGAGCCATGACGGGAACTCCCTGGGTATATTCCTAATACATTCAACAGTATCAGGCTTCTTACTCAGGAGGCAAAGTGACATGAGTGATTACAGTAAGACCAATAGGTAATAAAGATAATAAGTATAATGATGCTGGTCTGGGTAAACTGTCTAAAATTACTGTCTCAATGATGCATCCCCATGCTCCCACAAAGCCATTTCACTAGGTTTTCCCCTCCACCAAACCATAAGATCATTTTCCTCTCCCTGACATGCTTTCTTGACTTCCAGGACACCCATTTTCTCTCTCTCCTTTCTTTTTCGCTTTTTTTTTCAAGGCTACACCCGAGGTTTATGGAGGTTCCCAGGCTAAGGGTCGAATTGGAGCTAGAGCTGCCAGTCTACCCAACAGCCACAGCAATGCCAGATCCTAGCCGCGTCTTCAACCTACACCACAGCTCATGGCAATGCTGGATCCTTAACCCAAGGATTGAAACCACAGCCTCATGGTTCCTAGTCTGATCCGTTTCCTCTGCACCACGATGGGAACTCCAACACCCATTCTCTCGATCTTATCCTACTTCACTGTCTGCTCCTTCACAGTCCTTTTTTGCTGATTCTGTTTAATATTGTACTTGTTCAGGTGTTTTATTGATGGACTCCTGATGTTTAGAGAAGTAATAACATTAAGACACATAATTCATAAGCTATTTTTATTACATTATATTTATTTTTTCTTTTTTTTACTTAAACAAAATTACTAATCATTATTATAATTAAGATTTTAATATTCCTTAGGTTCCATTAGCAGTGATAATCTTAAGTCAGGGGTCAGCAAACTACAGCCATGGTACTAATCTGTTTTATCTGTTTTACTAAATTTTTTTTTTTTTGTCTTTTCTAGGGCTGCACCCGCGGCATATGGAGTTATTAGACCCTCGGCTAGGGGTCTAATCGGATCTGTAGCCACCGGCCTACACCAGAGCCACAGCAACGCGGGATCCGAGCCACATCTGCAAACTATATCAAAGCTCACACCAACGTTGGATCCTTAACCCACTGAGTGAGGCCAGGGATCAAAGCCACATCCTCATGGGTACTAGTAAAGTTGGTTTCTTCTGAGCCTCAATGGGAACTCCTAATGCTGAATATCCTATGAATTAAATTTTTTTCCCATTTTTAGCTGTACCTGAAGCATATGGAAGTTCCCAGGCCAGGGATCAAATATGAGCCACATCTGCAACCTACCCAACAGCTGCAGCAACACCAAATCCCTAACCCATTGCTCCTGGCCAGGGATCAAACCAGCAATGCCCCAGAGACAAGCCAGATCATTAACCCACTGTGCCATGAAATAAATGGGGAATTCCATGAAATAAATTATTTTTAAAGTCAAATTTATAAAAGATAGGTGTCAGATCAAGGAGTCCTTTTTTTTTTTTTTTTTTTTACTTTTTAGGGGCACAAGCCCCTGTGGCATATAGAGGTTCCCAGGCTAGGGGGCTAATCAGAGCTACAGCTCCTGGTGTCTGCAACCTACACCACAGGTCACAGCAACACCGGATCATTAACCCACTGAGCGAGGCCAGGAGTCAAACCCGCAACCTCATGGTTCCTAGTTGGATTCGTTTCTGCTGTGCCACGATGGGAACTCCCTCTTTTTTTCTTCCTTTTTTTTTTTTGATAAATGATTCATTAATGAATCATATTGGTTCTCTAAAATATTTATTCCAACCTAGGGAATTTTGTGTTAAATATCTGTTAAACTTCAAAAGGTGTTTAAAGGAGTTCCCAGGTAGCCTACCGGTGGCCAAGTGGTTAAGGACCAATCCGGCATTATCATTCTTGTGGCTCGGGTTCAGTCCCTGGCCTGGGAACTTTTGCAAAGAAAAAAAGTGACTAAATACATTATATGCTGAACCAAGAATTTTTTTTTTTTTTTTTGCTTTTTAGGGCCACACTTGCAGCCTATGGAAGTTCCCAGGTTAGGGTTGAATTGGAGCTGTAGCTGCCGGCTATGCCACAGCCACAGAAATTCGGGATCTGAGCCACGTCTGTGACCTACACCACCACTCATGGCAATGCCAGATCCTTAATCCACCAAACGAGACCAGGGATCTAATCCGAGTCTTCATGGATACTAGTCAGATTCCTTTCTACTGCACCACAACAGGAACTCCCTGAACCGAGAAATTGTAATATTTTGTTTTAATTTTTAAAAAATAATTATATGTGTGTTTCCTATGAATACAGTTTGTACACAAGATTGGGATTTGGGGGAATAGCTTATTTGATTGATTCCATGCAAAAATTTGGATTCCTGGGAGTTCCAATTGTGGCTCAGCAGGTTTAAAACCCAACTAGTGGGAGTTCCTGTTGTGGCTCAATGGTTAACAAACCTAGCAAAGATCCATGAGGACTCGGGTTCAATCCCTGGCCTTGCTCAGTGCGTTAAGGATCCGGCGTTGCCGTGAGCTGTGGTGTAGGTCACAGATGTGGCTTGTATCCTGCATTGCTGTGGCTGTGGTGCAGGCTGGAAGCTGTAGCTCCAATTAGACCCCTAGCCTGGGAACTTCCATATGGCATGGGTATGGCCCTAAAAAAAGTCTCATTCTGGCAGTACTATATGTATGCAATTAAACAGATGAGAATTACACTTATAAGTTTCTGCACAGCAAAGGAAACCCTAAACAAAATGAAAACACAACCCACAGAATGGGAGAAAATCCTTGCAAATGAATCGACTGACAAGGGATTCATCTCCAAAATTTATAAACACCTTCTGCAGCTCCATACCAAAAAAACAAACAACCCCATCCAAAAATGGGCAGAAGATCTAAACAGACAATTCTCCAAAGACATACAGATGGCCAAAAAACACATGAAAAGATGTTCAACCTCACTCATTATTAGAGGAATGCACATCAAAACCATGATGAGGTACCACCGTGCACCAGCCAGAATGGCCATCACCAAAAAGTCTACAAACAATAAGTGCTGGAGAGGGTGTAGAGAAAAAGAAATCCTAGTACACTGTTGGTGGGATTGTAAATTGGTGCAACCACTGTGGAAAGCAGTATGGAGATTCCTCGGAAAACTAAAAATAGAACTACCATTTGATCCAGCAATCCCACTCCTGGGCATCTATCCAGAGAAAACCATGACTCACAAAGACACATGTACTCCGATGTTCATTGCAGCACTATTTGCAATAGCCAAGACATGGAAACAACCTAAATGTCCATTGACAGAGGAGTGGGTCAAGAAGAGGTGGTACATATACACAATGGAATATTACTCAGCCATTAAAAGGAATGAAATACCAGCGTTTTTAGCAACATGGATGGGCCTAGAAATTATCACGCTAAGTGAAGTCAAACAATGAGACAGCAACATCAAATGCTTTCACTGACATGTGGAATCTGAAAAAAGGACAGAATGAATTTTTTGCAGAACAGATACTGACTTGCAGACTTTGAAAAACTTATGGTTTCCAAAGGAGACAGTTCGGGGGGCGGGGGGAAGCGCTGGGATGGAAATCCTATAAAATTGGATTGTGATGATCATTGTACAACTATAAATGTAATAAATCCATTGAGTAATAAAAAAATCAAGAAAGAATAACCAAAAAATAAAAAAATAAAAAAAAATAAAAGTATGCTTAGCTTAAAAAAAATTAAACAGATGAGAAACAATATTCTTTTGGTATTTGTTTCTTTTGGTAAGCAAATTGTCTTAAAATCTGGTGCATAATAATAAAACATCAATAAAAATTGTCCTTGAGATAGCCACAGGATTAGTGGTATGTCAGGATATAGTCTCAGAAATGAACACTAGATGGCAGTAGATTGAAATTTCAGACAAACTTAGTCAATGGCCCCACTTTTTTCCCCCACTCCTGGCAAAACTGAAGCCAAGTCTTTTCAGAATGTCTTTCTTACCCAGAGGATCCTGCCTCCCCAGGGACTCCCACCCCCCCCATTTGCCTCCATCAAGAGGGCAATTACCAACCTAGGAAAGAAAGCATCTGTAGAGGCTTCCCGAGAGAGATTAAATTTTTAAAAAGAGAAACCACAACAAACTAACTTGCAAGCTTTTCCCTCTATCACATTTTACTTTCCTTTTAAGAGAATAAACACAGGAGTTCCCTCTGTGGCTCAGTGGGTTAAGAACCCGACTAGCATCTATGAGGATGCAGGTTCGATCACTGGCCTGACTGAGTGGGTTAAGGATCTGGTATTGCCGCAAGCTGCAGTGTAGGTTGCAGATCCAGATGGGATCACTAGTTGCTGTGGCTGTGGTATAGGCCAGTGGCTGCACCTCTGACTTGACCTCTAGCCTGGGAACTTCCGTATGCCACAGGTGTGCTCCCTGCCACCACAAAAAAAAAAAGAATAAACACAAAGTGATTGCATCTTTGTGGTGATGGAGAGGGTAAAGCAAGAACAATCTTCCTGAATCAGTTCTAAAGAACTCATTATGTTGTTGTTATGAAGTTTTTGTTTGTTCTTTTAAAATCTTTCTACCCTCTGCCTATTTTTCTTTCATTCATGCCTTCAAGTATTTATCATGTGCTTACAGCGTACAACTTGATACTTATATCAGTCTGTTGCTGAGAGTGGGAGATTAGAAGATATTTGGGTAAGTTTGACCCTCTAATTTTCAGATCATTGAAGTTTCATAGAGGAGGGGGGTGGGGGGATGTGCTTGGACTGTGGGATGGAAATCCTGTGAAATCAGGTTGTTATGATCATTATACAACTACAGATGTGATAAATTCATTTGAGTAATTTAAATAAATAAATAAATAAAAGTTTCATAGAGGAAAGTGGACAGCGACATAAATAAGTTACAATTTCTGGAAAGCACACTTCTGTTGTTATTGTTATTGTTTTCTCCTGACTGCACCCACAGCATATGGAAACTCCTATGCCAGGGATCAAACCCATGACACAGCACTAACCCCAGCCTCTGCAGTGACAATGCCGTGTCCTTAACCTATTGTACTACAAGAGAATTCCCAGCAGGCACATATTGGTATCACAGCACAAATGAAGTAATATCAAATGGCATTCTCTCTGTAATTAACAGATTTGTCCTTCTCTTTTGGAAATCTCTTATGCATATTCAAAAGTCTGAGGGTGGGAAAATAAAGCTTTTATAAAAAAGAGACCCAGAAGGCTTGCCTGCTGCTTCAACAATGTGAGGACACAGAAAGAAGGCATATAGCTACAAATCAGGCAACCCTGCTGGCACCTTAACCTTGGACTTCTCAACCTCCAGAACTATGAGAAATTAAGGTCTATAATTTATAAGCTAGTCATCTGTGACATTTTGTTATGGCAGCTCAAATGGACTAAGACAATTAATGACTTTTTATTTCTGTAAATTGTACTGATTTTTTTTCCTTTTTGGCTCCCATGGCATATGGAGTTCCCCAGGTCAAGGATCCGATCCAAACCCCAGCTGCGGCAATGCGGGATTTTTTTTTTTTTTTTTGTCTTTTTTCCATTTCTTGGGCCGCTCCCTCGGCATATGGAGGTTCCCAGGCTAGGGGTCTAATCGGTGCTGTAGCTGCCAGGCTACGCCAGAGCCACAACAACACAGGATCCGAGCTGCGTCTGCAACCTACACCACAGCTCACGGCAACACCGGATCGTTAACCCACTGATAAAGGGCAGGTATCGAAACCGCAACCTCATGGTTTCTAGTAGGATTCGTTCACCACTGAGCCACGACTGGAACTCCAATGCGGGATCTTTTAACTCACTATGCTGGAGCTGGTGATTGAACCTGCAGATGCCACTGATCCCATTGCACCACAGCAGGAACTCCTGTACTAATTTCTTATCTTTATCCTCAGAAACTTATAACATTTCCAGATTTCTTCATTACTTCTTTCTCAAAGTCCATTTTAAATTAAATTTCCTCTGCCTTTTGCCTACTTTCTTAGATCCCTGATTTATTTTCAAGCACGGCCTTCTTAATGATGGATTTTGTTTTTACCGTGAGTTGTATTCTTAAGGTTTTTCAGTTGATCAAGTATCAAGCTATATAGTTAAATTAAACACTTGCTTGTTGCTGAAGAAATTTAGCTCTATTTTTGGATTTTCCATAATAAGGCTTCCGAAAGTACTCAATTTTATCATTTTATTGTTTTAAATATATCTTTATAAATTTAATTTTTTAAAAAGAAAGAGGCAAAATGTGTTATTAAAAACAAATAACGGAGTTTCTGTCGTGGCTCAGCAGTTATGAACCTGACTAGTAGCCATGAGAATGCAGGTTCCAGTCCTGGCCTTGCTCGGTGGATTAAGTATCCAGCGTTGCTGTGGCTTAAGTCACAGTCAAGGCTCAGATCCTGCATGGCTGTGGTTGTGGCATAGGCCAGCAGCTGCAGCTCCAATTCGACCCCTAGCCTGGGAACTTCCATTTGCCACCTGTGCAGCCCCCCAAAACAAACAAACAAACAAACAAAAAAACCACATAAAAAACAAATGAGGGAGTTCCTCTGGCTCTGTGGGTTTGAGGATCTGGTTTTGTCACTGCTGTGGCTCTAGTTGTAACTGTGGCGCGAGTTCAATCCCTGGCTGAGGAACTTCTGCATACCATGAGTATGGCAAAAAAATAAAAACAAAAACCCACAATGAATAAAACAAAAGAAAAACAAGCAAGGATTTGCAATGGGTTCCAAGAAAACAAAATATAAACAGCTCTGGGGAGTTCCCATTGTGGCTCAGAGGAAATGAATCCAACTAGTATCCATGAGAATCTGGGTCCAATCCCTGGCCTTGTTCAGTGGATTAAGGACCCAGTATTGCTGTGAGCTGTGGTATAGGTTGCAGACGAAACTTGGATCTGGCATTGCTGCAGTTGTGGTGTAGGCTGGCAGGTGTAGCTCTGATTTGACCACTAGCCTGGGAACTTCCATATGCTTCAGGGTTCATCCCTAGAAAAAAAAAGGCTAAATTACAGTTAGCAGTTTGACACTTGTCTATTGACACTTCAAATGCATATAATTTTTGGAGTTCCTGTCGTGGTGCAGTGGTTAACGCATCCGACTAGAAACCACGAGGTTGTGGGTTCGACCCCTGGCCTTGCTCAGTGGGTTAAGGATCCGGCATTGGTGTGAGCTGTGGTGTAGGTTGCAGACGTGGTTCGGATCCCATGTTGCTGTGGCTGTGGTGTAGGCCAGTGGCTACAGCTCCGATTCGACCCCTAGCATAGAAACCTCCATATGCCGCAGGAGCAGCCCTAGAAAAGCCAAAAAAAGACAAAATAAATAAGTAAATAAATAAATAAATAAAAATGTCAATTCTCTTCTATTTGATCTATGGATTAAATGCAATGCCAAGAAAAATCCAAGCAATTATTTGTGTAAAAAAAAAAATCAAATGCATATACTTTTTTACATAGACTAACTTGTAGAAATTTAGATCATTATAAACTAACTTCTAGAAATTTAAGTCATCATAAATTTGCACAATTACAAAAACAACTTTTCATTACAGCATCGTTCATAATAGGCAAAATATTGGAAAGATCCTGAATGCCAGTCAATAGGGACTGGTTAAAAAATTTATAGTATACCTGTATCATGGTATACTATAAAACCACACCAAAAACAAAAACAAAAAAACAAAAAACCCACTACACAGAGTTCCCATTGTGGCTCAGCAGGTTAAGGACTTGACATTGTCTCTGTGAGGATGAGGGTTCAATCCCTGACCTCACTCAGTGGGTTAAGGATCTGGCATTGCTGAAAGCTACAGTGTAGGCCACAGATGTGGCTCAGAAAAAAAAAAAAAAGAAGAATTATTTCCTGGGTCACCCAGGGCATCTGGGACCCGGGCACACAGCCAAGACATCCCAAGGAAGACAGAAGTTGACATGGCCCCATTATGAATCGCAAAGACGTGCGCTCCCCTCTCCAGCACAGGCTCTCGCCAAAGCACAAAGCCGAATCCCTAGCAGCGCCGCGGGGCTGTGGCACCCTTCCTCCCACCCTCGGTATGATGATCACGCCACTCTCAACAGACGCAGGCAAAAACTTTTGTCCTAACTCCTCTGACGACCAGTTTCTCCATCACCTTCTCCTCCAGAGCCCAAGAGGGACAGACGGCCAGGTGTGCGTCTCTACCTGTGAGAAAGAAACGGTGGAAGTGGAGTTTGGATGATAACGCAGGAAGCAATCGTGTGCTGTGCATGAGGCAAAAAAACGGGACCAGGGCGGGAGCGGAGACAAAGACACACCCCCCCCCCCCCCCCCCCCCCCCCCCCGGGAGCTAGCACTCTCCAGCGCAAAAACGACACGCGACGCATCACGTGACAGCTGAGCTAGCCATCGGCCACGTGATCCTTCGGAAGCCCGGGATGTGGGGAGTAAGTAGTAGCACTTAGTCCGTCTTGTGAGCCTCGAATTAGTCTCAGGCCCCAGATCTGGTTGCATTAAGTTTAGCGGTACCTAAACTGACACCATCCTCTGGCAACTCCTTGCTCGCGGGAAATAGAACCCCGCCTCTTTATAAATGGAAAAGATGTTTGAGCTGGCAGGAGAACGTGTACACAGGGTACCGCGGGGAGACACGCCCTACACCGACGCTCTAAAATCCGAGCGTAGCCACGCGTGTCCCAGAATGCAATAGGCTCCGTCGAGGTCCTGCGGGAAGTTGCCGCATGGCGACGTCAGAACACGGCTTCCGGAGGAGGGGGCGTCGGCCCTGAGGCGCTCTGTGTGGTCACGTGGTTTGCTCCCCCTCCAGGCCCGGCCCGGCCCGATCTTAATGTGGGTTCTCCAGAGAGCCGAGACCCCTTGCAGTCGGCTTCCGGCCATGGAGAGTCCTGGGGAGGTACCTATTTGTCCTTGTGTAGGGAAAATTGTTTAAAAACAAAATGAAGAAGTAGCTCAGTCAGTCTTCCCACAGAGAAGAGTCCAGGCCACCCAGGGTTCCTAGGCAAGATAAACCAAACGTTATGAGGAAAATATAATTCCCGATTTTTTCCACATTCTCCCTCTTTAAAAATGTTTTTAATTGAAGTATAGTTAATTTACAATGTAGTGTGAGTTTCAGTGTACAACAGGATTCAGTTATACATGTAAATGTCTGTTTTTCACATTCCTTTCTATGATAGGTTATTAAAAGATATTGAATACAGTTCCCAGTAGGTCCTTGTTGTTTGTTTTATATATAGTAGTGCCAAATTTATCTCCCCCAATTTTCTTTGGTAAGCAAAACTTTGTTATAACCATAATTCCCATATTAATCAAATACTTATAGAAAAATGGGGAAGGGAAGGCAAAAAAAGGAAACATTTAAACTTTTTATGAGACGTAGTATAACCCTGATAGGAAAACCCAAGGACAGCAAATTGAAGGAAAATACTATGCCAGTTTTGCTCATGAATGTAGGTGCAAAAACTGGTAAGCAAAATATTAGCCAAATTTAGTTGCATAGAATAACACCTTATAAGCAAATTAGGTGGTTTTAACATCACCAAAATTTAATTGATTAATTCTCCGTTAATCAATTATTTTGCCAATTGTAGAATAAATGACTAAAACAATTATGATAAATGCTTATGGGAAACCAGTGGTAGAAGGGAAATTAATCTGATAGAGTATCTGCAACAAGCCGTTTACCAGACAGCCTTCTTAATGACGAAACGTTTAAAGCTATTTTTTTCTTTACAATGTTCTGTAGACAAACCTGGGATCTTTGATCTGGCAGTGTTTTGCCCCAGCTTGGATTTTGCTGATTCCATATACATGCAGCATTTCAGCATGTTTCTCTGTCCTCTGTTTCCTTTTAATTGGAGCTTATTTTATTTCTTAAAACATAGTAGTCATAGTTGTTTTGTAATCAGTGTCATAATTCTAATGTCTGAATTATTTTCAAGTTTCTGCTGCCTGATGTTTCTGCCGTCTGTGTCCATGGTGTCTAG
Source organism: Phacochoerus africanus (assembly GCF_016906955.1). NCBI lineage: Eukaryota > Metazoa > Chordata > Mammalia > Artiodactyla > Suidae > Phacochoerus > Phacochoerus africanus. The sequence continues at coordinate 217,679,777 of NC_062545.1, forward strand.
TTTCTTTGTGTCTTCATTTTTTAAACCTGAAAATCAGTGAGGAAAAAGTATTTGTGGTTTCTTCCAAATAGGATTTTTGCTTGTTCCTGCTAGGTGCGTTGATGCCTTCTCAGCAACGAGTTTCCATGCATGGAGTTTCCTTAGGTCATTGCTAACTGAGGCTACAAATCTGAGCAAGAGTTGCCTGGTAGCCAAATCTACCCAAAGATGGGATTTTTTTTTCTTTTCCTTATTTTCTCTTATAGTCAATGTATTTAATTTATTTTTTAAACTTTTTTTTTTTTTGGTCTTTTTAGGGCTGCACTCACGGCATATGGAGGTTCCCAGGCTAGGGGTGGAAATCAAAGCTGCAGCTGCCAGCCTACGCCATAGCCACAGCAACGCCAGATCTGAGCTGTGTCTGCAACCTACACCTCAGCTCATGGCAATGCCAGATCCTTAACCCACTGAGCGAGGCCAGGGATCAAACCTGCATTCTTATGAATACTAGTCAGATTCGTTTCCACTAAGCTATGACAGGAACTCCCATTTTCTCTTATAGTCAATTTAAAAAACTCCTTTCCTGGAGTTCCCACTGTGGCACAGTGGGTTAAGAGTCTGACTGCAGCAGCTCTGGTCAGGTCGGAGGCATGAGTTTGATCCCCGGCCCAGTGTGCTGTTAAAACTCTATAGGCCGTGAATGCAGCCCTAAAGGATCCAGCACTGCCACAGCTGCAGCTTAGATCACAAGCTGTGTGTGGCTCAAATTCAATCCCTGGCCTGGAAACTTCCATAGGCCATGAGCATGGCCATAAAAAATAAAGTTTAAGCAACCTTTCTAAAGGTCTAGATACTGGTTCACATTTCCCCTTAGGGTGTAGCCTGTGGAGTCACAGTTTAATATGAGGAGAATCACCTGCACCATTTCCTCTTTGTGCAGCCCTGGACCTTAGCTATTCACTCCATGCCCAGTGAGGCAACAACAACAACAGGTTAGATATTCCCTGACTATAAAATGTCCTTAGAGGAAGAGTAGCTCTTGTATTCCTATACCTCATTTGCTTCTTTGTTTTTTGTTTCCCGTGGCACCCCTGGCCAGGAATCAGATCCCAGCCACAGTTGTGACCTGTGCTGCAGCCAGGGCAACACAGGATCCTTTAACCCACTGTGTCTGAGTCCCTGTGCTCCCAAGATGCCCCTGATCCTGTTGCACCACAGTGGGAACTCTATTTTCTTCTTTGGGTTTCCCTCTTCTCTTAGCTTTTGGTCTAATAGCTCCTTACATTATTTCAGCAGTTTGGTGATTGGAGATTTTTTTTATAGTTTATCCAGTATCTTCAGTCATTATCTGTGGGCATATTAGCCAGAATAATCTAAATCATCATAACTGGAAATGGAAATTTGAGATTTCATTAATTTCCTTCAGTATCTTGCTTTTATAGCTCAAGATACCTTACTAAATGTTACATTGATGCATCATGCTTTTTTCTTGCCTGTGTGCTTTGTAGCCCATTGCCCCTTTTTCTTCTGGCATCAAATTTTGATATGGAGATTGCTAAAGCCAGCCTGATTATCCCTATCCTTTATAATTGAAATGCTCTTTTTGTATGAACAAACCGCTTTCTTCAGGGTCAGATTTGGAAAAAATTTACCCTGGTGAGAATCTTAGCTTTTGAGTACCCCTACTGTAAGATAGGTAGACAGATAGCTTCCAACTTCCAAAGAGCATTCAGGAAAGCAATTAAATTTCTTTTCTTCCATTTTTATATATTTTAGTGTTCACATACATAGATATATTACTGAAGATGCAAATATGGATAATCATGGACATACATTATTTTTATTGGATGCCTACTATGTGCTATTAACTGTGCTATGCGCTTGATTTGTAGCATTTTTTTTTTTTTTTTGTCTTTTTGCCATTTCTAGGGCCACTCCCGCTGCATATGGAGGTTCCCAGGCTAGGGAATTGCCAGAGCCACAACAACGCGGGATCCGAGCCGCATCTGCAACCTACACCACAGCTCACGGCAATGCCGGATCATTAACCCACTGAGCAAGGGCAGGGACCGAACCTGCAACCTCATGGTTCCTAGTTGGATTCGTTAACCACTGCACCACGACAGGAACTCCTGATTTGTAGCTTTGAACGTAAGAAATACGTCCTTGATCACATTCAGCCCAAAGAGCTAGGTATTCAAAAATAACTGAATAGCAGTGAGCACTTGCTGTGTAGCACAGGGAACTATATTCAGTCGCTTGTGATGGAACATGATGGAGGATAATGTGAGAAAAAGAATATATGACTGGGTCACTTTGCTGTACAGTAGAAATTGACAGAACACTGTAAATCAACTATAATGGAAAAAATAAAAATCATTAAAAAATAACCAAATATTATTTAGAGTTGTGATAAACATAGCTATGACAAAGTAGAGTGTTATGAGAGCATAAAACAAAACCTAACTTAGTTGAGAAGATTTATATAAGTTTCTGTGAATGAGCCACAAATTAATTAGAGACTTCAAGGATAAGGAGGAATTGGTCAGGTGAAAAGTTGTGCAGTGAGTGAGCTTTGTGGGAAGAGGTCCTGAGGTTGAACAAAGCTTGATGACTTCTAGGAACTGAAAAAAAAACTTAATGCTATGGCAGCATTTCAAATAAAGAGGAGAGTTGTCAGGATGAGTCTGGAGAGAAAGTCAAAGCCCAGGTCACACAGGACAACATCAAAGAATTGTGACTTCATCCTGATAGTCAAGAGAATTATTAGAAGTTTTTTAAGCCGGAAAGAAATTTTTTGTTGTTGTTGCACCTGTGGCATGTAGAAGTTCCAGGGCCAGGGACTGAACCTGTGCCACAGCAGTAACCAGAGCCACAGCAAGTAACCAGAGCCACAGCAGTGACAACATCTGATCCTTTACCGCTAGGCTACCAGGGAACCCCCCCCAAACCAGAGAGATTTTATCATATTTTTGTTTTTATAATACAGTATTATTCTAGGAGTTCCCGTCATGGCTCAGTGGAAACAAATCTGACAAGTATCCGTAAGGACGCAAGATCAATCCCTGGCCTTGCCCAGTGAGTTAAGGATCTGACGTTGCCATGAGCTATGGCATAGGTCACAGAAGCTGCTCAGATCTGGCGTTACTTTGGCTGTGGCGGAGGCCAACAGCTGTAGCAGCTCCGATTCGACCCCTAGTCTGGGAACCTCCATGTGCCATGAGTGCAGCCCTAAAAAGACAAAAACAAAACAAAACAAAACAAAACAAAGCTACAGTATTATTCTAGCTGCAAATGAGGGATGGGTATGGACACGAGTAGAAATAAAAGCTCCAGTTAGGAGATGCTTGTAAGAGTCCAAGAAAAGATGAAGGCATTTTGAACTACTATGTTGGTAGTAAAGATATAAGGAAGTCTTTCACAAAATATTTAGCAGAAAGGATCCTTGGGTTATGGGGATGTATTAGATATGATGAGATTTTTTGAGGGACTCTAGATTCCTCTTACTTTTCCCAGGAAAACAAAAATTTAAATTCTCCCTCTGGAATAAGGCTTTACTATTCAGAAAGTGGTAAACATTGAAAGTTGGGCCAATACAAAACTTGATAGAGACAAACATGAAGAGTCAGAGAAGGATAGAGGGAAATGCCTATAAAAGGAACTAAGTGAAAGCTGTTTAGGAGTTCCTGCTGTGGCGCAGCAGAAACGAATCCAACTAAGAACCATGAGGTTGCAGGTTTGATCCCTGGCCTCGCTTAGTGGGTTAAGGATCCAGTGGCTCAGATCAGGTGTTGCTGTGGCTGTGGTGTAGGCTCAGCTCTGATTTGATCCATAGCCTGGGAACCTCTATATGCTGCAGGTGTAGCCCTAAAAAGCAAAAAAAAAAAAAAAAAAAAAAATCCTAATGACTCTGAGAGAGAAGCATTATTGATTTTTCCAGATTAAAGATGAAGAGGAGTTCCCTGGTGGCCTAGCAGGTTAAGGATATGGCATTTTCACTGCTGTGAGTTGGGCCACTACTATGGCATGAGTTTGATCCCTGGCCCAGGAATTTCTGAATACCAAGGGCATGGAAGATAGATAGATAGATAGATAGATAGATAGATAGATAGATAGATAGATAGATAGATAGATAGATAGATAAAGAAAATGTGAAACAGGATCAAAGAGTTTAAGGGACTGGCCCAAGTTCACAGTTCTTGTAATTGGCAAATCTGTGGTTCTAACTCTGATCCACCCACTCCAGACCTCATGGGGTACTATGTTTCTGGTTTAGACTCTCTGATTTACCTCAGATTTTTTTTTTTTCTTTTTAGAGCCGCACCCACAGCATGTGGAGGTTCCCAGGCTAAGCATCCAATCGGAGCTACAGCTGCCAGCCACAGCCACAGCCACAGCAATGGGGGATCCAAGCCAAGTCTGTGATTTACACCACAGCTCACAGCAACACCAGATCCTTAACCCACTGAGTGAGGCCAGGGATCGAACCCACAACCTCATGGTTCCTAGTTGGATTCGTTTCCACTGTGCCATGATGGGAACTCCTGATTCACCTCAGATTCTTAACCTCTGCCTGTTTTTGTAAGACCAGTCTAGAAATAATATTTGGTTTCTTTTTTTTTTTTCCCCCTTTCTTTGGTCACCAAGTACAGCAGCTTGATGTAGGATCTCAGTTCCCAGACCAGGAATTGAACCCAGGTGCCGTGGTGAAAGCACCGAGTCCTAACCACTAGATCACCAGGGAACTACCTCTAATGGTTTTCTTTATGTAAGCATTTAGTTTATCATTCTTAACCCTGGACTGCACCCTGGTTTCTTCTAACTTTGCAGTAATGGCACACAGGAAAGGCCAGAGCCCTGCCTCTGAGAAAGGAATTTTTGTCAACTTTATTTCCAGCACTAAGGACAGGAGGATTAATTCTCAGGCAGCTTTGCTGCTTAGTCTGATTTATTATTTGTAATTTTCCTAATTATTTGGCTACACATCTTGCTTTAAGAGTCTTGATTCAATCCATTTTCTGTTTTCACTGCTTATTTTCCTTTTAATGTTAACATAGAGAAATATGTTAGGTTTAGTTCCCGTAATGGCTCAGTGGTTAACGACTCCGACTGGGAATCATGAGGTTGCAGGTTTGATCCCTGGCCTTGCTCAGTGGGTTAAGGATCTGGTGTTGCCATGAGCTGTGGTGTAGGTCGCAGACGCGGCTCTGATCTGGCGTTGCTGTGGCTCCGGCGTAGGCCGGTGGCTACAGCTCCAACTCTACCCCTAGCCTGGGAACCTCTGTATGCCGCGGGAGCGGCCCAAGAAATGGCAAAAAGACAAAAAAAAAAAGAAAGAAAAAGAAAGAAAGAAATATGTTAGCTTTAGGAATGCCATTGTTTACTCCTGCATTTTCTTTTTTCTTTTTTTTTTTTTTGCCTTTTAGGGGCGTATCCAGAGGCATGTGGAAGTTTTCCCACTCTAGGGGTGGAATTGGAGCTACAGCTGTGGCCTGTGCCACAGCAATGCAGCGTCCAAGCCCAATCTGCAACCTACACTAGAGCTTCCAGCAATGCCGGATCCTTAACGAACGGAGCAGGGCCAAGGATTGAACCTCTGTCCTCATGAATACTAATTGAGTTCATTTCTGCTGAGCCACAACAGGCACTTGCATTTTATTATATTGGTAAAAATCTGAAACAAATCAAATGTCCATATTTAATCTGGTTAAATATAACATGATTATCCATAAGATATAATTCAGTGAAGCCATTAAAAAATTATAGAATAATTCTGTCATGGAAAACTATTACCAAGTTATCTTAGTTTCTCTTTCTTTCTCTCTCTCTCTTCTCTTTCTTTCTTTCTTTCTTTCTTTCTTTCTTTCTTTCTTTCTTTCTTTCTTTCTTTCTCTTTCCTCTTTTGAGGGCCATACCCATGGCATGTGGAAGTTCCCAGGGTAGGGTTAAATTGGAGCCTCTCAAGTGATGGCCTATACCACAGTGACAGCAATGCCAGATACAAGCCATGTCTGTGACCTACACAGCAATGCTGGATCCTTAACTCCCAGAGCAAGGCCAGGGATCGAACCCACATCCTCATGGATACTAGTGGGGTTCATCACTGCTGAGCCACAGTGGGAACTCCTAATAAAGTTTTGTTTTTTGTTTTTTTTTATTTTTATTTTTTGTCTTTTTGTCTTTTTAGGGCCACACCCGCAGCATGTGGAGGTTCCCAGGCTAGGGATCCAATCAGAGCTATAGCCACCAGCCACAGCCACAGCCACAGCAACTCAGGATCCAAGCCGAGTCTGTGACTTACACCACAGCTCACTGCAATGCCGGATCCTTAACCCCCAGAGCAAGGCCAGGGGTCAGACCCACAACCTCATGGTTCCTAGTTGGATTTGTTAACCACTGCACCACGACGGGAACTCCTAGACATTTGAAAATCTTGATTCAGGTCTTAATGGTACAATTTATTTCTAGGATGTGAACGTGCAGAGGGTTTTGTTTTTCTTTAGTGCAGTGGTTCTCAAGCATGGACACCAAAGAAATCTATGAGACTATGAACCAGAGTTTGTGGACTGTTTTTGGGATTTCAAAAAGTTTTAACAAGCACTGGGGTACAGATGTAAAAGTGTAGAGTTTGAAATTGAAAAGACATTGGCACAAACCCTAATTCTTTTCTCAACGAGCTTTGAAAAAGAAAACAAGTTAAGTTGCCTGGGCCTCTATTTTCTTACCTTTAAAATGGGGACAGGGGAGTTCCTGTCGTGGCACAGTGGTTAACAAATCTGACTAGGAACCATGAAATTGCGGGTTTGATCCCTGGCCTTGCTCAGTGGGTTAGGGATCCGGCGTTACCATGAGCTGTGGTGTAGGTCACAGATTAGGCTTGAATCTGGCGTTGCTGTGGCTGTGGTGTGTAGGCTGGCAGCTGTAACTCTGATTCGACCCCTAGCCTGGGAACCTCCATATGCTACAGGTGCAGCCCTAAAAAGACAAAAGCAAAAAATAAAATAAAATGGGGATAGGAGTCCCCTGGTGGCCTAGTAGTTAGGAAAATTTGCAGTTTCTTAATTACCACCTGTTAGTACCAAAAGCTCTGTTATGCTTATGGTAACAAAAATTTCCTAAAACTCGGGATCCAATAACAAAACTATTTGAGTTCCCTCGTGGCTCAGCAGGTTAAGGAACTGGTGTTGTCAACTGCTGTGGATCCAGTTACAGCTGTGGCATGGGTTTGATCTCTGGCTGGGAAACTTCTGCATGCTGTCAGCGTAGCCTGCCTCCTCTCCTCAAAAAAAAAAACCCCACAAAACAACCAAACAACAACAACAACAACAAAAAATAGTATTATAATGGACTTTGCTGAGAGACCAGCATTAATTGGCTAGGATGCATCTAACTTTTTTGAAGTGAACACTAGAGGGTAGCATTCAGACAGGATTTTTTTTTTTTTTTTTTTTTGGTCTTTTTGCCATTTCTAGAGCCGCTCCTGCGGCATTGCATATGGAGGTTCCCAGGCTAGGGGTTGAATCGGAGCTGTAGCCACTGGCCTATGCCAGAGCCACAACAACTTGGGATCCGAGCCACATCTGCGACCTACACCACAGCTCATGGCAACACTGGATCCTTAACTCATTGAGCAAGGCCAGGGATTGAACCCGCAACCTCATAGTTCCTAGTCGGATTTGTTAACCACTGAGCCATGACAGGAACTCCCAGACAGGATTTTATGTATCAGACCAAATGGGCTACCTTTCCTTACCCACCCTTACCGCCCCCCCTTAAAAAACTCCAAACCACAAGCCCACTAATCTTCCTGCTTGCCTTAGTTAGGGATAGTATCTGACAATGCAGTTTGCCAGTAGCTAAACTAAAAGAAGTACACTTGGCTGGAGTTCCTGTTGTAGTTCAGCAAGTTAAGAACCCAACTAGTATCTGTGAGGATGGGGTTTAAAGTCTGGCCTAATTCAGTGGTTTAAGGATCCCACATTGCCACAAGTTGCTGCACAGGTCATAGATGCAGCTCAGATCTAGTCTTGCTGTGGCATAGGCTGCCCTAAAAAGAGAAGAAAAAGAAAATTTTCAAAAAGAAGAGGTATACTGGAGTTCCCGTTGTGGCTCAGTGGTTAACGAATCCAACTAGGAACCATGAGGTTGCGGGTTCGATCCCTGGCCTTGTTCAGTGAGTTAAGGATCCAGCATTGCCATGAGCTGTGGTGTAGGTCGCAGATGTGACTCAGATCCCGAGTTGTTGTGGCTCTGGCGTAGGCTGGTGGCTACAGCTCCAATTCAACCCCTAGCCTGGGAACCTCCATATGCCATGGGAGTGGCCCTAGAAATGGCAAAAAGATAAAAAATAAATAAATAAAAAGAAGAGGTATACTTGGGAGAGGGAAATAATAGAAAAGATTATTATAGTATTTACTTGTGCTAGGTATTGTTCTAAGCACTTTTACATGTGGTAAAACAAAGAGTAAATAAACAGAGCTCAGGAGTTCCCGTCGTGGCGCAGTGGTTAACGAATCCGACTAGGAACCATGAGGTTGCGGGTTCGGTCCCTGCCCTTGCTCAGTGGGTTAACGATCCGGCCTGGCGTTGCTGTGAGCTGTGGTGTAGGTTGCAGACGCTGCTCAGATTCCGAGTTGCTGTGGCTCTAGCTCCAATTCGACCCCTAGCCTGGGAACCTCCATATGCCGCGGGAGCGGCCCAAGAAATAGCAACAACAGCAACAACAACAACAACAACAAAACCAGAGCTCAGACAAGTCCCTCCCCTCCATCAGCCTTTCTAGAGAAAGTAAACATGAGAGGGATTGCCTCTTTATTATAGTGAAAGGGCAGATAGGTTTTTGTCAGTCTCTTCATTCCTCATCACTTTCATTCATGCTTTCAACAAAACAAGTTTGTTTTTTTTGGGGGGGGGGTTGCTTTTTTCTCTTTCTCTTTTTTATTTAAGGTCTGTGTACCTGGATCATGTGAAAGTTCCCAGGTTAGGGGTCAAATCGGAGCTACAGCTGTCAGCCTACAACACAGCCACAGCAACATGGGATCAGAGCCGAGTCTGTGATCTACACCACAGCTCACGGTAAGGCTGGATCCTTAACCCACTAAGTGAGGCCAGAGATCGAACCTGCATCCTCATGGATCGTAGTCAGGTTTGTTAATCGCTGAGCCACAAAGGGGACCCCCAAAACAAGTATTTCTCACGACATTGTAAATCAACTATACTTCAGTTAAACTATAGCTTGAAAAATTAAATTACAATTAAAATCTCATAAGAAAAAGAGTATATGCAGTATTCATGGTACTAAGTATGTCAGTTTGGGGTCAGAGATAGGAAGATTAAGATTAATTTAAGTTTAAGCCTCTATTGGAGTTCTTGTTGTGGCTCAGTGGTTAACAAATCCGACTAGGAACCATGAGGTTGCGGGTTCAATCCCTGGCCTTGCTCAGTGGGTTAAGGATCCGGTGTTGGCGTGAGCTGTGGTGTAGGTTGCAGACACAGCTTGGATCCTTCGTTGCTGTGGCTGTGGCGTAGGCTGGCGGCTACAGCTCTGATTGGACCCCTAACTTGGGAACCTCCATATGCCATGGAAGTGGCCATAGAAAAGGCAAAAAGACAAAAAAATAAAATAAATAAATAAAAAAGATTAAGCCTCTATAGATTTCCCATCATGACTCAGTGGTAACGAGCTCAATTAGTATCCATGAGGATGTGGATTCAATCCCTGGCCTCATCACTCAGTGGGTAAAGGATGCTTCGTTGCTGTGGCTGTGGTGTAGGCCAGCAGTTATACCTCTGATTTGACCCCTAGTCTGGGAATTTCCATATGCCATGGGTGTGGCCCTAATAAAGAAAAGATTAAGCCTCTAACCCTTAAGGGAACTACAAACAAGAGGAAAGAGCACATGTACATTGTTACTATAGAACAAGGTAGAATGTGCAGCAAAGGAGGTATGAGTCATTTTAATTGGGATGAGCAGAGATAGAATTAATGTTTATTGACAGCATACCACATATCAGGACCCTGATAGGTACTTTACATACAGTATTTCAATTATGAACATTTATTTTCATTTATTATTAATTTATGTAAGTTGTTAATTTTTCCATTTTGGGGTGGGAACATTGAGTTTTAAGAATGGTAAGTAAACTTCCTCCAGGGCACATAGATAGGAATGGGTAAAAGCATCTTGGATGAATAACAATTGCTATTCCTTCAGTGTAAAAAGAGAATACAGATATATTTTTAGGATATAAAGTAATTGATGTGCATTAAAAGATGATGGAGTTTTTTGGGTTTTTTGTTTCTGTGTTAGATTTTTGTTGTCTTTGGGTTGGTAGAGTTTTGACAGGCTATGTGGCAGTAGAAAATCTAGGCACAAAATGGACAAAGACACAGGAGCCAAAGGATTTGGGGCTGAAAGAGCAGATATTCAATCTGATAGGAATGTGTGTACAGTGCCTTTTTTAAAGGGGAAAATAATAGAGTTTAAAAATCTGCCTGGAGGAGTTCCTGTCATGGCTTGAAACAAATCTGACTGGCATCCATGAGGACACAGGTTCGATCCCTGGCCTTGCTCAGTGGGTTAAGGATCCAGCGATGCTGGGAGCTGTGGTGTAGGTGGCAGACGTGGCTTGGATCCTGCTTTGCTGTGGCTGTGGTGTAGGCCAGCAGCTGTAGTAGCTCTGATTCAACCCCTAGCCTGGGAACCTCCACATGCTGTGGGTGGGGCTCTAAAAAGACAGAAAAAAGAAAAATCTGCCTGGAGGTGGAAGTTACTGCTGACATAATGGATTTAGGAGTCCTCCATTTGACCCAGCACCTCTGCTCTATTTCAGGCCGTTTTGTGTTTTCCCTATAGCCTTCTGCATTCTGATCTTATCCACAGAGCACAGATTGGTGAAGGACATCAAATTTTGGTCCCCCACACCCGAATAGTTTTGACTTTTTTGCTTCAACACACACTTTTTGACTCTAAAGCCACCTACCTGCCAATCACTGGCCTGTAAGGTGAATGTGCAAATGTCAATGATATGGGGTCCACCTCTCAGGTCCTCCCCTCCCATTCCCTGTTAAATTGGCAGATCCTAGAGGATAGTAGGGGATGTGTTGGCAACTCCCTTTATATTTTCTTGTGGTACAGAGTGGTTAAAGCAGGGACTCTAGAGTCAGACAGACCTATCTTTGATGAAAGAGGGTAAGAGAAAAGTAAAGTATAGATTCTGAGGAAGCAAGTGTCAGATTGTCAGCAACACTGTACTGAGGGTTTTCTCAGTCTCTCTGTACTTCTGTAAATATGTGAGCCCAGCCTCAGGCTGCTGAAATCCCTAAAGGTGCATGGTCTCTGCCTGTCTCCTGACCTTGGGCTTCTCTGACTCTCAGTCTGCTTTCATTCCAGATTGATTAACACAGAGGAGATAGAGCAGAGTGGGTGGTTAAAAGGAAGATTATGCCCTGAGTAAGGGTGTCATGAAGTAGCTGGCAATGAAAATGTTATAGGAGAGGACCCTGCTGAGGAGTGAATGAATTCAGATGCACTGAAAGGGCAACATTAATTTTAAAGGGAAGGCATGATCTGCAGTGTGCAGGCTCCTGGTCATCCTTGTCCTCCGGTTAGAGGCTAACACATAGTGTTTCTGCAGAGGGAAGACCTTGAGGAAAGTGATCTTTGGAGACAGTAAGTTCCTCTTAGTCTCTGCTTATTGCTCCTCAGAGCTTAGGGGGAGAGAACACAGGCCAAGGCCCAGTTCTCCTCTAATCCACCATCTGCCTTTCAGACCCATTGCATGGAACTAACTGGAGCAGAATCCTAACTCTGGGGTGAGGACAGAGTCAGAGACCAGGGATCTCCAAGGATTCCCAAAGAGATGTTGAAGAGCCAGAATGCCACAGTGGCATGGCAGTCTAATTCCATGTTGCTGTGGGGAGTTGTGTTGTGTTAGAAATATATTTGGTCTTTGTCCTCAGCTCCTGGCATAAAGCTCCTAAAACCTTGGAAGTTCTAGACTGACAGAATTATCTTTTAAAAGTTATTCATACCAGGAGTTCCCATTGTGGCTCAGTGGTTAACGAATCCAACTAGGAACCATGAGGTTGCTGGTTCGATCCCTGGCCTTGCTCAGTGGGTTAAGGATTCGGCGTTGCCGTGAGCTGTGGTGAAGGTTGCAGACGTGGCTCGGATCCCTCATTGCTGTGGCTTTAGCGTAGGCCGGTGGCTACAGCTCCAACTCTACCCCTAGCCTGGGAACCTCCATATGGCACGGGAGCGGCCTGAGATGGCAAAAAGACAAAAAAAAAAAAAAGTTATTCATACCAGAGTTTGAGGTAACTTGAGGTAGAGTCCCTAGATAGCCTCATGATAGTACTAATCACTAGAAAGACTAAGTGGTTAGAGGGATGGAGTTTTCAACCCCACCCAATGACCTCCATCGGGAAGAGTGGGTGGGGACTCCTTAAAGTTGATTTTTAAAAAATGCATAGAGGAGTTCCCATTGTGGCACAGTGGAAATGAATCCGACTAGGAACCATGAGGTTTTGGGTTTGAAACCTGGCCTTTCTCAGTGGGTTAAGGATCCAGGGTTGCAGTGAGCTGTGGTGAAGGTCGAAGACATGGTTTGGATCTGGTGTGTGGCTGTGGCTGTGGCTGTGGCCGGCACCTTTAGCTCTGACATGACTTAGCCTGGGAACTTCCTAAAAAGCAAAAGCAAAACAAAACAAATCAAAACAAAACCCTAGAGTTTTTTTCTTTCTTTTTTTCTTTTCTTTTTCTTTTTTTGTCTTTTTGCCATTTCTTGGGCCGCTCCTGCGGCGTATGGAGGTTCCCAGGCTAGGGGTCGAATTGGAGCTGTAGCCACCAGCCTGCGCCAGAGCCACAGCAACGCGGGATCTGAGCCACGTCTACGACCTACACCACAGCTCACGGCAATGTCGGATCCTTAATCCACTGAGCAAGGGTAGGGATCCCGAACCCACAACGTCATGATGCCTAGTCGGATTCGTTAACCACAACGGGAACTCCTCCTCTTTTCTTTTTCTTTTTTAAATTGTTCTGTCTTTTTCTAGGGCCGAAACTTTGGCATATGGACGTTCCCAGGCTAGGGGTCGAATCGGAGCTGTTGCAGCTGGCCTGCGCCAGAGCCACAGCAACATGGGATCTGAGCTGTTTCTGTGACCTACACCACAGCTCACAGCAATGCAGATCCTTAATCCACTGAGTGATGCCAGGGATCGAACCCACAACTTCATGGTTCCTAGTTGGATTTGTTAACCACTGAGTGACAACGGGAACTCTTCTATGAAAATTCTTGAACGACAAAGTTTGGTGAGCTTCTGAGTTGGTGAATACATTCATGTGCAGGGAGACTGGCACCTGTGGTGCAGTTCCCCAGGGATAGAAGCTCCTGTGCTCAGGACCCTTAGGGACCTCATCCAATATACCTTTTCATCTGTGTGTTCATCTGTACCTTTAATAATATCTTTTAAATAAATAAACTGGTAAGTATAAGGAAGTATTTCTCTTGAGTTCTGTAGCAAATTCATTGAACGTGAGGAGAGAATCATGGGATCCTGTAGTTTATACCTGGCCAGTGAGAAGTGAAACAAATACATCTGACTTGATCCCAGCTAAAACCCAGATTGGGACTTGAACCCATGGGGTTTATTTTGGTTTTCCCTCCCTCTCTTCCTTCCTTCCTTTCTCTCTCTCTCTTTTACTTTTTTCTTTTTTTTTTTTTTTTTTTTTTTTTTGCTTTTTAGAGCCACATCTGTGTCATATGGAAGTTCCTCAGCTAGGGGTCAAATTGGAGTTACAGCTGCCAGCCTCCACTACAGCCACAGCAATGCTGGATCCTAGCCATGTCTGAGACCTATGCTGCAGCTCACGGCAATACCGGGTCCCCAACCCACTGAGCGAGGCCAGGAATTGAACCCAAATCCTCATGGATATGGTTGGGTTTTTTTCTGCTGAGCCACAAGGGGAATTCCTGTTATTGTTGTTTTTTTGTTTTTCGTTATTTTTCTTTCTTTCTTTCTTTTTTTTTTTTTGTCTTTTTGCCTTTTCTAAGGCCCCTCCTGTGGCATATAGAGGTTCCTAGGCTAGGGGTTGAATCGGAGCTGTAGCCGCCGGTCTACGCCAGAGCCACAGCAACACAGGATCCAAGCTGCGTCTGCAAGCTACACCACAGCTCATGGCAATGCCGTATCCTTAACCCACTGAGCAAGGGCAGGGACTGAACCCACAACCTCATGGTTCCTAGTCGGATTCATTAACCACTGCACTACTCGGGGAACTCCTTTCGTTTTTTTTTAATTGAAATCATTCATCTGGTGCCTGGACTTACTGAGGCTCAGTTTCTTTTTGTCTCACCAAAGAAGGAATTTAGTGAAGGACAGAGTGATAGGCAAGAAATAGATTTATTAAGATAGGACACTTGTGAAGGGTACAAGTGGTCAGGCGAGGACGCTCAGCCCTGAGGATTAGGTAGGTTGTGTTTTTATAATCCAAGGAAAGTGGGAAATGGAGAAGACCACCTTCTTCATTCTTCAAGCAGATGTCAGGCTTACATCACTAGCTTGTCCTTTGAGTTGGGTAAGAGAATATTTTACCCTCTGAGGCCAAACTATATCTGTCATGGTCTTATTTAAATCAGCAGAAGGGTGGTAACACATGCTAAAATATGTTGAGTCATCTCAAGTTTCCGTATAATGGTCTCCTACTTTGGAATGACATCTTTCCATTAAATTCATATCTTTGTTCCTAAGGACAATTATCTTGTGAACTTGAATACAGGCCCCATTTTATCTTTCTTAATGACCTGAGGCATAACTCATGCTTTTATCTCTCTCTCTCTCTCTCTCTCTCTCTCTCTTTAGGGGCATAAGGAAGTTCCCAGGCTAGGGGTCAAATCTGAGCTGTAGTTGCTGGTCTACACCACAGCCACAGCAATGTGGGATCCTTAACCCACTGAGCAAGGCCAGGGATCAAACCCACATCCTTTCCCACTGAGTCTCGATGAGAACTCCCTTATGGTTTATATAGTTAAGCAAGCCTGCTTCCTCCCAGGATGTTCTGATGGCTTTTTTTTTTTCTCCTTCTTTCTTTTGGCTTTTTAGGGTCATACCCATGGCATATGGAGGTTCCCAGGCTAGGGGTCAATTCAGAGCTGTAGCCGCTGGCCTACGCCACAGCCACACTAATGCCAGATTCAAGCCACATCTGTGACCTACACCACAGCTCTCGACAATCCTGGATCCATAACACACTGAATGAGGCCAGGAATTGAATCTGTGTCCTCATGGTTACTAGTCAGATTCGTTTCCACTGAGCCATGATGGGAAATCCTGATGGCTTTCTTAAACAATTGTTACAGTGGTCTCCCAGATTTCCCTAGTTTCCCTCTCTATCTGGGAATTCTACAACTACCTTTGTAATTCTCTTACTCTATCCCTATCAGAACCTGTACTTGCAACTGGCATCTGAAGTGAGGGCAGTCTTGTGGAAATGAGCCCTTAACCTGGGGGATATGACAGGTAGTTATTGTCAGGTAGATATTGATATTCAGGTAGATAGTGTCAGATTTGATTTAAATTGTAGGACATCCAGTCAGTGACCCCTGAGAATTGGAGAATTGCTTGATGGTATTGGAAAACACTCCAGGAGTCAATGCCCAAGGCTGAGCTGATCACAGAGCTTTGGCAATGATTGACCTAGTTCTGGCCCCAAATCTCTCACTTAATTCCCTGTTGCAGGCCTTGATGTACCCCCAGACTCCAGAGTAATCCACTAATCTGGTCTTTAAGATAGGGAAATTTTTAGGCATAAAGTTTTCCTGTCTAGCCAGGGGTGGGAGTGAGTGGTAATCTACCTGGTTCCAATAACTGGGTTTTTGCTGGATTTTTAGTAACAGGCACTCTGTATCTTTTGGTGACTGTACCACCCAAATTATCTTAAGTTGTAAGTAGATTTTCTATTACCTCAGTGTCTCTAGGGCCTGATTGATTGCTTACAGTATTGGGGTTTATCCTCAAATTCAGGTGGCTGGACAATTCTTTGGAGTTACTGTTTACTAGAACTTCTGCCTCCTAATAACCTTTTTTAAAAAAAGTTACTTGGGGCCAAGCTCTGACTGCTTGTGGTGAAAGAGCTTCTCCCCACCTGACAGTGACAATTGATAAACAGCTAAACTTTTCAGATTCCAATCTCCTGAAGGATACCCACTCCCATTCTTATTTCACCCCTGAACTGTGAACTGACCCCATGACACTTCCCATATCACAGGCTCTCCAAGTCCCAGTCTGACAGATTAGGGGTTTTATCTCCACCCTACTCCCCTCGCCCTTTTTTTTAGGACTGTGTTTGTATGGGCTCCAACTTCTCAAGACATACAGATGAGCTGTTTATCTCCTGATATAGTTTGTCTATATCCATTGAACTTCCTTTCCAGAATGGGTATTCTATGTGCTATTCCAGAGGTCATTTTTTGGAGATAATGGGATTGGGGTGGTGGTAGGGAACCACCCATGGTTTATTTGCTCTTTTCACAAGCTGGCCACTGAATGAACTTTGGAATTGACTCTCTGATACCTGTTGGTGTAAAACTCTGACCCGTGAGTGCTGGGTTACACCATTGTGACCAGCACAGGCCAGGAAAACCCATGTGAATGTGTTATCCAATGCTACGAGGGTCAGGGTCTCCCTACCTTTAAAACTTTATCTGTCAGTATTCCCTCAAGCCACAATGGGATTTGTTTGTTTGTTTGTTTGTTTTGTCTTATTAGGGCCACACCTGTGGAATATAGAAGTTCCGGACTAGGGCTCAAATCAGAGCTGTAGCTGCTGGCCTATACCACAGCCACACCAATGCCAGATCTGAGCTTCATCTGAGACCTACGCCACAGCTTGTGGCAACAACAGATTCTTAACCCACTGAGCGAGGCCAGGGATTGAACCTGTATCCTTATGGATGCTAGTAGGGTTCTTAACCTGCCGAGCCACAATGGGAACTCCATACTGTGTCTTTTTCTGAAATACCCCTCACCCCACACATCAAACTTAACTTTTGGAGTGAACTCACTTTCCTCCTAGACAGCCCTATTTCCATTATGTCTGCCAACATCCTCCCATTTTCTAAACGCGAAACTTAGGAAATATTTCTTATTCCTTTTCTCTTGTCCCTCACCTATATGTAGTGAGGGTCTTCATCATGTCTTGCTAATATCAAGTACTATTTTTGTTTTAAAAAATGTTTTGGAGTTTTTTTTGGAGTTTTCCTGTGGGACAGTAGGTTAAGATTCTGGTGTTGTCACTTCAGTGGCTTGGGTCACTGCTGTGGTGGAGGTTTGATTCCTGGGCTGGGAACTTCCACATGCTGTGGATGTGGCCAAAAATTTTTAAATATTTTTAGGAGTGCCTTGTCAACCACGATCACTCATACTGATATTAGGCTCAATTATGTATATTTATTATGGAGTCACTCTCCTTTTTAAATTATTGGATTATTAACATTTAAGTATAATCATATGTACTTCTCTCTCTCTCTCTCTCTCTCTTTTTTTTTTTTTTTTTTGGCAACTGCCACAGGATGTGGAGGTTCCCAGGCCAAGGATCAAACCCACGCTACAACAGTGACCCAAGCTGTTGCAATAACAACATTGGATCCTTAACCCACTATGCCACAAGAGAACTCCTTATATGTATTTCTTATCTTGACTCTAAGGGTGTCCCAACTCCCTTTTCCTTGGCATAGCTACAAACACAGAGACTGGAAAAGCAGAGCCTTCCTGGTATGCATGAGTGGCCTTGAGACTGCGTCTGACCAACGAGATTCAAGAAGTCTGCTAATTCATCTATTAGATGAGGTTTTAAATATCTGATAACTCAGTTTCTTAATCTAGTTCCTATATTTTCATTTAAAAAATTGAGGAGTTCCCATCGTGGCTCAGTGGTTAACGAATCCAACCAGGAACCATGAGGTTGAGGGTTCGATCCCTGGCCTTGATCAGTAGGTTAAGGATATGGTGTTGCCGTGAGCTGTGGTGTAGGTTGCAGATGCGGCTCGGATCCCGTGTTGCTGTGGCTCTGGCGTAGGCCCAGTGGCTAAAGCTCCGATTAGACCCCTAGCTTGGGAACCTCCATATGCCGCAGGAGCAGCCCAAGAAATGGCAAAAAAAAAAAAAAAAATTGAGGAGTTCCCATGGTAGCTCAGAGGAAAAAAATCTGACTAGTAACAGTTAGGATGTAGGTTCCATCCCTGGATTCTCTCAGTGGGTTAAGCGCCTGGCATTGCCATGAGCTCTGGTGTAGCTTGTAGGCACAGCTCAGATCCCATGTTGCTGTAGCTGTGGTGTAGGCTGGGTGGCTATAGCTCTGATTTGACCCCTAGCCTGGGAACCTCCATATGCCATGGGTGCAGCCCTTAAAAAAAAAAAGGACAGAAAAATGAGATATAATAGACATATAACATTGTACTAATTTTAGGTGTGCAGATGATCACTGCAAAATCACCAGCACAATAAATTTAGTTAACATCCTTCACCACAGGAGTTCCCGTCATGGCGCAGTGGTTAACAAATCCGACTAGGGACCGTGAGGTGGCGGGTTTGATCCCTGGCCTTGCTCAGTGGATTGGGGATCCGGCATTTCCTTGAGCTGTGGTGGAGGTCGCAGACGAGGCTTGGATCCTGCGTTGCTGTGGCTCTGGTGTAGGCCGGCGGCTGCAGCTCCGATTGGACCCCTGGCCTGGGAATCTCCATATGCCGCAAGAGCGGCCCTAGAAAAGACCAAAAAAAAAAAAAATTCCTTCACCACAAATAATTACAAATATTTTTCCTTAAGATGAAAACTGCCCCCCTCCACCACCACACCTATAGCATATGGAAGTTCCAGGGCCAGCAGTGGAATGTACAGTGCCACGGAGACAACACTGGAGCTTA
Source organism: Phacochoerus africanus (assembly GCF_016906955.1). Classification (NCBI taxonomy): domain Eukaryota; kingdom Metazoa; phylum Chordata; class Mammalia; order Artiodactyla; family Suidae; genus Phacochoerus; species Phacochoerus africanus. Next base: position 217,698,681 of record NC_062545.1, read on the forward strand.
ACCTGCTGCACCACAGCAGGAACTATGATGAGATCTTTTTTTTTTTTTTTGTCTTTTTTGCCATTTCTTGGGCCACTCCCTTGGCATATGGAGGTTCCCAGGCTAGGGGTTGAATCAGAGCTGTAGCCACCCAGCCTAGGCCAGAGCCACAGCAACACGGGATCCGAGCTGCGTCTGTGACTTACACCACAGCTGACAGCAATGCTGCATCCTTAACCCACTGAGCAAGGGATTAAACCCGCAACCTCATGGTTCCTAGTTGGATTCGTTAACCACTGAGCCACGACGGGAACTCCAATGATGAGATCTTTTAAGATCTACTTTCTGGCGTTCCCATTGTGGTGAGCCAGATGGTTCTCAGTTGGTTAAGAACCTGACATAGTGTCGATGAGGATGCGGATTCAATCCCTGGGCTTGCTCAGTAGGTTAAGGATGCAGCGTTGCTGCAAGCTGTGGTGTAGGTCACTGACGCAACTCGGATCCAGCATTGCCGTGTCTGTGGTGTAGGCGGAAGCTCCAATCTGACCGCTAGTCCCACCAACTTCCATATGCCAAAAGTGCAGCTGTAAATAGAAAGAAAGAAAGATCTACTTTCTTTCTCCCCCCCCCCCCTTTTTTTTTTTTTTTTTTTTGGCCGTACCCATGGCAGGCAGAAATTCCTGGGCCGGGGATCATAAGCATGCTATAACTGCAACCTAAGCCACAGTAGTGGCAATGCTGGATCCTGAGCCACCACAGAACTCCAAGATCTGTCTTAGCACTTCAAACGAGTAAGATATTTTTTAACAATGGCCACCATGCTGTATATTGCACAACAAAGACTTATTTGTCTTTAACTGGAAATTTGTATCTTTTCACTACTTTCACCCATTTGGCCTACCCTGATACCTCAACCTCTGGCAACCACCAATCTATTCTATGTATCTATGAGTCCAGGTTTTTTAAGATTCATCTTATTACTGAGATCATAGGGTGTCTGTCTTGTCTGACTTACTGTACTTAGCATAATGCCCTGAATGTCTATCCATGTTGCATATGGAAAGATTTGCTTTTTTTTTTAATGGCTGAATATTATTCTGTTGTATATATACAGCACATTTTCTTTATCCATTCAGCTGTTGATGGACTTAGGTTGTTTCATCTATATATTCTTATTAAAGAAAAGAATAATTTCCCCCAGGGAGTTCTACACTTCAGCCATGTTCTCAGGGTGTTTTAAGGCCAGAGAGATGACCTCACCACGTGCACATCTCCATGGATCCTGTAGGGAGGAAGTGATCAAGCAGAATCCCACAAGCACAGAAATCCCATAGGTTAGTGGCTACCAAGGTCTGAGGAGCAATGGGGAGGAGAAGTAACTAACTGCTTCATGGGTATGGAGTCTCCTTTTGGAATGATAAAAATGTTTTGGAACTAGATGGTGGTGGGGTTTGTATACGTTGTGAATGTACTAAATGCCACTAAATTGTTCACTTTAAAATGGTTCATTTTATGTTATGTGAACTCTAAATTGGGAAAAAAAAAAAAAAAGAGTCCCACTAGCAGAAACATCATCCTGCCCTACTTGTTCTTCCCAGGAAGAGGAGGGATGGAGGATGGTGTTGCAGTGGTGTGTAGGAACAAGTCACAAACTAATGTGAACTAAGAATTCCCAGAATTCCTGTTGTGGCTCAGTGGCTTAAAGACCCAACGTCATCTCTATGAGAATTCGGGTTCTTTTTTGGCCACCCCATGGCATATGGAATTCCTGGGCCAGGGATCAGATCCAAGTCAAAATTGCAACCTAAGCTGCAGCTGCGGCAATGCCAGAGCCTTAACCTACTGTGCTGGGCTGGGGATCAAACCAGCGTCCCAGAGCTCCCAATATAGTGCTGATCCTGTTGTGCCACAGTGGGAACTCCATGATTGCTTTCTTTTTATTCATATCTTTTTGTTTGTTTGTTTTATTTTTTTGTTTTTAGGGCCCCAGGTGCAACATATGGGAATTCCCAGGCTAGGGGTTGAATTGGAGCTGCAGCTACCAGCCTACGCCACACCCATAACTGGGGATCCGAGCCACATCTGCGATTAACACCACAGTTCAGGGAAACACCAGATCCTTAACCCATTGACTGAGGCCAAGGATCGAACCCACATCCTCATGGATACTAGTTGGGTTTGTTACCTCTGAGCGACAATGGGAATTCCTTTTCATTCACATTATTGAGAGTACTCCCTGAAGCCCCCACCCTAAATCATTTGTTCCCCACCCCACCCCCATTATTTCCTATCACTAAGTGACTATTTGCAAAAATGCCTCTCCATGCCGAAGAAGGTCCTGAGTGAACTAAAACTTTTGGCCCTCCACCCTTTAGCTGGGACCAGCCTGGGTACCTGCAGGCTCAGCCTGGGTTCTCAGGCCTTTAGACAACTTTGAACTTTGGGCAGGTACCAGGTGGTACCCTACTTAGCCTAATAATTTGGAGTTCCTTTTGATTTTTTTTTTTAACATTTATTAATGGGAGCTGCACTTTTAGGCAATGTTTGTTGTTGATGTTCTTTTAATTTCCCCCTGAGTTCGTGGAACCACTTGCATTCTGGCAGATGTGTAAGTGGCTCTTCATGGAAATCTGCATGATAGGGTACCTTGGTGCTGGCTCATTCCCAACGGTTCAGTTCCCTAGGATTGGTGCTCAGACCAGGACTTGAGTGGACTTCCCTGATATGAATCTTGCAGGAAGAGTATGGGAAGGCATTGTATCTTGTTCAGGTCTTAAGTGACTTGGCATTAAATCAGCTCAGAGGCTGCCCATCTGTGGTATTTATATTTAATAAGGAAAAAATATATATATAAGGGCTTTCGGGGTGATTAAAGTACCCAAACATCCTTTCACTGTCTCTCTGACATTTATTGTCCTGTACTTGGCATTACTCTCAACTTATTTTCTGAGATATATTGAATGATATGACTGGCTTTTGCCATTTTATATCCTATAGGCATGTATGGCAAGATTTCTGCCCAGTAAACGACCAAAGATTCTTGTTCCTCTTGCGTCATGTTGATTTACCAAAGTTAGGAAATTGTGATGCAAGCAAATTAAAGCAGGAATCTCTTTAAATATTTAGGTTTGTGAAGATTAACACTTTGGCCATACAAGAAGAGGAAAGGAAGGGAAACCAACATTTCGTTTATTCATAATTCACAATGACTGTATTTTAGTAATGAGGATAGAGGTGGAGTAAGGTTAAGATCTGCTGCAAAATACACTTCCAGTAAGTGGTAGAGCAGGACTCAGCCACTGGGATTTTGGTCAGAGAGCTGTTTCTATTCCTATTCTCACAGCAAATGGTCATTTGCTTGAGGTGTCTCCCTTTCTTGCCCAGAGGATTAGTGTCTTGTGTGTGGTATTTTTTCCATTACCAAAACACACTACATTAAAAAAAAAAAAAGACTTGTTTTTTAAAAATTAACTTCAAAGAAGAGATAGAACAAGAAAAGTCTATTTTCTACTGGATTTATAGAAAGAGCAATACTTATTTATGCAGTGAAATTTACAATTTAATTGCGTTTGTTCAGATCCAGGCAGTTGTGCTGAACTGGTGGCCAGTGCTGCGTTATTATCCTCTTGTGTATATAAGAACAGCCCAGGTCTGGAAGCAAATGCTCTATGCACATTGCCTTTCTTAAACAGTGAGTTAGTGTTCTTTTGGGCTTTGATTCACTCACTTTTTCTTTCTGTCCCTCCACATGGCTGTACTGCTCAGTGAGAATGTCTTGAAGGATGATCCTCTTCCAATGCATTTTCTCTTACATCTATTGCCATAGTCATCTTTCTGAATTTGCCCTCCTTTTACAACTGTAATAAATGGAGATACGTATCTACTCTGGGAAATCTGGGGCCTCTAGCTGGACATTTACAGGGCCTCAGCTGAGAGGTGCATGGATTGTCTGTTTAAAGGAATTCACACTTAGTTGTTAATGAATGAGGCTTGGCATGGCAGTAATTGCTTTTAAAGGAGAAAGTGGTGAACACAAATGTATCTCTAATTGGTGTATACTGGGAGGAGATGTTTTTGGACTGGGGGCCACTGGTATTCCTGTCCTCTGCTCCCCCATCCCACCTTTAGTCAGCCAGGAAAGAAAATTCAGGTACTAACCTTGCATCTAAACAATTCTGCATCTTTTGGAAAACAAAGCATCACCTGGGAACCAGGCCTGCTTGGCTCTCTTACTAGGAATCTAGGCTGTATGTCTTAATCATGTCTTAAGTTAAAAGAGCTTGTGGTTTCAGAGCATACATAGCATTGAACCCAGTATAACAATGCCAGCATTCACAGTGCCAGTATCTAGACCTTGTTTAGATGAGAGGAACTATGCCACTGTTATTTTTGTTTTTCTGTCACTTATGACCTAATGTAATCCTAAATAATAAGATCTGTATATTCCAAAAGGAATATGTTTGGGGGGTAACAAATCCTTAAAGTAATACAGCTAATTCCTGTCAGCTTTCTTTGAAACAAGATAGTAGATTCCAAACCTGGATGTCATTTAGTTTTGATTGCAGAAGTTCCCATCATGGCTCAGCAGTTAACAAACCCAACTAGTATCCATGAAAACTTGGGTTCGATCCATGGCCTTGCTCAGTGGGTTAAGGATCCAGAATTGCCATGAGCCATGGTGTAAGTTGCAGATGTGGCTCGGATCCCATGTTCCTGTGGCGTAGGCCGGCAGCTGTAGCTCTGATTTGACCCCTAACCTGGGAAACCCCATATGCTGTTGGTGCGACCCTAAAAAGACAAAACAAACAAAAACAGTTTTGGATGCAAAGCAAATCCTGAGCATGAGCCAAACAGATGATATTTGTAGATCTAAGCATCCTTAGGGCTTGGAGGATGTTTACCTCATGTTGATCATGCAGTAAGCTCTGTGTTGGGCATGTTTAAGACGCTGCCCTGCATTTATTCTGTTTTATGATTTCCATGGATTTTAGAGAAAAGTATAATGCAGTGGAAGAGAGGAGAAAAAGCAACATATCAGAGCATTTCCTCAGATGCTTCTAAGTCTCTCAAACGCAGCAGTGTATTCATTTTCTATTTTTACATGATGCTCTCAGATTGATCTACCAGGTGACCATGATCTGGGCTCCTGCTCCTAACTCTCCCTGCCCAGACTAACAAGGAGCCATTTTTGTGGGATTATATACCTTTCAAGAAGGTTTCCTTCTCCCAGTCACCGAAGTGTTTAAATTATTTTTTTCTCCCCAGCCCTTTCCGCTAGCCCAGTCACACAAAGCACTGCTGAATAAAAATCACTTCTCCATTTCTTAGAATATATCACTCTTATTATAGAAACTTGTTTCATCAACTCTCTACCTGCAATATCTCATTTACTTCCCACAATAACTGTGTGAGCTGATACTATTCACCTCTGTTTTATAGTTGAAGAGTCTGGAGTTTTAAGTTCATCCAGGGTCACCAAGCTAGTGAGCATTGGAGGCAAGATTTGAATTTGGGCAACAAGACTCCAAAGCTTATGTGTTTGACTACTAAACTATTACCTCCCTAAGTGTAAGTGCTGAATTCCTGTTAATATATACTTTTTTTTTTTTTTTTTTTTTTTTAGGGCTGTACCCGTGGCATATGGAGGTTCTCAGCCTAGGGGTCTAATCAGAGCTACAGTTGCTGACCACAGCCACAGCCACAGCACCGCCAGATCTGAGCCATGTCTGCGACCTACACCACAGCTCATGGCAATGCTGGATCCTTAACCCACTGAGCGAGGCCAGGGATTGAACCTGCATGGTTACTAGTCAGATTCGTTTCTGCTGCACCACAACAGAAACTCCCTGCATATTTCTTTGTATGTGTTCATTTCTGTGTGATTAAGCCACCTTTGGGAATCCAGTTGAATCCAATTCTATCTGTTGTGCAACCCCAGCTCTCAGAGTTCTGGGCTGGCTCACTTGGCTTAGCTTGGTAAACTACATGATATTGGAAACCAATGAATGTGGCCAGGTGGATTTTCCACTCTTCTTTGCAAGGCTTGTCTCCCATACCCTCACACCTATGGCCTGAAGTAGAGCTAGCCCATCCAAATACAAGGCCTGATAATGTGGGAGAAATGCTTTCCTAAAGAAAACTATTGTGGGAGTTCCCATCATGGCTCAGTGGTTAACGAATCTGACTAGGAATCATGAGGTTGCAGGTTCGATCCCTGGCCTTGCTCAGTGGATTAAGGATCTGGCATTGCCGTGAGCTGTGGTGTAGGTTGCAGATGCGACTCAGATCCCGAAATGCTGTGGCTGTGGCGTAGGCCAGTGGCTACAGCTCGGATTAGACCCCTAGCCTGGGAACCTCCATATGCCCTGGGTGTGGCCCTCAAAAGGTGACAAAAAAAAAAAAAAAGAAAACCATTGTGTGCTTACCAGAAGCAAGGAGAGTGGTTCAGATAGGAACTTCGGATATTCACTGACCTAATTAAAGGATCTTTTCTATTTTTCTATTTACAAGACTTGATATGCCAGCTTAATCTTGGAGTTAGGACAAGAAGACTTGTATTCTAACCATGTTTCTTCTGAAACAAATAATCTAAAATCAATTCTTTGCCCTCAGTAGGGTCTATAAAAGAAAGGACCTAAATAATTTGTTTATAAATCAACTTTTAAAGTTTTATACTATTTTAAATGACTTTCCCTATTCTTTGTCCCCAACTCCCTCACTATGTTCTATGCACATCAGTCTTTTAGCTGCTAATTTAAGGCTGATCTTTCCTATTTTTGAACCTTTGCCCATGTTGTTCTCTCTGCCTGGAAAATGCCTTTCCCTCTATTTGTTATCTGATTTGGTATTCAGATTTCAGCTTAAAGATCACTTCCTCAGCAGAGTCTTCCATGCATTCTCTATCTAAATTAGGTTGTCCTTGTTATATTCCTCAGAGCACCTGTTTGTTTTTTTTTCTCTTTAGATTGATTACCATAACTTGTATTGAATAATATAACATAACAACGTAATATAATACAATTTCATTCCATTTTAGGCACTGGACATGGAAGTACTAAGAAATGCTTTAGAAAATACTCTGAAATCTAGATATACTCTTTTTTTTTTTTTTTTGTCTTTTCTAGGGCCGCACCTGCAGCATATGGAGGTTCCCGGGCTAGGGGTCTAATCAGAGTTGTAGCTGCCAGCCTATGCCACAGCAACTTGGGATCTGAGCTGTGTCTGTGACCTACACCACAGCTCAAGGCAACACCGGATCCTTGAGCAAGGCCAGGGATCGAACCCAAAACCTCATGGTTCCTAGTTGGATTCGTTAACCACTGAGCCACAATGGGAATTCCCTAGATACACTCTTTATTCCCAGAAGTCATAAATTTGTTTTCCATTTATAATTAGCCTCAGTTGCCCCAGCTGGCAAAATAATCCCTTCTATGCTTATGGATCCTGTGGCATGAAGAGCCCCAAATGTCCATGTGGCAGTTTTAACTTCCAGTTCAATGGGATCATTGTTGTTATTTCTTGGAAGAACATTCTTTTCTTTGGAACTAAGTTCTCTAAACCAGCAGAGCCAGAAACTCTGAAATGAGGATAATCCCATTTTGTTAAACCCATATTTAACTCTGTGGCCATTTTCAACATTAGATCACTGAGCGAGCACTGGAGTGGTTGAGGAATAATTTTGGCTGACATACAGAATCAATTGTCTTGTCCACTTGATTACTGGAGGACTTGTCTGCAGTTGGTTCTTTTTTGGTGAATGTCCACATGGAATGCCAACATCTCATTCTGTGCTATTCTGAGAGGTCCAACCACATGCATTTCTCCCTATTACTGATCCTCTGGTCTTGTTATGCAACAAACCATTATCTGTCAATCGTTAGTCACTAACCCAGAGTCAGTGAGATCACTATCTCTGGATATCTTTCCTTCAAAATGAACTATTTCAAGTTCTGCCCTTTTGAAGGACTTCTCCTTTCTCTGGTCCTTTACAATAATCATTGAGTAGGATTATAATTTCATGGTAATTTCTTCCAGTTTGTGTCAAATATGAAGATATGAAGCATCATGCTTTAGCTCATCTTCCACTGGATGGTGGAATGGATCCCATTTCCGCTTGATATTGGCATGCCCAGCTTTAAATATCAGTGTGTCATATAACATCCAATTTATGATGGGCATCATAGATTATACCATCAATTGGTGATTAATGTAAGATATTCAGTTTTGTGGCCTAATATCAGTCCAGGAGCTGTTTCTCAAAAAGAACATTTAGTTGTGGAAAAGAGCATGGCGTTTCTTCAATGCCTATGGATCTACTCTATGATTCTCCCATTAATGCTTACCAGAGGCTCTATAAAGCATCCTGATATGCCACAGACAGACCACCATTGGATATACTGGAACATGAGTCCCAAGAGTTAGACCAGTGTGTATTTCTTTTTCCTTTGGCTCCACTCAAAACTGTAAACCTTATGGGTAAATGAGTTGGAGCAGTAGTAAAGAAATACAGCACACGCTGCCTCCAAAATCCAAAGAGGCTCATCAAGCATTGTGCCTTTTAATTAGTAGTAGGGGATTTAAAGTGCACAAAATTTTCTTTCACTTTAAGTGGAGAGCTGGGAGCCCTGGGAACTTTACGGAGGTAGTGAATTCCTGAATTTTCATGAGGTTTATCTCCCACTTTCTGGCATGTGTCTTACCAAGGCATCAACAAAGTTACTACATGCTGCTCATCAGGTCCTTTAAGCATTATATCCTCTGGAAGAAAAAGACAATAAAAATCTTACCAGATTAGAACATGACACAAACTTGAGGACCTGACATAGCCCTGTGGAAAGACTGACAGGTATACTGCTTCTGCTAGCAGAAGAGATAAAGTGCTTCGGTGGTCTTTACCAATTGGTAATATTCTGCCCAGATTAATAGCAGTACACCAAATTGCAAGGGGCTATGTTAATCTGCTCCAGTAATCAGTAAGAACAGCTCCAATTGGAATCCCTGCCTGTGTAGATTTTCATAATCCATTTTCAATTTCAAAAATTTTCTTCTGCACAGATCAAGCAGAAGAGTTAAAAGAGATATGAGTGAGGCATATGGTTCTGGAAAAATGGAGCAGATGTACTTTACCTGTTTCTTTCTAATTACAACTATAATCTTTGGTTGAAATACCTAAATCACCTATCATAAGGCTCTGAAAGGTGGGGAAAAGAAGGTAGCCTGGCCAGGTACTTTGAGACTTGAAAAATGGCCCAGCAGTGAGCCTCCTGAGGTTTTAATTTTGCCTCCTGTGTATCCATGCCTCAGTGCAGGAGAAACTTGCTCTCACTAGCCAAAGGAATGGGGCAAGGGTGACTCTACAAGACAAAACCAATCCTACTGCAGGTAAACACCTACACTCATCCCCATTGTTGCTGTTTTTGGGATGGGGCCCTGTTGACCGTGTTCTGCCTGCTCTAACACAAATAGAGGCAGCTTACCCCCTAACCTGGCACTGCAGAGACTGTGAGACTTTTTTTTTCTATTTTAGGGCCACATCCCTGGCACATGGGGGTTCCCAGGATAAGGGTCAAATCGGAGCTATAGCTGCCGGCCTACGCCACAGCCACAGCAACACCAGATCTGAGCTACATCTGTGACCTACACCACAGCTCATGGCAACGCTGGATCCTTAACCCACTGAGCAAGGTCAGGGATTGAACCCGCATCCTCATGGATCCTAGTTGGTTTTGTTAACCACTGAGCCACAAAGGGAACTCCGAGACTTGACCATTGCTGCACAGCACTAAGTGAACAGCTACAAAAAGGCAGCATGCTGCTCCTTCCCAACTAGGAACTGTGTGAGAGTTAGAAAACAGGGTTGGAAAGCAGGATTCTTTAAATCTGTGTATAGAGTCCTGGGCAGATCTTCAAATGGACCATCCATGAAGCTGACCATAATCAACACAGCAAACTATGTGTGGACTACTGCCCAGGTTTCAGATTGGCTTCTGGGTAGCACCCAAGTGGGACAGGCCAAAATAGGACTGCAAAGCCTTTAAAAATGAATTGACATTTGAAACACAGTCCACAGAAGTGGGCCATGACATACATTTTGAACCTAAACAGTTTAACTGCCTTCTAAGATGGAAGATTTAAATAGGAACCAGTGTCTTATAATACTCAAAATGTCCTAGATATAAGGCAGAATTACTTGTCATATCAAGAACAAGGGAAATCCTCAACCTTAATGGGAGATATAAAGAGGAATTAAGTGCAAAATTTAGATCTGAGAAAACATACAAACAAACAATGACTGGGCTTGGTAGTAGAATGGAAAGGACAAAGGAAAGACTCAGTGGCTTTGAAGGTAGAGAAATAACAGCCAACATGACTAACAGAGAGAAAGTCCCAGAAAGAGAAGAGGAAAAGAAGGAAGGGCTGAAGAGAGAATTAACGTCAGGAGTTCCTGCTGTGGCTCAGTGGTAACAAATCCAACTGGTATCCATGAGGATGCAGTTTCCATCCCTAGCCTGGCTCAGAGGGTTAAGGATCTGGCATTGCCATGAGCTATGCTGTAGGTTACAGTTTCGATTCAACTCCTAGCCTGGGAGCTTCCATATGCCCCAGGTGTGGCCCTAAAAAGACAAAAAAAAAAAAAAAAAAAAGGGAATGTCAGAAAATGTCCCAAATTTGCTAAAAACAAAAATAGGAAAACATATATTTAAGAAGCTTGGTATTGTGTCCTGAATTGTGCTCTCCATCCCCCAATTTATTTTATTTTTATTTTTATTTTTATTTTTTTTTGCTTTTTTAGGGCTGTGCCCTTGGCATATGGAAGTTCCCAGGCTAGGGGTCTAATGGGAACTATAGCCACCAGCCACAGCCACAGCCACAGCCACATGGGATCCAAGCTGCATCTCTGACCTACACCATAGCTCACAACAACGCTGGATCCCTGACCCAATGAGCAAGGACAGGGATTGAACCCGCATCCTCATGGATACTAGTTGGATTTGTTTCCACTGCACCACAACAGGAATTCTCCAAATTTATATATATATATATAAATGTTATATATATATATAAATTATATATATATATATTTTTTTTTTTTGTCTTTTTGTCTTTCTAGGGCCACACCCGTGGCATGTGGAGGTTCCCAGGCTAGGGGTCTAATTGGAGCTTTAGCCACCGGCCTACACCACAGACACAGCAACTTGGGAGCTGAGTCTGAGACCTACACCACAACTCATGGCAATGCTGGATCCTTAACCCACTGAACAAGGCCAGGGATCGAACCCGAAACCTCATGGTTCCTAGTCAGATTCATTTCCACTGTGCCACAACGGGAACTCCCCCAAATTTGTGTTAAAGGCCTCAGTGTAATTATATTTGGGATAGGCTTTTAGGAGGTAATTAAAGTTAAATGAGATCATAAGGGTGGAGTCCTAATCATTAGGATTAGCTACCTAATGGTGGAGAAGAAGGGCTCCTGTGCTCCATCGCTCTCTTTCTTTCTCTTTCTCTCCCTCTCCTTCCTCATCAGGAATTGAATTAATTGGCACCTTGATCTTGAATTTTTCAGCCTCTAGAACTCTAAGAATAAATTTCTGGGGAGTTTCCATCGTGGCTCAGTGGTTAATGAATCCAACTAGGAACCATGAGGTTGCGGGTTCCATCCCTGGCCTTGCTCAGTGGGTTAAAGATCCGGCGTTGCTGTGGCTGTGGTGTAGGCCGGCGGCTATAGCTCTGATTAGAGCCCTAGCCTGGGAACCTCCATATGCCTCGGGAGCGGCCCAAGAAATGGCAAAAAGACAAAAAAAAAAAAAATTTGTATTAAATTAAAAAAAAAAAGAATAAATTTCTGTTCTTTCTACCTAATTCATGGAATTTTATTATGGCACCCAAACCTAATTTAGACACTGATAAAACCTCAAATAAGATAAAACTGAATATATACATGCCAAGACAAATCATAATCAAAATTCTTAATTCTAAAGACAAAGAAAAAGGCTGAAAGAAGCAAAAGAGAAATGACATTTTATCTATAGGGGAGAAATACTTGAATAATAACATTTCTCTCTCTCTCTCTCTTTTTTTTTTTTCTCGGTCTTTTTGTCTTTTTAGGACCGAACCTGGGGCATATGGAGGTTCCCAGGCAAGGGGTCCAATCAAAGCTACAGCTGCTGGCCTACACCACAGCTACAGAAACGCCAGATACGAGCCGCATCTTCGAACTATGCCACAGCTCACGGCAACGCCGGATCCTTAATCCACTGAGCAAGACCAGGGATTGAACCTGCAACTTTGTGGTTCCTAGTTGGATTTGTTTCCGCTTTGCCACAACAGGAACTCCGAATGATGACATTTCTCGTCAGAAACCATTTAGACCAAAAAGAAGTGGCACACATTTTTCAAATGTTGAAAGATCTTGTTAACAAAGAATACTGTATCTTGTGAAAATATCTTTCAGAAATGAAGTAGAAATTAAGTTATTTTCAGATGAAATAAAACCAAGACAAAAAAAATCACTGGAGGAAGTTCCTCTTTTCTTTTCTTTTGGCTGAGCCCATGGCACCTTGGAGTTTCTGGGCCAGAGATGGAAGCCACACCACAGCAGTGAGGAACCTGAGTCCTTAATGCTAGGGCAACAGGGAAGCCCTAGGAAGTTCCTTCTTAATATACCACTGTTCTTTTAAAAAAAAGTACACATGGAACATTAGGAAGGCAGAAGAAACAATGGAAAGAGCAAAAATATAGATATTATCTGTTGGCTATGAGTTCCCTCAGTTTTTGTCTAAGTCTTTATTAATCCTTCATTTTTGAAGGATAATTTCCCTGTATAGAATTCTAGGATGATGGCCTTTTCTTCTAAAAGTTTAAATATTTTACTCCACCCTCTTCTTACTTGCCTACTTTTCAAAATAAGAAATATACCCTTGTTCCTCTACAGGTAAAGTGTTTTTTTCCTCTAGCTTTTTAAAAAAATATCTCTTTGTCTTTGGATTTCTGAAATTGATTTTTATTTGTTTTTATTTATTTTTTTAGATTTCTGCAATTTAAACACAATATGCCTAAGTTATATTTCTCTTGCTTAGTGTTCTGTGACCATATTGGACATGTGGGTTGATGTCTAACTTTTCAAAGTTTTCAGTTTATTACTTCAAAGGTTTCTTTTGCTCCTTTTTCCTTCTGGTATTCCAATTATATATAGTCCCCCCCCCTTTTTTTTTAATAGGGCTACACCCGTGGCATATGGAGGTTCCCAGGCTAGGGGTCAAATCGGAGCTACAGCTGCTGACTTATGCCACAGTCTCAGCAACTGGGGATTCAAGCCACATCTATGACCTACAACAGCTCATGGCAAAGCTGACCCATAACCCCCGGATGAGGCCAGGAATTGAACCTGCATCTTCATGGATGCTAGTCAGTTTCATTTCTGCTGAGCCACAATGTGAACTCCACATGTTGTCTACTTTTTCTATGAGAACTTTTAACACGTTAATCATAGTTATTTTAAATTCCTAGTAGGATCAACGTCTGTATCATATGTAGGTTTGGTTCTAATGATTTTTTTGTCTCTTTGGACTGTTTCCCCCCCCCCCCTTGACTTTTTGCATGCCTTGTAATTTTTTAGTGAAGGTTCAATAATGATATATTGGGTATTAGTAACTAAGAGAAGTAGAGCTTTAGTATGAGGATTTATGTTAATTTAGCTAAGGATGAGCTGTGTTTAATATTGGCAGTAGCTAAACATGCTAGTGCTAGAGGCTCAAATTTCTCTAGAGTCCTCAAATTTGTTTTCCTTGTTGCTTCTGGAATTCCCTACATACTCTTCCTCAGAGAATTTGTCCTGTAACTCTTTTAGTTGCTTTTTTGGGTTTTTTTTTTTTTGCTTTTTTTTTTGTTTGTCTCTTTAGGGCCATACCTGTGGCATATGAAAGTTCCCTTGCTAGAAGTTGAATCAGAGCTGCAGCTGCCATCCTATGCCACAGCCACAGCGATGCCAGATCGGAGCCAAGTCAGCAACCAACACTACAGCTCATGGCAGTGCCAGATCCTCAACCCACTGAGTCAGACCAGGGATTGAATCCAAGTCCTCAAGGATACTAGTTGGGTTTGTTACTGCTGAGCCACCATGGGAACTCCTCTTTTGGTTGTTTTTATTGGAGCCATTTATGTGGTAATGTGTTGTAGCAGAAAGGAAGTGTTTTCTAATATTCAAATTAAATACTAGTGTTTTCGTGGGCCTGTGTCTTAGGTTGTGAACTTCCAAGTGATTCTCTAGTGATGAAGCTCCCTCATTTCCACCCTTGTCCTGTACTTCTTTCCTTGGTTGCAGAGTTCCCAATCTATTACCTTGAAGCACTAAACCCTCTGATTTTTTTTTTTTTTTTTTCTCATTATGTGAGACAAGAAGGCTGGATAGGGAGTTCCCATCATGGTACAGTGGAAATGAATCTGACTACTATCCATGAGGATGTGGGCTCAATCCCTGGCCTAGCTCAGTGGTTAAGGATCTGGTGTTGCCATGAACTGTGGTGTAGGTTGCAGATGCAGCTTGGATCCTACATTGCTGGGCTGTGGTGTAGGCCAGCAGCTGTAGCTCCAATTCGACCCTTAGCCTGGGAACTTCTACATGCTGAGGGTGCGGCCCTATAAAGCAGAAAAAAAAAAAAAAAAAGGATAAGAAGAAGGCTGGATGGGGGATGGAGTGGAAGGAATTTCCTTCCCCAGCTGGGATAAAGCTCTGGTAAAGTCCGTTCCTTTGGCCGTACCTGTGGCTTATGGAGGTTCTCAGACTAGGGGTGGAATCAGAGCTATAGCTGCCTGCCTACTCCACAGCCACAGCAACTCAGGATCCGATTGGAATCTGTGACCTACACCACAGGTCATGGCAACGCCAGATCCCTGACTCCCCTGAGCAAGGCCAGGGATCAAACCCACATGGATACTTGTTGGATTTGTTTCCATTGCGCCACAACGGGAACTCCAAAAAGTCATTAATTTTTAATTTATCAACCTTTTTCTTGTAAGGACAGGAGGGATGACTTCTATGCTCTTTATATATTGGAACTGAAAGCAGAAATCCCAAATCTCTGTAACATCCCACTGTGGTTTGTGGACTTGAGTGGTTTGGTTTGGATCTGCAGGGTTTAGCATTATCTTCGAACAAAGTTCCTTTTTTCTTGTCCTTTGCTTTTTAGGGCTGCACTTGCTGCATATGGAGGTTCCTAGGTTAGAGGTCCTATTGGAGCTATAGCTGCCAGCCTACGCACAACCATAGCAATGCCAGATCCGAGCCTCGTCTGCAACCTACACCACAGCTCACAGCAATGCCAGATCCTTAACCCACTGAGCAAGGCCAGGGATCAAACTCAGAACCTCATGGTTCCAAGTCAGATTTGTTTCCACTGCACCACTCCCTTAGAACAAAGTTCTAATCATCTACCCAAAGACTGGGTATTTTCCTTTTTTCAAACATTAGGGTTCTCCAGAGAAACATAATATATGTGTATGTAAAGAGCTTTTTAAGGTAGTGGCTCATGGAATTATAGAGGCTGGTGAGTTCAGTATTTGCACTAGGTGGCTGGAGACTCAGAGAAGAGCCAGTGCTGTAGTTCAAGCCCAAAGGCTATCAGAGCAGAGCCAAGGTTGCAGTTCAAGTTCAAAGGCTGTCTACTGCAGAATTCCCCCTTGCTCAGGGGAGATGAGTCATGTGTTCTATTCAGGGCTTCAACTGGTTAGTTTAGGTCCACCCATGTTACGGTGGGCAATCTACTTTACTCACAGTGGACTGATTTAGGGAGTTCCATTGTGGCTCCATGAGGATAAGCCACATCCTTATGAGGATGCAGGTTCAATCCTTGGCCTGGCTCAGTGGATTAAGGATCCGTCATTGTCATGAGCTGCAGTGTCGGTCGCTGATGCAGCTTGAATCTGGCATGTGGCATTGGCCAGCGGCTTCAGCTCCGATTTGACCTCTAGCCAGGGAATTTCCATATGCCCTGGGTGTGGCCCTAAAAAGACCAAATCAAACAAACAAACAAACAAACAAAAAGTGGACTGATTTAAATAGTAATCTAATCTAAAAGCTTTTTCACAGAAACCGTCTAGAATGATTTTTGACCACATATCTGGGCACCATGGCACAGGCAAAATCAATACATAAGTTTAACCGTCATATGTGGTAAATGGCCACAGGTATCTTTGGGGAGTTTAGGAGGAAGATTTACAGTATATACTTACAGCAGAGCCCTGAGATCTTTTCTTGAGAATTTTCTTCTTTCTTTCTTCCTTTTTTTCTTCCTTTGGCCAACCCCTTGGCATACTGAAGTTCCCAGGCCAGGGATTGAATGTGAGCTGCAGCTGTAACCTATGCCATAGCTGGAGCAAGCCAGATCCCTAACCCACTGCACTGAGCCGGGAGTCAAATCTGCACCATCGCAGAGATAATGCTGGATTCTTAACTTGCTGTACCACTGAAGGAACTCCTCAAGGATTCTTTCTTAGGATTCCCTTCATCTGAGATGCTCTGGATCAGTGAACTAGATAAAGTGAGAAAACTAGTTGAGATTGGGTCTCTCCATTTGGGTGACATATCAAATCTTGGTTCCCCAGATTAAATAAGATTTTCATAGGTTGCTCGTTAATTAGTTAACACCAAAATCCCTGAGGATCAAGCCTAATTATTTCTCTAACTCTGCTGTACTTGTAGCAATCTTGCTGGCCTCTACCACTTTGGAATTCCAATGTTACCTCTGAAACCAGGGAGCCCATTTCAACAGTGGCATCTTCCATTATCACTTTATACATGCAGACACAGAAATTACAGAGCTTTCAAGAATAATGCTACTCCTCTTGAATCAACAGCTTTTTTTTTTTTTTGTCTTTTTGCCAGGGTCGCACCCACGGCACATGGAGGTTCCCAGGTTTGTTACCTCTGAGCCACAACTGGAACTCTCCTATCAGATATTTTATTCATCTTCCTGGAATATGTTGAAATCTAACTTTAGGTGTGGATCTAGAGGTGAAGAAGCATTGGCATACCTTTGCAAGGTTAATGCTTTAGTGAGGCCATTACATGATCTTCAAGCAAAGGATGGCTAGCATCTCAAAGAGGGGAGAAGGGACTGCTTCAGGTGTCGAGGGGGACTCAGTGGGATTTGGGGGTTCTAAGATAATCCGGTTCAACCCAAACTACCAAGATGTCCTCATTCCAAGTCTTAGGGAATTTAAATTAATCTCAAACTTTCACATATGTGTTCTAATAAGGCTGTAAATTTAACTTCTATGATAATTTGGCAATCAGAGGGATCAAAACATTGGGTCCTCTTGCAGCTACAGAATTTATAGAGTGCTGAAGCTCTCTAGTTCTCTGAGCTGTCATTTTATTCAGTAAATTCTCCAGGGCATTCAGAAGCCACTAGCCTTCTCTATAGTACTTGTAGGCATCATTCCCACCAGAAGGGTCTATGCTAGCAACCATTTAGTCTAGCAAAGATTTGTCTTTATTTTTTTAATTTTTTTTTGTTTTTTCTAGGGCTGCACCTGCGGCATATGGAGGTTCCCAGGCTAGAGGTCTAATCAGAGCTGTAGCCGCCGGCCTATTCTCTGGAGAGCAACGTGGGATCCAAGCCGTGTCTGCGACCTACACCACAGCTCACCCCAATGCTGGATCCTTAACCCACTGAGCGAGGCCAGGGATTGAACCAGAAACCTCATGGTTCCTAGTCGGATTCGGATTCGTTAACCACTGCACCACTCTGGGAACTCCAAGATTTGTCTTTAATAGGCAATTTATTTCCCACTAATAATTTAACTCTTTGCATTGCATTCCTAGGACTATCATGATCTCATTCTCCACTAATGATAATGTTATCAGTGACTGCAAACACAACTGGGTCAGAAAGTTAATCCCTTTAAGCTTTAAGATTACTATCTTAAATCTACTTTAGGCATCTGTTACAGTCTTTGTTAAAGTTTATTTAGGAAAACAAACTAAATACTCATTATTTCAAGCAAGGCAGGATTAAAATACCAGGAGTAGGTACATCTAAAACCACTGGAAGGACTGGAAGAGCAAGAGACAGAGTAGGTGGAACGCCATTATTTTCAGGTCAACTAGTGAAACTCAAGTCCAGGACAGCAAAAAATTCCTGCTGCCCCCTAGGTTGGAAAACCACAGGCTATTTCTGCTGACAAACATAGGGCCCTTGATATACCAACATGGGTGTCTGGTAAGGAAGCACTTCATATCTGCTGCCATGCATGCATCTGTCTGTTGCTGTCAGACAATCAAGAAAATGGTTTCTACTTTTATTACAGTTCCAATTCTCACACAAGTGTATGTTGTTGTCACAAGACCAATAATATCTAGAATCCTGGAGCCAATCTGGGAATTATAGTTGTCTGGCTTCCAGTTCCTGTGATACATAGATGCTTCCACTTCTTTCCCCCCACCCCCCCATCTAGCATGGAGGATATCTCCCCACTTTTATGAAGGCTATAATTTCAATTCCAAGTAGATGAAAAGCTGTTCGTGGGCATTCATCCCAGCCTTTCTAGCTCATCACACTCCCCTGCCCGCCATACACAAACATTTTGCCTACTGTTTTTTTCATTTTATATTTTCCTGCCTCTCTGCCTAGTCTCTGCCTGTCAGCTGCAGAACTGTGTGCTGAAGATGACTGAAGGACAACACTTAGGAGGAGAAAGAGGACAGGTTCTATTTTTCCCTAGTCTTAGTACAACTCATGTTCTGATGACTTCTGTCATTTTCAAAGTTTATTCTCTATAAAAATCTCAAGAAAAAACAAAAACTCAAGTGATAGATGATTTACAAAATATCCAGGTACAGAAAATCTCCCAAATAAGATGACAGTGCAAAATGTATACTTTTGTTTCTTTTGCATTTTTATACCATACACACGCAAACTCATACAAGCCAGTGAGGGAGGTTGGGGGAAGAGAGAAAGGGAGGCTAGTGTTGCGGCAGTGCTTTCAGTGTCTAATATCTTTTTAAATCCCATCCAGGTGTGTGAGATTCGAAAACCGAAGCTGAGAAGTTGAGTAACTTCCCCACGATTTCCAAAACGATATAAAAACTCTCATCTGCCTATACTGGTTTCCATGAGATATGACAGCGAAAGATACCTCAATATTAATGGAGACTAACCAACTCTGAGTCTGGCTTCCCTGTCGGAATCATCTTCCATCTCAGCTGAATCTCCCAGGCACTTCCCGATGGCCTCTGGCACGAGCGCATGGAGCGCACCGGCCACACATCAACAAGAGATGGAGTAAGAACCACCGAGGGTGGCGAGCTCTGGGCAGGAGCAGCGCGACTCCACCGAGGGCCTGAGGAGTGGGTAGGGAGAGGGGGCGGGGGCGGGGTAGACTCCTCCCCTGCCCTTCCTTTCACTCTAATTGGTCGAGCGTTTGCTGGCCCTATCCCCCTGCCCACCCCCAGACCGAAGCTTAAAGTGTGCGGAGCAGGTGCCTTGCGTGGAGTAACAACTTTACGCGCGTGTTCCGGTTCAGCGCGGCACCCATTCATTGCACCTGAAATTCAATCTGTCCTTCCGGTCATTCAGCGGGAAGGGGCTCCAGCTACCCCAGGGCAGCAATCACCCAGGGAACCGCGACCAGAAGAGGGGCGGAAAGCGCGGCTGACCCTCACGGGCCGGGGCAAGGGACGGCGACCACGACCATGCAGACATGCGCCAGGGCCTGGGGGCTGCGCCTGGGTTGTGGAGTCAGAGGCAGCCGCCGGCTGGCTGGAGGCGCGGGGCTCCGTTGGGCGCCTTCGGGCCGTGACAGCAGTAGCGGTGGCGGGGACGGTGGCGGGGACAGTCGCGGGGCTGCGGCCTCGCGCCTCCTCGAGCGCCTCCTGCCCAGACACGACGACTTCGCTCGGAGGCATATCGGACCCGGGGACAAAGACCAGAGGGAGATGCTACAGGCCCTGGGGCTGGCGGTAAGGACCCCATCTCGGCCCTCCGGGGCCTCGGCTCTGCCCTCCCGGGTTCTGCCCTCGCGGCCTCCAGCTATATTCAGGATCTCTGCTTTGCTCCGCATGGGACTTGCACCCTAGTCCGGGGCCGTGGTGGGGAAGCGAGCCCGTTTTCTCTGTCTGTGTCCCCTAGCTTTCTCCCAGCCGCTTACTTCTCCACCCTTTTCACGCCTCAAAACCGTATTTTTCAACCTAAATTGCCCTGCCGATAAGTTCTAACTTTGCAAAATAAGGACCTCTTGATCTATCCGATTACCTCTGGTTGCCGACTGAAGTTAACCCGGAGTGGCCGTATCACTACCCCGGGTCATTATTTTTTTTTTCTCCAAGTGATTTTTGGTTTGTTCTTTTTAAAAAGAAACAGTAATTAGACAATTTAAAGGAAGTTCCCACAAGCCTTTGTACATGCAAAATACAGAGGTGACTCTTTTAACTCAGAAGCACTTTCCTCTGCCTTTAGTGTTCACGGACCTGCATTTTAATTTTAGAGCGTTGATGAGCTGATTGAGAAGACGGTCCCCGCCAGCATCCGCTTGAAAAGACCCTTGAAAATGGATGACCCTATCTGTAAGTGACCGGGAAACTCCACTTGCTCTGGCCTATTTGTCTTCTCTCGTCTCTGAGATTTCAGCTGTGTGTTAGGATTGCTCAGGACCCAGAATTTGTGTAACAGCGGCGAGTACTGCAAGGAGGGGGACCCAGTGAAATATTTATTTACCGTAGCAGTCAGTTCTTTATTTCAGGGCTCTGAGAGGAGCCAGGAAACTTCCCAGGAGGAAGGCAGTGCACAAACACGTGTGGAGGACTCCCACCTCTTCAAGCACCTGCCCAGGGCTGTGGTTCTCCCATTCTTTGGCTTGAGAGGTGTCACTTTGCTCCTCAGGATATTCAGAAGGGAAAAAGGATTCGCCTGCAATCAGACAAATAGGGAAGTGACAAATATGGGAGACCCAGACACCTGGCCGTCTCTCCCAAAGTTATACATTTGAAGTAGTTTCCAAGTGTTCAAATTATTTTATTTTACATCCAAACTTTATTATTTATACCAACTGAAAGGCAGTAGTATTTTTAAAATCTGAGTGATTTTTACAGAACACAAATAAAATTCATGCTTGGTTAAGAAATCTTAGTTTACTCATAGACTCTCCTAGAATTTTATTTTATATTTTAGTGGGCTGAAGATTGCCTTTCAAAGGTATTTTTATGTAAGCGTTTGACTTCCATGGACTGAGCAAGAATCCACAGAAACATTCAAGGGGATAGGCAGAGCTGAAGAGATTTAAAAACAAACAAACAAACAAAACCCCAGAATTCTTATGGTTTTAAATCATAAAAGTGCTATCTCTTACTCTCTGTGGAGTCAAGTGAAGAGAAGGCAATTGTTTTGTTTTAGGTTTCGGAGCAGAAGGGATGTTTAGAAGGCAATCTTGATTTTGTTTTAGAGAACTTGAGGTATGAAGCAGGTCCATCTCCAGCTGGCTGATGCTATAACTCAAGCTGTGCTGAGGGCTGCTCTCTTTGATGGTTTCAAATCTGAACCATTTCCCCTGATGTCAGGGACCTTGTTCATAGAAGAAAATGTGCCCTTTTTCCTTCATTGGAATTGAACGAGCCCTGGGGATAGCTGGAAACCTTATCTATTTCAATTTTAGGAGATCAGAATCCTGATTTATTGGATGCTCAGAGTGAAGAGTTGTATGTTTGTGAAGCAAGCCATTGATGAATATTTGTTTTTTTATTTTTTTAATTTTTTAAATTTTTTTTTATTTTCCCACTGTACAGCAAGGGGGTCAGGTTATCCTTACATGTATACATTACAATTACATTTTTCCCCCAGCCTTTCTTCTGTTGCAACATGAGTATCTAGACAAAGTTCTCAATGCTATTCAGCAGGATCTCCTTGTAAATCTATTCTAAATTGTGTCTGATAAGCCTAAGCTCCCGATCCCTCCCACTCCCCCCCCTACCCCTCCCATCAGGCAGCCACAAGTCTCTTCTCCAAGTCCATGATTTTCTTTTCTGAGGAGATGTTCATTTGTGCTGGATATTAGATTCCAGTTATAAGTGATATCATATGGTATTTGTCTTTGTCTTTCTGGCTCATTTCACTCAGTATGAGATTCTCTAGCTCCATCCATGTTGCTGCAAATGGCATTATGTCATTCTTTTTTATGGCTGAGTAGTATTCCATTGTGTATATATACCACCTCTTCCGAATCCAATCATCTGTCGATGGACATTTGGGTTGTTTCCATGTCTTGGCTATTGTGAATAGTGCTGCAATGAACATGCGGGTGCACGTGTCTCTTTTAAGTAGAGTTTTGTCCGGATAGATGCCCAAGAGTGGGATTGCAGGGTCATATGGAAGTTCTATGTATAGATTTCTAAGGTATCTCCAAACTGTTCTCCATAGTGGCTGTACCAGTTGACATTCCCCCCAACAGTGCAGGAGGGTTCCCTTTTCTCCACAGCCCCTCTAGCACTTGTTATTTGTGGACTTATTAATGATGGCCATTCTGACTGGTGTGAGGTGGTATCTTGTGGTAGTTTTGATTTGCATTTCTCTTATAACCAGCGATGTTGAGCATTTTTTCATGTGTTTGTTGGCCATCTGTATATCTTCTTTGGAGAAATGTCTATTCAGGTCTTTTGCCCATTTTTCCATTGCTTGATTGGCTTTTTTGCTGTTGGGTTGTATAAGTTGCTTGTATATCCTAGAGATTAAGCCCTTGTTGGTTGCATCATTTGAAACTGTTTTCTCCCATTCTGTAAGTTGTCTTTTTGTTTTCTTTTTGATTTCCTTTGCTGTGCAAAAGCTTGTCAGTTTGATGAGGTCCCATGGGTTTATTTTTGCTCTAATTTCTATTGCTTTGGGAGACTGACCTGAGAAAATATTCATGAGGTTGATGTCAGAGAGTGTTTTGCCTATGTTTTCTTCTAGGAGTTTGATGGTGTCCTGTCGTATATTTAAGTCTTTCAGCCATTTGGAGTTTATTTTTGTGCATGGTGTGAGGGTGTGTTCTAGTTTCATTGCTTTGCATGCGGCTGTCCAGGTTTCCCAGCAATGCTTGCTGAATAGACTTTCTTTTTCCCATTTTATGTCCTTGCCTCCCTTGTCAAAGATTAATTGACCATAGGTGTCAGGGTTCATTTCCGGATTCTCTATTCTGTTCCATTGGTCTGTCTGTCTGTTTTGATACCAGTACCACACTGTTTTGATGACTGTGGCTTTGTAGGATTTCTTGAAGTCTGGGAGAGTTCTGCCTCCTGCTTGGTTTTTGTTTCTCAGGATTGCTTTGGCGATTCTGGGTCTTTTGTGGTTCCATATAAATGTTTGGATTGTTTGTTCTAGTTCTGTGAAAAATGTCCTGGGTAATTTGATAGGGATTGCATTGAATGTGTAGATTGCTTTGGGTAGGATGGCCATTTTTACAATATTGATTTTCCCAATCCAGGAACATGGAATATCTTTCCATTTCTTTACATCTTCGTTGGTTTCTTTGATTAAAGTGTTATAGTTCTCGGCATATAGGTCCTTTACCTCCTTGGTCAGGTATATTCCAAGGTATTTGATTTTGTGAGGTGCAATTTTAAAAGGTATTATATTTTTGTATTCCTTTTCTAATATTTCATTGCTGGTATACAGAAATGCCACTGACTTCTGAATGTTAATCTTATATCCTGCTACTTTGCTGAATTTATGAATCAGGTCAAGTAGTTTTGGGGTTGAGTCCTTAGGGTTTTCTATGTATAGTATCATGTCATCTGCATACAGTGACAGTTTGATCTCTTCTCTTCCTATATGGATGCCTTTTATTTCTTTGGTTTGTCTAATTGCTGTGGCTAGGACTTCCAAACCTATGTGGAATAGCAGTGGTGAGAGTGGGCATCCCTGTCTTGTTCCAGATTTGAGGGAGAAGGCTTTCAGTTTTTCCCCATTGAGTATTATATTTGCTGTGGGTTTATCATAAATGGCTTTGATTATGTTCAGGAATGTTCCCTCTACACCCACTTTGGCGAGGGTCTTGATCATGAATGGATGTTGGACTTTGTCAAATGCTTTTTGTGCGTCTATTGAGATGATCATATGATTTTTGACTTTTTTTTTTGTTAATGTGGTGTATGATGCTGATTGATTTGCGTATGTTGAACCATCCTTGTGAACCTGGGATGAACCCAACCTGGTCATGGTGTATAATTTTTTTGGTATGTTGTTGGATTCGGTTGGCTAAGATTTTGTTGAGAATTTTTGCATCTATATTCATCAATGATATTGGGCAATAGTTTTCTTTTTTGGTGGTATCTCTGTCTGGTTTTGGAATGAGGGTGATGGTGGCATCATAGAATGTCTTTGGGAGTATTCCTTCTTCTTCAACCTTTTGAAAGAGTTTCAGGAGGATGGGCACCAATTCCTCTTTATATGTTTGATAAAATTCACCTGTGAAGCCATTGATGAATATTTGAATGAGTAAATGCCTTCCTGAGACTTTCAAAGTCAGGGACTGTTTAGGTCAGCCCTTTTCCAATATACTAAAATAAAATGTTCATGAGCACTGGAGTGGAGGAACCATGTCAAAGCTGTCTAGACCTTTTTTTTTTTTTGTCTTTTTGCCATTTCTTGGGCCGCTCCCGCGGCATATGGAGGTTCCCAGGCTAGGGGTCGAATTGGAGCTGTAGCTGCCGGCCTACGCCAGAGCTACAGCAACGGGGGATCCGAGCCACGTCTGCGACCTATACCACAGCTCACGGCAACTCCGGATTGTTAACCCACTGAGCAAGGGCAGGGGCCGAACCCTCAACCTCATGGTTCCTGGTCGGATTCGTTACCCACTGTGCCATGACGGGAACTCCCTGTCTTGACTTTTTTTAATTCAGCTGCTTCTTTCCAGCTGAATAATTTGAACCTTGGGGTATTTCATTTCTCCTCCTCTCTTTAGAAGCAGGATTCTGACAAGTAATTTGCAGTTTAAGTGTATACTTTAAACTAGGCTTCTGTGAGATTTGGGACTGACTCCACCTGGTTAGTCTGAGGTGACTCAGAAAATACTGTAGTCAGAAGTCCCCCCCACCCTGCAACCCCTTGCCCTGAAGTGGGATGGCTCTCCAATAAAGCTGGCTTCTTGGAAGTGAGTTGGGGTAGGGAAGGGGATGTGAGGGGATGGGGGGACAGAATGCATCAGAAAGGCATCAGTGCTTTACTCAGGTATGCACGGGTCATTGTTAATGAATGTGTTCCATGTGGGGAGAGGAAATTGGTACAGTAACCTTTAGTAGTAGCATTTACATTTACCAGTGGAGCAGCATTACCCAAACTTGATTTCACGTGAATGCTGAATGCCTGTGTTCTTGCTGTAGTCAGAGAGGAATTCTAGACCAAATATTTGTTCGCCTTGTACAGAGAAAACTAATAAGAGTTAGTTATGGGTCTTGAATCCCTCATTGCTTAAAAAAAAAAAAAAAAAAAGATTGTGAAAGATGTAAGCAGCATGGAGATACTTGGGTTAGTTCTAATGCATAGCTTTATTTCGAACATTTATGTAGTTCTTACCAGTTACTGGCACTTTTTTAAATTAAAAAAAATTTTTTTTGGTCTTATTTTTGCCTTTTTTCTAGGGCTGCACCCACAGCATATAGAGGTTCCCAGGCTAGGGGTCTAATCGGAGCTGCCAGCTTATGCCAGAGCCACAGCAACACAGGATCTGAGCCATGTCTGCGACCTACACCACAGCTCACGGCAACGCGGGATCCTTAACCCACTGGTCGAGGCCAGGGATGGATCCTGCAACGTCATGGTCCCTAGTCAGATTCGTTAACCACTGAGCCTTGACGGGAACTCCAAAATTTTTTTATTAAAGTATAGTTGATTTTTAATGTTGTGCCAAATTCTGCTTTACAGCAAAGTCGTACTGGCACTTTTAAAAGTGCTTTTCATGTATTAATTTAATCCTTATTACAACCCTGTGAGATAACTACCATTATCCATTTTAAAGAAGAAACCATGGCATACAGAGGATAAGAAACTTGCACAAGGCGGGGTGGGTGTATAAATTAGATAATTCCTTCAAAGTCCTGACTTTGAAGTATCCCATTTACAGGCATGCACAAGTCCAGTCACACTGGGATCACTCTGCCATTTGCCAACTTCACTAGTGGAAATGCAGCAACAGAGTGAGAACACAGTGACAACACTCAGGTCCATTGCCAGGGCGAGCAAAGGAGTGACAGAGGTGCTGACCAGGGCTGGGTATTGAAGGATAAATAGTAATGTCTCTGCTGGACAAGGCTGGGGGAGGCTGCTGCAGCCAGAGGGACCAGAATGTACAGGACAGAGCAGAGTGACCTGACAAAGTCAGGGAAGTACAGATGGTTCATCTGTCACACAGGGATGCTCCCCTCCCCTTGGACATTTCAGGAAGTGCCTTAAAAGAATACCTTGAACATTAGTTGGCTTCATAGTAAGCCCTACTTCAGAGAAACAAGCAAAGCTACTCAGTTCAAAACCCTATCGGATTCATCCCCTTCAAGTGAATCCCCCTTCTCCCACCTGCATATGCAAAGGGAAAAAAACTAGAAGGATATATGTAAATTGGAACATTCTTTCTCTGGATGGTGCCTTTTTGAATTTTAATAACTTTCTTTTTAGGGCTGTGCTCGCAGCATGTGGAGGTTCCTAGGCTAGGAGTCAAATCAGAGCTGTAGCCGCTGGCCTATGCAACAGCCACAGTAACTCCACATCCCAGCCACGTCTGTGACCTATACCACAGTGCACGGCAACGCCAGATCCTTAATCCACTGAGGGAGGCCAGGGATCGAAGCTGCATCCTCATGGATACTAGTCAGACTTGTTTCCGCTGAGCCACAAAGGGAGCTCCTGGATGGTGCCTTTTTGGGTAGTTTTAGATTTCTTTTTATTCCTTTACTTATTCTAGATTTTCTATAATAACTGTGTATTTATTTTGAAATTAATACAACATATAAATACTTTGTTTATGAACCATACCAATCACTTTCAGCTATGGTCTCCCTCTCTGTGTATTTTCCGTGGAATCATCTCAAACTAACAAGACTGAACCAGTCCATAACTTCACAGAAGCTGCAGAGTTTAAAGTTTACACAAAATTGTACATTGCTTATTGTGAGCTTGATTAGGAAGAGAGAGGGGTCACTAAACCCTTTAACATTCAAGTTATTCAACCAGCAATGAACCAGCTGAGCTGTCAGAATGAGACTTTTAATGGGCTTGTGAGGACTCAATGTTCTAAGCTATATTGTTTAGAGGGGATTTTAATAAATGGTTAATGGAGGAGTGAGCAGAGGAGGGTGTTGTGTAATGTAGTTGTAGGTGGCGACTCTGTCACCCAGCTGGGACTGGGCACTCTCCTGAACTGACCCCAAGGACACAGACAGGGCAGCTATTCCCCAGGCTGTGAACGTCAGTTATCTTTCAGCTGAATTAAAGTCTGTTGTCAGGTGTCTCTCCTTTGGCCATTCCTAGCTCTTTCAGTTCCAGCATATATCAATTATTACTTTATTTTTATCTAGGATAATTCCAATGGATTTTCATTATACAACTATGGAAATAAAAGACAAGCAAGTGGGAAAAGCAAAGGCTGGCTATAGGAGTCAGCCTTGTGTTTTGTAGAGGAGCGGGAAGGTCCTGCAGTGAAAGAAAGGGAAGTTTTCAGGTGTGCCCTGTTGTCCTGGGCAAGCTGTACGTGGGCCAGCTAAAGCAGGGCTTCCTATATGGTTGGTTGGGATGCATTTTCGGCTTTGTCTGGTTGGTCCTAAATTAGAAGCAGGGACCAAGATTAGGGAAGCTGTCAGTTACTAGTCGAGTCGTAGCCATTTGGGGCTAGTTGTTAGAGAAGTTATTGTTTATTTTCCTCTGTTGTCACTGGAGATTGCAAAAGATGGCTTTCTGTAAGTTTAACCTGTAGCAGGTTGGTTTCAAGGGTAGTTTGTCCTGAGCAGGTTGCTGCAGATTGTGGGTGAACGTTCTATGATTATCTATGTTCTGGCTATTGTCTATTTGTGTGGTTAGACTCTCAAAACAGAGTCTATTCTGTCTTTATATTTTTTTTATTCTTGTTAGGCAGACCCCTGCTGATCTGATACCTTGGACAATCTGTTGCCTAAATTGTAATGTTTATGGCTATTTATTGTGGGCAAGGCACTGTGAGAATAAATGTATAAATAAACATAATCATTATCCTCAAGGAGCTTAGATTTTACCTTAATATAAATTGAGACAGAAAGTTCAAATGTCCAAGACATCATAAGAACTATGAATAAAATAGTATGTGTACAGAAATAATGTGGACTAAACAGGGATTTCTTTTTTTAATTTTTTTAAA
Source organism: Phacochoerus africanus (assembly GCF_016906955.1). Classification (NCBI taxonomy): domain Eukaryota; kingdom Metazoa; phylum Chordata; class Mammalia; order Artiodactyla; family Suidae; genus Phacochoerus; species Phacochoerus africanus. Next base: position 217,727,007 of record NC_062545.1, read on the forward strand.
TTACTCAATTAATTTATTACATTTATAATTGTACAATGATCATCCCAATCCAATTTTACAGGAAGGAACAGAGATTTCTTAAAACAATGTAAAATTAAGTTGAAATATGGGAGTTCACATTGTGGCTCAGTTGAAACAAATCTGACTAGCATCCGTGAGGATGCAGGTTCCATCCCTGGCCTCCCTCAATGGGTTAAAGATTGGGCATTGCTGTGGCTGTGGTGTAGGCTGGCAGCTACAGCTCCGATTAGACCCCTAGCCTGGGAACCTCCATATGCCACAAGTACAGCCCTAAAAAGATTTTAAAAATATATGTATATATGTCTTCCGTTAGAAACAAAGACAGTACCTTTACTTTGACTATGTGTTTTTGGTGTGTAAATGTTATAAGGAGGGAAACACTCAAAGAAAAAGGCAGTATCTTCACTGAGGAAAAAAAAATGGCCAAATGCCATGTGCAAAGCATAATTATAGAATTGAGTGTTGTAGTCTCACCCTTGATGGAATCTTAATAGCATAATTATGCTGTCTACCTGCATATGGCCTCAGATTTCACAGGACTTGTCCCCACTTCAGATGTCAATCAAAAGTCAGGGCTGTCACTTGCGCTTCTGACCAAAATCCTATAAACTGAACCACCTTTTCTTTTTTTTCTTTTTTCTTTTTTTTTTTTTTTTTTTTTTTTGTCCTTCCTAGGGCTGCACCTGAGGCATATGGAGGTTCCCAGGCTAGGGGTTCTAATCGGAGCTGTAGCTGCCGGCCTGCACCACAGCCATAGCAGTGCGGGATCTGAGCCATGTCTGCGACCTACACCACAGCTCATGGCAGTGCTGGATCCTTAACCCACTGAGCGAGGCCAGGGATTGAATCCACAACTTCATGGTTCCTAGTTGGATTTGTTAACCACTGAGCCACAATGGGAACTCCTGAACCCCCGTTTTGTTTTTGTTTTTGTCATTTTTAGGGCCGCACCCATGGGATATGGAGGTTCCCAGTCTAGGGGTCTAATCTGAGCTTGGGTTCATTAACCACTGAGCTATGAGAGGAACTCCTGGACTCCCTTTTCTGTCTGAATTTTTTTGTTACAGTGGCTCACAGAACACAGAGAAACTTTTCCTTATGTTTACCAGCTATTATAAAGGATATTATAAGAGATACAGGTGTATACCCAAATGAAGAGGTATGCAGGGTGGAGTCTGGAAGGGTCCTGAGCACAGATGCTTTTTCCCCATGAAACTGGGATGAATCAATTTCCCAGCACAGAAATATATTATCCATCCCAGGAGCTCATCAAATCTGTTGTTGTACAGAACTTACCCTGCAGCCCCTCCCCCCTTCCCCATCAGTGGGTGTGCCTGAAAGTTCCAATCTTCTTTTTTTTTTTTTTTGCTATTTCTTGGGCCTCTCCCTCGGCATATGGAGGTTCCCAGCCTAGGGGTTGAATCAGAGCTGTAGCTGCCGGCCTACGCCAGAGCCATAGCAACGCGGGATCCGAGCTGCGTCTGCAACCTACACCACAGCTCACGGCAACGCCGGATCGTTAACCCACTGAGCAAGGGCAGGGATCGAACCCGCAACCTCATGGTTCCTAGTTGGATTCATTAACCACTGCGCCACAACGGGAACTCCTAAAGTCTTTTTTTTTCTTGTCTTTTTAGGGCCGCCTCCAAGGCATATGGAGGGTCTCAGGCTAGGGGTAGAATTGGAGCTGTAGCTGCCGGCCTATACCACAGCTCCCAGCAACACTGGATCCTTAACCCACTGATCAAGGCCTGGGATCCAATCTGTGTTCTCATGGATATTAGTTGGATTCATTTCCGCTGACCCAGGATGGGAACTCCTAGACTATCATTTTTAAGCATTAAAATGTTTTGGACTATCAATCTAAATAAGGAGGTAAACTCAAATTACCAGATATTTGCGTTTATTTGGGAATAGCAGAGGAATTGCAGTTTGGGAGACACATGTTATAGAAGCTGCAAGCAAGTGAGGGTCTAGGGTGAACTGTGTTTTTGGGCAAGGAGAACAGAGAGGGATTTGCAGCCACAGCCCAATCAGTAAGTTTGTTGCCTGGAGTGTGGAAAGATTCTTGGCAGAAATTCCTTGGTCCAGAGATAAGTCTCAGTTTGGTGTAGAGCAGATGTTTACAGAAACCCAGTCATCTCAGTTCTTAATTTTATTTTTTATGTCTTATTTTTGATTGGCTCTTAGACATGTGAAAGTTCCTGGGCAACTCACTCCACCTTTCATCATAGTGGTCTTGGAGAGATAGCAGTGAGTAATGGCTTGGAGCAAGAACTTAATTTTCTGTTCAGGAATTAAACTTGGGCAGCCTGGATGAAAAACCAGGAATCCTAGCCAGTAGACTAGCTAGAGGGTAAAAGTAGAATTGCCCTGATTCTTGCCCCCTATTGAAAGCAAAAATATTTTAAGGAGGCAAAGACTGTGAAAACAGGTATAAAGTTTATTGTTAGAGTCACAGTACAACATGTGGGAGAGCACACACAAAGAAGCAGTTTATTTAAGTCAGAAGCAAGGCAGTATTACACAGCCAAAAGAGGAGCAAGGGTGCGGGCATCCCCCTGAGTGAGGAGTGTACCAGAGGTAGTTTTATGTAAGACCGTTCTTTGGGGTCTTTGTTTACCTTTAGGCAATTATCTTGTTTTATTTCTCACACCTGACTGGACACAGAACCCTCCCCAGTATGTGTGTGAATATTTTGGTAGAGATGGATGCCAAAGCAAAGGGTGCCAGGACCATACCAGGACTTATTACAGACTGGTGCACCCTCCCTTTCTGACCCCAGGAGTGACTGAAGTGGTCATCTTACCTTTTTACTCCAGCAGAGTTCAGCTCCGGCAATTAACTTTTTCCTTGAAGTGTCAAAGAGAAACAAGGCCCAATTTACTCTGCCTAATAAAGTCCCAGCTTTTCTCAGCCCAGGGGCTCATCTACCTCCTACCTCAACAGCAGTGATAGCACTGGATCCTTAATACACTAGGCTACCAGGGAACCCTAAGTTCTGTTCTTCTGAGGGAGCATGTGTGAGATTCTTCATTTCATACACTTGGTTTCCATTTTAAATTGAAATCTTTTTACAGGACTTTATTTTTTGACATACAAAGGGTACAAACATGCTGACATATAGTGATGAGAGGCCAAATAGGTCATGTGAAAGAACTTAAAATGTTTTGTTTTTGTTTGTTTTATTACTCAAATGAATTTATCACATCTGTAGTTGTATAATGATCATCACAATCCAATTTCATAGGATTTCCATCCCACAGCCCAAGCACATCCCCCCACCCCCCAAACTGTCTCCTCTGGAGACCATAAGTTTTTCAATGTCTATGAGTCAGCATCTGTTCTGCAAAGAAGTTCAGTCTATCCTTTTTTCGGATTCCACATGTCAGTGAAAGCATTTGATGTTGCTGTCTCACTGACTGACTTCACTTAGCATGATAATTTCTAGGTCCATCCATGTTGCTAAAAACGCTGGTATTTCATTCCTTTTAATGGCTGAGTAATATTCCATTGCGTATATGTACCACCTCTTCTTGACCCACTCCTCTGTCGATGGACATTTAGGTTATTTCGAAGAACTTAAAATGTAAAACAACTCTTCCCTCTTCATCTTGGATTGTGGAATTCATCCAGCATCATCAAAGATTTTATATAAATGATATTAACAATATTTTTAAAAATTGGCTCTTTGCAAAAGTTACCGTATTCATTATGTCTTGCTTTATAAGAAATTACTGCAGGACTTCCTGCTGTGGCACAGCAGATTAAGAATCCAGAATTGTCTCTCTGGTGGCGCAGGTTGGATTCCCCAGCCTGGCACAGTTCAAGTACCCAGTGTTGCTATAGCTGTGGCTCAGATTCGATCCTTGGCCCAGGAACTTCTGTATGCTGCATATGCGGCAAAAATAAAAAAATAAAGGAAAGAAATAATTATGAAACTCTGGCTTAAAACAACAATGAACATTTATTATCCTCATGGTTTCTGTGGGTGAGGAATCCAGGAGCAACTAAGTTAGGTGGTTCCAGTTCAGAGTCTCTCATGAAGCTGTGGTCACATGTTGGTGGATTCTCCACCAGGGCTGGAGGACCCACCTCCAAGATGGCTCATTCATGTTGTTGGCAATTTGATGCTGGCTGTTAGTGGCCCTAGTGCCTTTTCACACAGGTCTAGCCACTGACTGCTTGAGTGTCCTCACAAAATGGCAGCTGGATTCCTGCAGAGCCAGTGATTCAAGAGAGAAGGAAAGCCAGGCAGAAACTCTCCTTTTTATGACCTAGTCTTGGAAGTCCTATGGTATCACTTATATCATTATAAGGATGAGTCACTAAGACTGCTCCATATTCAAAGGAATGGGAAATCGTTTCTACCCTTTGAAGGGACGAGTATAAACAAGATTGTAGAAATAATTTTTTTATAGATGTTCTTTTTTTTTTTTCGTTTTTTGCCTTTTCTAGGGCCGCACCTGCGGCGTATGGCGGTTCCCAGGCTAGGGATCTAATTGGAGCTGTAGCTGCCAGCCTGTGCCACAGACACAACAACTCAGGATCTGAGCTACATCTGCAGCCTACACCACAGCTCACGGCAACACCAGATCCTTAATCCACTGAGCGAGGCCAGGTATTGAACCCAAAACCTCATGGTTCCTAGTTGGATTTGTTAAAACCACTGAGCCACGACGGGATCTCCAATATAGATGTTTTTTTTTTTTTAAAGCAGTTTTAGGTTTCACAGCAAAATTGAGCAAAAAATAAGATTCACACATACCCTTTGGTTCCACACATGCCTAATAACCTCTCTCGTTTTCAACATCCCCATCAGAGTGGTACATTTTTTTCAACCTACATTGACACATCATTATCCCCCAGAGTCCATAGTTTACATTAGGGTTCACTCTTGGTGTGTATTCTGTGGGTTTGGACAAATGTGTAATGACACAATTCTACCACTATAGTAGCATATAAGATGTTTTCACTGCCTTAAAAATCTTCTGCAGGAGTTCCCGTCGTGGTGCAGTGGTTAAGGAATCCGACTAGGAACCATGAGGTTGCGGGTTCGGTCCCTGCCCTTACTCAGTGGATTAACGATCCGGCGTTGCCATGAGCTGTGGTGTAGGTTGCAGACGCAGCTCGGATCCCGCGTTGCTATGGCTCTGGCGTAGGCCGGCAGCTACAGCTCCAATTAGACCCCTAGCCTGGGAACCTCCATATGCCATGGGTGCAGCCCCAGAAGAAAAAAACAAAAAATAATTCTAAAAAAAAAAGGTTCAATGCTATCAGAATGAAATCAATTATACTGTGTTTTAAATATGGTATTACTCTTAAGGGCTATTAAGGTACATAGAGCCATTTGACCATACACTAAATCCACAGCCTACTCACCTTTGTCATCATTGGGTTATAGACTACAATCATTAAATCTATTTCTGCACCTTCCTCCATCTAGTTTCATTCCTCATGTATTAAGAGACATCTATAGAAGATAAGATACTGCTTTAGGCACTAAGGATTTAAGATTCAGGAGGTAAAAGGTGATATGATCCCTGACTGTAGGTAACTACTTATACGGAGATAGATATTGAATAGCTCCTCAGGTCTGCAGATAGGATGAATGCTTCAACTGAGGTTATGGCATGAGCGGAGTCATGGAAGTGTAGACATGCATGGTTATTTGAGGATGATGAGTAGTCCATGTGTGCAGAATACTGAGCTGCAGAAAGGTATGGAAAGGAAGGTATGGAGGGCTCAAAGCCATGGTAAAATATTTGTTTCCCTCTATGTAATGGGGAGACATCAACAGTGATTACAGAGGAAAGTGACGTATTCAGTGTGTGTTTTGCAGAGTGCCTCTGAGATAGATGCAAGGAAACTAGCTGGGAGATTGTTGGGGTATTTAGAGGTGAGATCTTTATTTTTTTAATTTTTTTTGTCTTTTTGCCTTTTCTAGGGCTGCACCCACGGCATATGGAGGTTCCCAGGCTAGGGGTCGAATCGGAGCTGTAGTCGCCAGCCTTCATCAGGGCCACAGCAACACAGGATCTGAGTCACATCTGCAACCTACACCACAGGTCACGGCAACGCAGGATCCTTAACCCACTGAGAAAGAGCAGGGATCGAACCCGCAACCTCATGGTTCCTAGTCTGATTCGTTAACCACTGCGCCACGATGGGACCTCCCCTAGAGTTGAGATCTTTAAATGTGCATTAGTTCAGAGCTACCAGGAAGCAGTTACCAAGATGATATTAAAAATGTAAGAAATTTACTGGGAGTGTGAGCAGGAAAAAGCAGGGGAGCCTTTAGACTGTGATGCAGGTCTGACCCTGGAGGAGGGGGAGAGAGATGGAAGGAGAAGTGATTCAGTAGAATCATAAATCACAGACCTAAAAAAGTTTTGGTCCCTCTGAGTAGAGCCTTTGAGCCAGAGTCACCCATCAGAAGAGTCCCACATCTTGCAGGAATGAGTCTATTAGTTCTCCTGCTCAGTTTAGTATTTGGCTAGGAGCAGCCTGTGGGAGGTATGGTTTCAATACAAACATGGCAGTTGATCCAGAGGAGCAGCAGGTGGGACTGTCAGTTTTGTTTTTTTGTTTTTTTGCCATTTCTTGGGCCGCTCCTGCAGCGTATGGAGGTTCTCAGGCTAGGGGTCGAATCGGAGCTGTAGCTGCCAGCCTACGCCAGAGCCACAGCAACGTGGGATCCGAGCCACGTCTGCGACCTACACCACAGCTCACGGCAACGCCGGATTGTCAACCCACTGAGCAAGAGCAGGGATCGAACCCGCAACCTCATGGTTCCTAGTCGGATTTGTTAACCACTGCACCACGATGGGAACTCCCAGTTTTTAGGCTGAGTGTCTTTTCTTGTGTGATAGCGATGTCATTAACAGAGAGGGAACAGGGAGAAGAGGAGGGTTCTGGAGGAAGATGAGATCATGGGTCTTGTGTGAGCAGAATTGAATTTGCGGTGCTTGTAGAACATGCCTTTGTAAAAGCTGTAGCAATAGTTGGAAATATGAATCTAAAGCTCAAGAGAGAGATCGAGTTGCTGATTTAGTGAGTGTTCTGAATGAATTAGTGAGAATGAGATTTCCTAGGGATAGAGTATTGGGAAGAAAGGGGAAGCCAGGGTTGGGAGATAGATCATGGAAAAGGAGGGAGGCAGAGCAACCTGAGATGAGGTAATTGAAGACATCAAAGGATAAATTTTAAGTCAGGGAGTTGTAGACCACAGTGTCAAATTCTGGACCTTTCTTAGAGTGAAGAAAGTCCACACAATGACATTAGGACACTCTGAGGTAGGAGTTGAGGGGCTGCATATCCTATGATCTGAGTGAGAGATAGGAAGAGTGAGACTGAACATTAGAAGGAGTGGGGCTGTCGTGGTCATCTGGGTAGTGAGGAACCTAGATCAACCTGCATGGAAGATCCCCTGAGATTTCATGGCTTGAATCTGTAAGGTCAGCTAGGGTTCCCCTCACCCCAGCATCATTTAGTGACCAGGTAGTAGGAACAGAGAAGTAGGGTGCCTGAGTTTAGCAGAAGTTGAGGATTGGCAAAGTCAAGTGGCCAAGGACTTTAGGTCCACACAGGCGGGCTGGGTGGGAGAGAGGTGAGGGAGGCCTGCCCCTCCGCAATGGGTTGGAAGCTCAGTGACCACCTTGTGGGACTGGAAGTTGGGGGCTTGACCTCTAAGTCAACTTGGGAGCTTCAGAGGTGCTGCTAGACAATGAGGTTGTTAGCTGCTTGTGGGTAGGTAGGTGTTCTGGCTTACATTTCTTCTGTTTTCTTTTCACCCCCACAAAATGGCACTGTGCTTTGCCTTCTTTTTTTTTTTTTTTTTCTTTTTGGCATGTGGAAATTTCCAGGTCAAGGACTGAACCTGAGCCATAGCAGTAACCCATGCCATGGCAGTGGCAACAGCAGATCCTTAACCACGAGGCCACCAGGGAACTCCTTGCCTTGCAAAGAAGTCTCTGTTATATGATGTATGAAGAACTTTGATCCCATTTGACTGCTCAGGTTTGTTTTGCTTGTTAAACCTGAGGTATTTTAATAAAAATGCAAACTGGGAATTTTTTTTTTTTTTTTGGCCACACCTGTGGCATATGGAAATTCCCAGTCTAGGGCTCTACCTGAACCACAACAGTGGTCCTTAATCTGCTGCACCACAAGAGAACTCCATGCAAACTGGGAAATTTAGTAAGGATTCTCAATGTTTGTATCATCAATGTACTAACTGATTAAACAATAAGGAAACAAAATCATAGAAAATGTGAAATAATTAGAGGTACTACATTATTTCATAAAACTTGCTTAAGAGCTGCAAATTTACCTTTATAAATTTCTCAGAAGCTCAGGTTTTAGGGATGTGAGAACAGTTTGTGCATTGATTTGTCACTGTGAATTCTGTGATGGGTGAGTTATTAGGAATATTGAACTAGCTATAGGTAGAGTTTAGGTGAATTTTCATTGTAACACCTCGATTCAGCTGCATATTCTGAGCATGAACTATATGCCTAGCAGGCACTATACCCTGGCCCACAAAGAGATTATAATTTAGTTGGTGAGATTCTGGGCTGGATGATCACAAATTTCTTCATATCCCTATATTCCTTTGATCTATAAAAATTATTTTTTTCTGCAAGCATGTTAAATTGTTTGAGTTGGACTTTAGTATATAGTCGTCCCTTGTTTTTGCTCTGCTGGATATGACAATGTACCCACCAGGCAGCAAAGAGGAAAAACAAATACTCCAAGATTCCATCCTGATTCACATTTCAAACTGACCATTTGGCTTGGTTACATTAGTCAGCAGGTGTTCCAGGTAAATATTAGGAATTGTAATGTTTCTCTGTATGTTTCTTTAAAAAATGTTCATAGATTTGAATGAAAAGAGGTGGTGGAAGAGGTCTCCCTCCGAAAGTAGTACGACCGAAGTCCAAGAAGTAAATAACAGCCATGGTGCCCCTTGTCCTGACTATTCCCCCGTAGGATGCTCTTCTGATATTCCTATGGCTGGTATAAAGATTTTGAACCTGTGTGTCTTTTGAGTGAGTAGGTAGAGATGTAGGGACTGCTTGCTCCTGTGGAGACGAGGGACCAAGGAGCCATCAGAAACACAGATTGGACATGCTTCATCAGCTCCTTTCAGCTGGAGGTGCCTGGCAGAGGGTCTAACCCCTGAGGGTCATGAGAGGCTGGGTAAGGTGGGGTGTTAATTGGCCAAGCAAGAACATGGGAAAGAGCCTGGAAGGATTAGGGTGAGAGGGCCAGAGCCCTAGGTCAGGACTGTGGGGTGCTGCCCAGACTACTTCCTGACACACAGGGTGGGCACCCCTCTGACAGTCCTGAAGGGTTTTTAATTCAGAGTTTACATATCATGATTCCACACTTCGCAGAGCCTCATGGATTGGCTTGCCTTCTTAGAGTGAACAAATTCTATGATTCAGCAGACTCTGGCTGTGAAACATCCCTTTGCTGGGGAAAGAAACTTGACAAGACTGAGTGGGGTTTATAGGCTGGGTAAATGGGGTTAAGCCTGGCTTAACCCCACTTATTTATGGGGGAAGGGAGAGATTAAGTTATATTAGAGAAAAACAAATGATTAGGTGATACTTGAGAAAAACAACACCGTTAGGATGGAGTTTTTATGCAAATTCTGACTTCCACTGGGAAAATCCTGATAAATGCCTTCATGCATGGTCTTCCTGACTTCCTTCCTTCCTTCCTTTCTTCTTTTTAGGGCCACACCCATGGCATATGGAGGTTCCCAGGCTAGGGGTACAATTGGAGCTACAGCTGCCGGCCACAGCCACAGCCACAGTAACATCAGATCCAAGCCTCGTCTGCAACCACAACCCACGGCAATGCCAGATCCTTAACCCACTGAGCGAGGCCAGGGTTTGAACCTGCAACCTCATGGTTCCCAGTCTGATTCATTTCCGCTGCGCCACGATGGGAACTCCTTGTGGTTTGTTTCTTGATTGAGACCCTTGAACCTACCCCATGATTCTTAAGTAGCTTTGAAGCTAAGGATCTGCAAGTTGGCAAGACAAATGCTAAGGCAGTATTTTTTCTCACATTCTAGCCCTAGCTTTTCCCTTCAATGTCTGGCAGAAAAAGGCCTTTCTGGGCAAATTCAAATATGAGTGTTGGTTTTCAGGCCTGATGATTTCCTTAGAGTCCATTTCCAAGTATCTTGCCAAGCACATGAGGGACAGGGAGTGGGAGGGAGGCTATGTCTCTGACTGAGTGGCTGTTCTGTGCTGGGTGCTGCTGGGCTGCCTGGAAAATGCTCTGTGGACAGCCATCCACAGTGGGGACTGCATATTTCTATACCCATGTATTTCATAAGGAGGATTTTGTTCTGGGCATAACATTGTAGTTTAATTTACAATTTTTGATTAAATAAGACAGTCATATTGTCTAAAACTGAAAAGCACAGGGAGTTCTCTTGTGGCAAAGCAGGTTAAGGATCCTGCATTGTCACTGCAGTGGCCTTTGGTTACTGCTGTGGCGTGGGCTTGATCCCTGGCTGGGGGAATTTCCACATGCCAAAAAGAAAAAAAAGGGAAATAAAGTGCAAAAAGATATACAGAGAAAAGCATTTATCAGTTTGTTGAGAATCATCCCAGAGATATTCTGTTAATATACAGCATATGCATGTACATTTTAAAAAATATAAACGGCAGAATAATATACATTCTCTGCAAACCTGGGTATGATATTTTTAGATGTCAAAAAAAAAGCATAACTACATTTTTCCATATAATTGTGGTTAAAAAAAAAATCATTGGGCTGAGAGTTTGGGGAAACAGGCTAAGGGTGGAGAGCTCTGTGTATGTGTGTGTATCTTGAGGTGTAGCAGATGTCTTGTCCCATACAGCCTCCCTGATTATTCTAATGATGTTTTCCTAGGTCTTGTCAAAATTCCCATGGGTGGGAAATTAAAATCAAGGCCTAGATATTTAATAGCTAAATCGGCTTGTTACTATTAGAGAGTATATTTGGGTACAAAGCTCTTGACATTTTAGGTGCAAGTGAGTGACTGTTTTAAATGCCCTTTAGTGGAACTATGTAAGGAGGAAGCATTCCATCTGGATTCTGAGAAGCAGGAACAGTTTGAGACCCACCTGTGGATTCTTAGAGAAGGGTTCTCAGTACAGTAGGACCAGGGCATTATGCAACACTCTGAGGGAGAGGAATAAACAAGGTCAGAAGCAGGCATTTATTCTGTAAGAAAAGAACTTAGGCTTAGATTGCTGAAGAGTTGAGGACTTTGATGGCCGGAAGGCACAGTAGGGCACAGATCTGGCTGCTCTGTGAGGCTGTAGGAAGTATCTGGAGAATGATAGGTTGTCTCTAAGTGTTTTGTTTGTTTGTTTTTCTTTTTAGGGCTGTACCTGTGGTATATGGGAGTTCCCAGGCTAGGGGTCGAATCAGAGCTGCAGCTGCCCGCCTACAGCACAGCCACAGCAACGTGGGATCCAAGCCGCATCTGTGACCTACACCATAGCTCACAGCAATGCCAGATCCCCGGCCCACTGAATGAAGCCAGGGATTGAACCCGAATCCTTGTGGATACTATTCAGATTTGTTTCCACTGCATCACAACAGAATTCCGACACAAGTGCCTTTTGAAAATGCTTCTCTTAGTAGTATGGGGGGAAAAAGGCTGCCACTTCAGACTTTAGAATCCCACACAATTTCCCCTTGAAAGAAATCTTGGAGTTCCCATCGTGACTCAGTGTTTAACAAACCGTCTAGTATCCATGAGGACACAAGTTTAATCCCTTGCCTTGCTCAGTGTGTTAAGGATCCAGCATTGCTGTGAGGTTTGGATCCTGTGTTTCTCTGCCTGTGGCATAGGCCAGCAGCTATAACTCAGATTCTATCCCTAGCCTGGGAACTTCTATATGCTATGGGTTCGGCCCTAAAAAGAAAAAAAAAAGGAAAGAAAAATTCTTTTCCAAGGGAGAAAAGAATCTAAATCTATGGTTAGGTACAGTGGTGGCATTACATGGTTAGGATTTGGCCTTTTATTTAGGCCAGTCATGCCCCAAAGCTTGTTCTTAGAGACTGATTCTGCTATGTTCAATTTCAGATAGATTCAGTGATAAACTACTGATTGTGGACTTTTCCCTTTTCTCCCCTTTTCTACATGTCCATTGGATCTTGGCCTCATTTAACATAGTAACTCAAACTAGCCTTCTAAATGCACTGAGTTGTTTCTTCTGCTGATTAGGCCAAAGTGAGATTTTATTAGTAGGTATGAGAAATAGTGACCAGTGAACAAACACTTGAAATAATTCAGGTACTCACTAAGTTCTGTTTGGGAAGTGTTCTTTTTTTTTTTTTTTTTTCTGCTTTTTAGGGCTATGCCTGCAGCATATGGAGGTTCCCAGGCTAGGGGTCCAATCGGAGCTGTAGCTGCTGGCCTACACCAGAGCCACAGCATCTCCAGATCTGAGCCGCATCTGTGACCTACACCACAGCTCATGGCAATGCCAGATCCTTAACCCACTGAGCAAGGCCTGGGATTGAACCCGAAACCTCATAGTTCCTAGTCAGATTTGTTTCCACTGTACCATGACGGGAACTCCTATATCATTTTTTTTAGATTCCACATCTAAGTGATATCATAGGATATTTGTCTTTGACTTACTTCACTTCGTAGGATAATCCCTAGGTGAAGTCTTGATTTTATCACAGTAAAAAGCAGTATAACTCTCTGTTCTTCAAGACACTGTCTTGGCTTCTAGCTGGGTAGTCTGGTCATGATGAGCATGCATGAGTGAATGATAAAGGTTTCTCAGACCATTCTAACTTTCAGAAGCATGACCAAGTACCTACCCTACCCTCGATGGCTCTTGAGTGCCCATTAGCTTGGTGTACAGAGGACTACTCATTCTATTAACTCACTTTGTTCCCAATAAACTATAAAATTGATCATAAAAACCAAGCTATGATGAGGGCCAGAGAATACAGTTGTCCCTCATTATCCAGGAGGGATGGGTTTCAGGACCACCACACCTCACCCCCCTGCACACAGATATCAAAATCCTTGATACTCAGGTCCCTTATATAAAATCATGTAGTATTTGCATATAGCCTATATAATTCTCCCCATATACTTTGTCATCTCCAAATTACTTGTAATATCTAGTACAATGTAAATGTTATATAAATAGTTGTAAATATGATATAAATGATATGCAAATATTTGCCAATACATGGCAAATTCAAGTTTCGCTTTTGGGAACTTTCTGAAAAATTTTTTTCAATTATTTTTTATTCTTTTTTAGTCAAAATCCACAAATTTGGAAGCTGTGAATTCTGAAGGACCTGTTTTATTCGTATTAGTCCAAAACCGGGTAGGGGCAGAGCCCACAGGTGCTTGGGAATTTTGGTCCTGTAGAGACTAGAGTATATCTGTTATAGAATTAAAAACTTGTGTGTTCCAAGTTTGAACATTTTTATGCTTCTGGTTCTTACCTATAATTTTGCTCTTCATTTATGTTAATTGGCCTTTAAAATTTTTCAAGTGTTTTATCCAAGTGTGTAAGACATTGGCAACTATGGGGGTGCTGAGATATATCTGGAGACCCTGAACTCATGTGGGATGTGCCACTGGGTTCCTATCTGGTCTAGGGTAGTGAAGGCACATGAGCAGGACAGGACCAGGGCATGGGTGGCAGGAGGCTGCTGAATGGACAAGAAATGAACTGGGTGCTATTTGAGGCTCTCTCATTGGACTCTCTCCTCAGCCCTGCTTGGAGGTGGGAGAGAATGGGCTTTCTTGCAAAGCAAAAATCAGATTTCTCCAGCATTCTAGTTGAGAGTTGAGGGTCTCCAGATACATATCAGCATCCCTTGTAGCAGACGATGGGTTTTTTTCCTTTTTATGGCTGCACCTATGGCATATGGAAGTTCCCAGGCTGGAGGTTGAATCAGAGTTGCAGTTGCTGTCTTACACCACAGCCATAGCAACACTAGATCTGAGCCGTATTTGTGAGCTACACAGAAGCTTGTAGCAATGTCAGATCCTTAACCCACTGAACGAGGCCAGGGACAGAACCTGCATCCTCACAGATGCTATGTCAGGTTCTTAACCCACTGAGCCACAATGGGAATTCCCAGCCACTGATGTTTTATGTACTTGTTTAGGACTTAGGACCTGGAGTTAGGACTTCAATATATCTTTTTAGAGGATACGGTTTAACCTACCACACTCCCTGGCCCATCTCCTTCCTGGATTATTGTGCTGGCTTCTTACCATATCTCCCTGTTTCCAGAGTCTCCCCTCTGACTTATCTATACTACCAATAAAATTATTTTTCTATAATGTAGAAAAAAAAATCATATTACTTGACATTCTATGACTCTCAAAGTTTAAACTCTTGATTTGACAGACAAACCCTTTAAAGACTGTTCTCATTTGAGAGCTGGACCTTTTGTTCTCATGGCGTAATATCCCTTTTGCAAAGGATCTTAATTGAAGCTGGTCTTGCTGAATTGGGTGCCTGCCAGGCACTGCTAATTAATCCCTCCTCCTACTGGGCTTCTTAATCACTCTGCCCTAAGAAGACTTTTGGGAAGTGATCAGATTTCTTGCATGATTGTTCCTAAGGTTGCTGTACTTGTATATCTCCTCAGATATTGTCTTATTGTACTTACAGTAATATTTCCTAAACTTCCCATGGAAAGAAGGCAAGATTGGTAGCTGTATTATATTTACTCATGAAACTGATACTTATAAATTGATATGTATTCCTCTCTTTTGTTAACCTGGTCTGGCAAAATGACACATCTCTTGTGAATTTATTTCCCGTGAAGAGTGGGAGGGTAGGATGGAAGGTGAAAGTGTTTTCATTGAGGATAAAGAGAGATTAATGAGAATAGCCATATAGGATTCAGTAGGGTTACAACATTGTGAAGCCTCTTCTTAGCCAGCTTGTCATCTTAGAGATTGCTATACCTAGATTTTTAAGAATAAAATCAACCAGTTCCAAAATTTAGTGACTCAGTCCCTGATCTTAAAGGGGGCAGAGATTTTCCTGAGTAGTTAATAAATTTCAGGTAAATCTTACTAGCATTATCTAACTATGTGTCAAAAGGCAAAGAGAGAACCATGTAAGGTAATTCATAGCTAGAAAGTATCTTTCAGTATAAGGGCTATACCTGTAGCAGGTCTGAATTTGGCCCAGTGGGGAAAGTGTGGAAGCTGGAGTTAGGCTGAGTTGTAACCCTTTAATTTAAAGCTGTACAGCATTAGGTGAGTGATCCTCTTTAAGACTCATTTTCCAAAGCTGTGTAGAAAGCATTTGTTAAACAGTAACTGTTCAAAATGTCAGATGCTATTATCATTTTGTCATTATATGAATGACCACCAAATAGGGTCTCACCTGCATCTGATAACTGTTATAATTCTTATTTAATTACCTTAGTGCCCTAATGGGAATGCTGGTTAAAACTGCATGTGGGTTTTTTATTATAACTGGTATTTTCTTTTTTTAATGATTTTTATTTTTTCCATTATAGTTGGTTTACAGTGTTCTGTCAGTTTCTATTGTATAGCAAAGTGACCCAGTCACACATATATACACTTTTTTTCTCACATTATCATCCATCATGTTCCATCATGAGACTAGATATAGTCACTGTGCTATACAGTAGGACCTCATTGCTTATCCACTCCAAATGCAATAGTTTGCATCTATTAACCCCAGACTCCAAGTCCATCCTACTCCCCACCCCCCCTTGGCAACCACAAGTCTGTTCTCCAAGTCCATGAGTTTCTTTTCTGTGGAAAGGTTCATTTGTGCCATAGATTAGATTCCACATATAAGTGATATCATATGGTATTTGTCTTTCTCTGACTTACTTCACTCAGTATGAGACTCTCTAGTTCCATCCATATTGCTGCAAATGGCATTATTTTGTTCTTTTTTATGGCTGAGTAGTATTCCATTGTGTATATACACTTTTTTTTTTTTTTTTTTTTTAGGGCTTTACCCTTGCATATGGAGGTTCCCAGGCTAGGGGCCTAATTGGAGCGAAAGCTGCCGGCCATAGTCACAGCCACAGCAATGCCAGATCTGAGCCATGTCTGCAACCTACACCACAGTTCATGGCAATGCTGGATCCTTAACCCCCTGAGTGAGGCCAAGGAGCGAACCCACAACCTCATGATTCCTAGTTGGATTCCTTTCCACTGCCCCAGGACGGGAACTCCTATACCACATCTTCTTGATCCATTCATCTGTCGATGGACATTTAGGTTGTTTCCATGTCTTGGCTATTGTGAATAGTGTTGCAATGAACATACAGGTGCATATGTCTTTTTCAAGGAAAGTTTTGTCCAGATGTATGCCTAGGAGTGGGATCGCTGGGTCATATGGTAGTTCTTTATTTAGTTTTTATAAATGATATTTTCTTGGTTGGGTAAAGGGCCTTTTATAAGTAGCCATTTCAGAGACATAAAGGAAAAAGTGTCAGAGGGTCTCAGCTGGTTAAGAACCTGACTAGTACCCATGCGGATGCATGTTTGATCCCTGGCCTCACTCAGTGGGTTAAAGGATCCGGCATTGCCACAAGCTGTGGTGTAGTGTAGGTCACAGATGTGGCTCAGATCTGGCATTGCTGTGGCTGTGGTAAAGGCCAGCAGCTACTGCTCCAATTCGACCCCTAGCCTGGAAACTTAGTCTACGGTGGGTGCAGCCCTAAAAAGACCAAAAAAAAAAAAAAAAGGTGTTAAGAGTTAGTGGGACAATTTTAGAGAAAATGTGGGTCATGTGTTATTTAAGACATGCCAACTACTGGTATAAGGCTACTTATTTATTTATTTATTTATTTATTTTAATTTTTCTATTTTTTTTTAAGGGCCAAACTCACGACATTTGGGAGTTCCTAGGCTAGGGGTCGAATCAGAGCTACAGCTGCCAGCCCACACCACAGCCACATAAATGCCAGATCTGAGCCACATCCATAACCTATGCCACAGCTCATGGCAATGCCAGATACTTTAACCCACTGAGTGAGGCCAGGAATCGAACCCATATCCTCATGGATTCTAGTCGGGTTCGTTAACCCACTGAACCACGAAGGGAACTCCCTGGTATAAGGCAATTTAAAGGGGAAATCAGTTTTATTAACAGCAGAATTTTTATTTGCTATAAATGAAGCATAAATGTGAAAGGAATAGAAGAAACCTGGAATGAGGCAAGTGTTAAAGTTGGGAAAGTCCTGGAGTTCCCTCCATGGAGCAATGGGTTAAGAATCCAAATGAGGAGGTACCAGTTCTATCCCCACTCAGGCACAGTAGGTTAAAGGATTCTGCGTTGCTGAAGCTGTGGCGTAGGTCCAAGCTGTAGCTTGAATTCAGTCCCCGACCCAGGAGCTTCCATATGTTTTGGGTGTGGCCATAAAAAAAATAATTGGGAAATTCTGACAAACAAAGCCAAGAAAAGAGGCCCCCCCACCCCGCTCCCCTAAATTATGAGGACCCAACCTTGAGTAACTGAATGCTGTTTTGGGATTTTTCAGATTTCTGTATCTAGTACATAGTGTTGTTGGGAGGAAGATTCTTATATTTCCGTATAGCTGTTCTCATATAAATACTCCAACAAATCTAGGTCTTTAAACTATAATTAGAACTCTCTTGAAACATTTTTGCTTTGTAATGTTTCTCTCTTTCTCACAATCAGGTGAAAATGAGATCCTTGCAACTCTGCATGCCATTTCCAGCAAGAACCAGATCTGGAGATCATATATTGGCATGGGCTATTATAACTGCTCAGTGCCACAGACAATTTTGCGGAACTTACTGGAGAATTCAGGATGGTAATGTATTTCTTGAGGAAAAATAGGAGTGCTGTGATTTGATTTGCATGACCCTCCCCATGGCCCAACTTGCTCACCTCCCACCCCCAGAACCTCAGAACATGTCCATCGATGCCTATACTCTAGTGTTGTCTCTACCTGACTTTCTCTGGCTTGGGAGATTTTCTTACTCAAATATAAAAGAAATAGAAACTTCTTTTCACTTTCATTCCCATAAAATAATCTATAGCCTAAAACCGTGGATGCTGGTCATCTCTTTGTCTGTCTGACTTCATGTTTGTTCTCATTGAGCGTATTTGAACAAGACATCAAACCAGCAGGTGTCCAGATTCAGGGCTTAATTCTTTGGAGACATTGGGATTTTAGGCTATGTCTGAGCTTACTCACTGAGTCAGAATCTTGGTCCACTGTCTTTTGTCAGGATTTTAGAAGTGACAGGTTACTGTACTCCCGCAATCCCCAACCAATATTCTGGGTTCACAACCAACTGTATCAGGTAAATGGAGATGAAAATATCAGCTTTATTACTTGGTACTTTGTAGAGAAAGAACCACGTGTGTTCTGTGTGTACAGGCTCTTCTAGAAACAATCAGAGAAGCTGAGCTGTTAGGGCTCAGGTACTTGTTCTGCCGTCACCTCACCTGTCAGGTGACCTTGTCCTCTGGAGGTGGAGTGAGGTGTGCCCCTGTCCCTACTCACTCTGGCTGCCACCGATGGCACAAAATAAAAATGTTTTTTCTGCACTTAAGGAAAACTTCCATGCAGTTTTGCTTTTCCATTTCTGTTTGCTGTCTGATAGAAAGAGGAAACAGAGGTTCACATTCCGGTATGCACTAAACAAGAAAACACCTTTGAAAAATCCTTGGCAGGCAGAGACCATGGCTTCAAAGGTGCCTAAGAGTAGATCAAGGCATCTGCTTGTTTTGCCCACTGGGAAATATTGTTTGACTGTGGAGGAAGAAATACGGGGGGCCCTTGGGCCTTTCTTTCTCTTGTTTCTGGATTGGTGCCATTGTATACACCAGCATCTTTGAATTCAGACTTCATTGTAGTTGATAAGGTTATCTCCAAAGGAATGTCTGCACTTAGCATTTCTAGTGTAGAAACAAACCACGCTTGGGAAGGTGATGGTAATTCGTAGGTGTTTTTTTAGTTAATTGGTACATGAGGTAAATTTAATTTTTAGTGGGACCATTATTATGCAAGAACAGAATAATTGATTGCCTCTGCAATTCAAAGATAGCAAGATACAGAGGCTTTTAGGTTGTGTATAGAGAAAAATAAACTTCAGTGAAGGGAAGGTGGACCTCCCTATGGGAAAGCACACAAAGTTCACAAATTTTTTGAAAAACTAAGTACATGCTTTGTGATGATCATTGTGCAACTATAAATGTAATAAATTCATTGAGAGAAAAAAAAAAACTAAGTACATGCTCCACAGAAATAAATCTTAAAACATTTGCTGAACACTTTGCATCTTAAAAAAAAAACAAAAAACAAATATATCTTATTTAGTAAAATTTTGTCAGTTAATTTGAGTTGAGTGACCAGAATTTTCATTTCAGTAAAATAGCCTTATAAAAGAAGCTCTCCATCTGCCATCCTATGACAGACTATTGAGACATCTATTAGTCCCTTTTTTTTTAACCTTGAAAAGGAGGTAAGTGCCTACCTAAGAAAATTCAAAGCTGCCCCCCAAATTTACTGTGTGTTCCAGTCAACGCCTGAAGATGGGGTCCCTATCTCCCACTGTCTGTGGTTGAGGAGGGGCCTAACATCTATGAGTGCCAGTTACCAAACCTGGATGGGTTTCATGTGGACCATCCCTATCCTTCCCAGTTTTTGTAAATTTTAATTTCCCACACTCTACTGAGTCCCTGCTCTTTCGCCTCCTCACCCCCTTATTCTCTCTAAAACATCTAGTTATCTCTAACACACACACACACACACACACACACACACAGAAATATGCAGCCACATCTAAGAATACAATCATTGACAATTTTAACATTTTAGGGAGTAAACCTGATACCCTACGTAGGTTTTAACTTTGTACAAAGTGCTCTTAGTACCAGGGATATACGTACTGTTTTGACTCTTTACCATATATGAACTTGCTCTCTGCCCCTCACAACCAGCAAAAATAGCTGGTTTCCATGTGTTCGAGTCTGCGAATGAGTGAATGTGTGTCGGGCCATCAGTGCAGTGGGCCCTCATCTGGTGCCTCAGGCCCTGACCTGTAGGTCCGTGGACCAAGGCCTATGTGTAGCTCAGGGCATAGGTTAGGCTGGGTGGGAAGCACAGTGCCTTTGCATCTTTTGTCCACTTCTGTGTAAGTGCGAAGGTTGTCCTGGTTGTTGTGGGTGTTTATCCTATATTAAGTGATTCCTTTTATTAAAGGAGCCAGATCTGTGGGCTTTTGGTTTCAATATGCTTCATTTCTTCTTTTTTTTTTTTTTCTTAGGACTGAACCTGGGGCATATGGAAGTTCTGAGGCTAGGGGTCAAATTGGAGCTGTGGCAGCCAGCCTACACCACAGCCTACACCACAGCCACAAAAACTCAAGATCCAGTCGAAGTCTGGGACCTATGTCAGAGTTTGCAGCAAGAGTGGATACTTTAACCCACCGGGCAAGGCAGGGATTGAACCCACATCCTCATGGATACTAGTCAGATTCTTAACCCACTGAGTCACAATGGGAACTCTCAATATGCTTCATTTCTTTTATTTTTTGGTCTTTTTTTTTTTTTTGTCTTTTTAGGGCTGCACCAGCGGCATACAGAGGTTCCCAGGTTAGGGGTCCAATCAGAGCCGTAGCTGCTGGCCTACACCACAGCCACAGCAGTGCAGGATCTCATCCGTGTCTGTGACCTACACCACAGCTCAGGGCAACAGCGGATCCTTAACCCACTGAGCGAGGCCTGGGATCGAACCTACGTCCTCCTGGTAGGACGCTAACTGCTGAGCCACAACAGGATCTCCTTCATTTCTTTATTAATAAGAGAACAGGAATGAACTGTCAAAGTACTGGTTTATTTGCTGTATGTGTGTGTATGTGTGTGTGTGTGTGTGTGCATGCGCATGTATATAAACGTATTGCTGAGGGTTTCCTTTTACACTGGAGTATTGGTAAAAGTTTGGGTGGTACATTTGATTTCAAAGGCAAATGGCCTGTCTCTCCTCCTTACAAAACAAGCCTCAAAAGTACATGAATGAACTGCAGCATTTCAGCCGTCTGAATACCGGCCAGCGGTCTTCGCTCTTGTGGCAGCACAGAACAGTCACCATATTGCTTCCTGGCTGTGAGCGGATGTGTTCGTTTACTTTAGGAGTCGCCAGCATTTTGAGAGAGAGAGAGACAGTGTTTTTTGCCTTTCAGTCCTGTTTTTTGGATGCATTTTAAGTTTTGTTCCTTTGCATTCTCGGAAAGCTGATCTGCAAACAGGGTGATACTACCCCTTTCCAGCCCTGATAGGGAGGGCTGTGCACATGAGGCTGGGTAGACTTCACATTATCGCCCTTCTGAATGGTTGCCATAGGGATGGAACCAACAAATTCCGGTGACGTGAGGTGAAAATAAATGGGTAACAGCGTCTAGAGAATACAAACATTTGGACTCTTACAAGAAAATTTACATCAGACCTAGAATATATTTTATGGGATTTACTTTTCCAGATTTTTCTATTGCTGATAACATCCATTAACTAATATCAAAACTTAACATTTTCTTTGTGACCATTTCTGTTTTTTGCAATATTGGCACTGGGATTAAAATGAGAGAATCTCCGGTTGCGGCCCCCCTCCCCCCCACATCTCCGCACCATTACCTCCCTCTTTTTTGCTCAAAATCATGGAGAATCCTGATTGTTTTGTAATAAATATTAATGCCCTGTTAAATATATCAGTCATCCTTTTTGGGTAGGACAGAATGCCTTCTTGAACATACAGATACTTTTCGCTTTTTAATATTAAAATATATCTAGAAAAGTTAATTGAGTTAAATATCAATTGGAACATAGAAATTGCAGATCACAGACATTTTCTTTATCACTGTTTTGCCTAAGGCAGCTAAGCCCTTTTAACCAGGATGGTGTGCCATGTGCTAGCATTTTTCTTCTGAAATGAGAATTTATTTAGTATCTCTAGGCTTGAAACTCACCGATCCAAGTCCTTTAATAGATGATTTTTGAGCTCATTTATGCCTGTTTAGTAGCATAAAGAACAACATGTAGACTATAAAAAAGTTTACCAGCAAAAAAAGTAGGATTGTGTATTTGTCATCTTTGCAAGAAAACAGTTTTAAAGCTCTTTGCTTTTAGCAGTGCTAATTAGCATCTACCTAAGCTTGGGCTTAGAGCAAGGAGAGAAAGGCTGAGTAAGGGAGGGGGGATATTAAATCCCAGAGTCTGTGATGGAAGGAATAACATGATATGGGCTCAGGTATGAAGGCCTCTGCTTGGGAAGTTAGAGGCTTTTTCTTGCCGGTAATTGGGGAGCCATCCTCATTTGACCAGGAAAGTCAAATGTGCATGTTTGCACCAGAAATACTTGGTAATTTCCTATTTTAAGCACTGCCCTAGGCTTGTAAGGCAACAAAGAAAGGAGTGGATATATGATGCTGGAACAAATATAGCACAAGTGGTCATTATTTGGGGCTAAAAATATCTGAAATTTTTACCTTGGGAAATGGCATAATCAGAGTATTTTTGAAGGAATAGCATAACTCAAGAAGAGAAACTATCTTGTTTGATGATCTTGTTGGAGGAAATATAGGTAATGAGAGGCCAACCTGGGATGTGATGAATTTCCAGAAAAATATTGTTGAGTGAAAGTATCTAAAAATATCTGAATAGAACAGTGAATAAACCCTTTGGGAGATGTCTATGAGTGTTTTTTAAAAATTAGAGGCCAGAACAGAGGATAAAATTTTCAAAAAATAACCAGCATTTGGGAAGGACTTTACCATTTCCAAAATGCTTTATGTATATTAACTGGATTTGAGTGTTAAGATAATATCTGATATAGATGATGTTATCTCTATTCATGGCCAAGGGAAATCTGGTGGGGAAAAGTTTAGTGACTTGTTCCTAAGCCACAGGTAATAAATTAGAGAATTTAGGTTGACACCCAGGGGTGCTGCTGCTTTTTTTTTTTTTTAAAAGACAGCTTGGCTTTATTTACCCAATGAAGGAAAAACAAAGCAACATGCATGTAATGGAACGGGTACCAAATGGCTGATTCCATGGATCTTGTATAGAAATACAGTGCTATACAGTCAAGGTTGCAGCTGACTTACTATCCTTGACTCGTAACTCATCAAAAAGTTGGTCCTTGACAAGGCTAGGGGCTGTGCATTCCATAAAAAGGCACCTCTCCAGCGCTGCTAGGATGAGGTGAAGTGTCCATTCCTCCATGGGGCTGGGGATGCCCCATGTGTGACACCCAGGGCTTCTTAATTCTTAGCATGCAGAAACCACTACTTAAGGGAATATAAAATTATATGATCTTTCTAATATTTAAAACTGGAATTCCCATTGTGGCTCAGTGGGTTAAGAATCAACTAGTATCCATGAGGATGCCAGTTCCATCCCTGGCCTCGATTACTGGATTAAGGATTTGTCGTTGCCACAAGCTGTGGCATAGGTTGCAGATGTGGCTCAGATCTGGAATTGCTATGGCTGTGGCATAGGCTGGCAGCTACAGCTCCAATTTGACCCCTAGCCTCGAACTTCCTTATGCTGCAGGGGCAGCCATTAAAAAAAAAAAGAAGAAGAAGAAAGAAAAAAAGAAACCAAAAGTAATCTTCAACTTGAGGGCACTTGTTGAAAAAATTTTGATAAATCATTTAATGCCACATAGCAATTAAATACATATTTCTGAATAATATTTACAGTTAGAGGAGTTCCCAGGTGGCTTAGTGGTTAGGGATTTGGCATTGTCACGGCTGTGGCTCAGGTTCCACCTCTGCCCCAGGAACTTCCACATGCTGTGGGCAAGGCCAAAAAAAAAGCAAAAAAGCAAAAAAACAAAAATGTTCTCTAGTGGTCTAGTGATTAGGAATCAGTGCTTTTATCACTGGCCTGGATTCAATCTCTGGTCAGGAACTGAGTTTCCACATCAAGTTGCTGCTCAATGCAGCTATTAAAAAAAAAAAAGAAAGAAAAAAAAAGTCCATGAAATAATATTAACAGAACAAAAATAGAGATAAAACTTTATATGGAATATAGGAGTTCCCGTCATGGCTCAGCGGTTAACAAATCTGACTAGGAACCATGAGGTTGTGGATTTGATCCCTGGCCTTGCTCAGTGGGTTAAGCATCTGGCATTGCCGTGAGCTTGGTGTAGGTTGCAGACGTGGCTCAGATCCTGAGTTGCTATGGCTGTGGGGTAGGCCAGCGGCTGCAGATCTGATTCAACCCCTAGCCTGAGAACCTCCATATGCCGCGGGAGCGGCCCAAAAAATGGCAAAAAGGCAAAACAAAACAGAACAAAACAAAAATCTTTATATAGAATATAATCTTACTTTGAAATGTAAATATGGTGTTCTCAAAAATACTGAAATTAACCCGATTGCGATAATCATTTCACAAAGTATGCATATATCAAGACATCATGTTATATACTTTTCTTTCTTTTTTTTTTTTTTTTCTGTCGTTTGTCCTTTTTAGGGCTGTACCTGCACGCAGCATATGGAGGTTCCCAGGCTAGGGTTCAATGCAGAGTTGTTGCTGCCGGCCTACGCCAGGGCCACAGCAACACCAGATCCGAGCCGTGTTGCAACCTACACCACAGCTCATGGCAATGCTGAATCCTTAACCCACTGAGTGAGGCCATGGATTGAACCTGCAACTTCATGGTTCCCAAATGGATTCATTTCCACTGTGCCAAGACGATAGCTCCGGTACAATTTTAATATATACAGTTTTGTTAGTTATACTTCAATAAAACAGGGAAAAAAAAGAATGTGTAAAGAAAAGACACAATAAGAAATGGGGCAGGCAACACAATATAAAAATGGACAGAAAAAGAAAAAAATTGAAAAGAAATGTAAATGTTAACTGTTGTTATCTCGGAGTTTGGAGATTATGGGTGATGTTATTTTCTCAGTAGTTGTTTCAGTTTTCCAACTTTTTACAATGAGCATACGTAACATAATCAGCAAAAGATTGTGAATGTGTTCCTGATATGACAGAAGATGGTTAGTAAATGTCAGCCTATATCTTTAATATTTATAACATACAATAAAAGAAAGTAAAAAGTACAGTTAATCTCATTACTCACAGAAAACCACTGTTTACATTTTGCTTCCATGTTTTTACAAAAATGAAATTGTGGTATTTTATATTTTACTTTAAAAATGAATATGTCATGAGCATCTTCTATGTCAGGAAATGCTGACACCTCATTTTCACAATCCATAGTATTATATGTAGTTGTCCAATTTATTTAATCGCTCTCCTTTCAGTGGATTCTTTGGAGCATCTTTCTCTCTCTCTTCCTATTGGATGTTCTTTGTCTATCTTTATGGACATACTGAATCTTCCATTCTTTAGATGGGCTAGCTGATACATGTGTATGCTTGTGTATAAATTTGTGTGTCTGTCTATATGTCAAAAAATGATTTGTAACTAAAAAGAATTTCACATTAGCCAGGCAATCTAAGTATATGTCTTCGCAGTGGCAGACTATGCTATGTATGAAGATCTTATCTGATCTGAGGTCACAGTTACCCTTGTCTTTGCCTTTTGTGTGACCCCATTTCTGCTCAGATTCCCTTTCTGCTTTGTCTACATTATGTATTGTGTGCCTCATTTATTCCAGTTCACCACCCACTTAGAATGTGGCAAACTGATTTACAGTTGCTAAGCCAGGCTGTTCAAGGAATTAATTGAAGCAAAAATGTACTGTGCTATATAAACACACACATACACTGCTAAACCAATGAAAGTTTCAGAAAAATTATTTCACCACTTGGTAAGTCAAGCTCCCTCACTCTACTCCCCCTCAAAGGTAAGACGATATTGATTTCAAAGCCTTCAGAAAAGAAAAAATGGAAGGAGTGGGTAGAAAGATCCTGAATGTGATTACCAGAACAAGAGAGGAAGGAAAAATGTTTAAAAAATGAAAACAAAATAAAATGCAATTTTTCCTAATACTCTTCAGGCTTGGAAGAATGAAAACAAGAGAGGTGAGAAACAATGTTAATCACATGTGGGATCATGGGCCCCAGTCTGACACACTTTGGTGGTAGAGTGACTGGATTATTCTTGGTAAAAAGAGATCAGCTTTGTAGTAAGTCCTCAGTCACCCTTTCTCCTCTTATTTTATTTTCTTTAAAATATTCATCCCTCTGAAATTATTTTATTTATTCATTCATTCATTCATTTATTATTGCTGCACTCATAGCAGATGGAAGTTCCTGTGCCTTGGGTTGAATCCAAGCTGTGGCTGTGATCCATGCCGCAGCTGCAGCAACACCGGATCCTTTAACCCACTGCTTTGGGCCAGGTATCAAACTTGGGCCTCTGCAGCAACTTGAGTGGCTGCAGTTAGATTCTTAACCCACTGTACCACAGCTGAAACTTTTTTCTCTTTTTTTTTTTGGCCACACCCACAGCATGCAGAAGCTCCCAGGCCAGGGATCAAACCTGTGCCACATTCTTAAGCACTAGATACCAGGGAACACCGGATTTTATGTTATTTTTGTCTTTTCCCCTATTACAATATATTCTCCTTGAGATCAGGGCCTGTTGTCCATCTTGCTCATGATGTGCCACCAGAATTTATCATAGTTTTTGGCACTTAGTAGGCCTGTAGAAAATATCTGTAGCATGAGTAAATGAATGGATGAAAAAAAAGGATGAAGGCACCAAGAGGATTAACTCATACTTAAAGGCACATTTTTGGCTATCAACTGGAGGATATAAGATATTCTGCCTTCTAACCCTTTGTATTTTTTTTTTTTTTTTGCCTGCACCTGGATCATACCCATGCCATAGCAGCGACCCAAGATGCTGCAGTGACAATTCAGGATCCTTAAACCACTGCACTACAAGGGAATTCATAGCCATTTAAATTCTAGAATTTTGATATCTATGGGATTAACTTTATAAGCCTTTATAAGTAGAGAGTAACTTTCTTTTTTTTCTTTTTACTTTTTAGGACTGCACCTGTGGCATACGGAAGTTCCCAGCTAGGGGTCGAATTGGAGCTACAGCTGCTGGCCTACATCACAGCCACAGCAACTCAGGATCTGAGCCATTTCTGTGACCTACACCACAGCTCACAGCTACGCTAGAGATCTCAGACCCACTGAGCGAGGCCAGAGATTGAACCCACATCTTCATGGATACCAGTCGGATTTGTTTCCACTGGGCCACAATGTGAACTCCATAATGAAAATTCTTAAATAGAGCTCTATTAATTTTTTAGGAGCACACAGAACTTCTGGTTAGTATAAACAAAGCCCCTCTCCCCCAAACCAAAAATTTTTTTTTTTTTAAACATGTGGCCACACCTTCGGCATATGAAAGTTGCTGAGCTAGAGGTCGAGCCACAGCCACTGTAGAAGCAACGCCAAGTTGTTATGTTGTGAGCCACACAGGAAGTCCCCCCAATCCAAAATTTTAAGTGTTAGATATTAGATTCTTGGATGCCTTTCTATTGTGAGCCATGATTGAGGTGAGGTTTTTTTTTTTTTTTTTAACAACTCTTTTATTTATTTTATTTTATTAATTTTTTTTTTTTTTTGCTTTTTAGGGATCGCCCACGGCATCTGAAGGTTCCTAGGCTAGGGGTCAAATTGGAGCTACAGCTGCCTGCCTACACCACAGCCACAGCAACGCCAGATCCAAGCTGAGTCTGCGACCTACACCACTGCTCACGGCAACGCCAGATCCTTAACCCAGTGAGTGAGGCCAGGGATTAAACCTGCAACCTCAGAGGTGTCAGATTCATCTCTGCTATACCACAACAGGAACTCCTATTTTTTTTTATTTTTGGCTTCCCCATGGCATATGGAGCTCCCAGGCCTGTGATCAGATCTGAGCCACAGCAATGCCAGACCCACTGTGCTGTGCTGAGAAATCAAACAGGTGTCCCAGTGTTCCCAAGCAGCTTCCCATCGCATTGTAACACAATGGGAGCTCCGAGTCTTTTTTTTTTTTTTAATTCTGTTTATAATACCATAGGAAGGCAGGTGGATTTTAAGAGACAGCTTATAATAAAACATATAATAAGATTGTTAAAATAGAAATTTAAGATTAAGTATCTTAGAGGGATAGAAAAGTACTGATTATTCCCAAATAAAGGATAATATTATAATTGAATTCTGAGCTGCCTTACGAAGGACAAAATGTAAGCTTATTGATATATTATATCATTCTCCAGAGGCAAATTTTCAGATACTAAATTCTAAAATGAAGGCATTTAATGAACTTTTTCTTAATAGTGGATTCACAGTTTTAACAGCCTTTTGCATCCCTTACAGGATCACCCAGTATACTCCCTACCAGCCAGAGGTGTCTCAGGGAAGACTGGAGAGTTTACTCAATTACCAGACCATGGTGTGTGACATCACAGGCATGGACACGGCTAACGCATCCCTGCTGGATGAGGGCACCGCAGCTGCAGAGGCAATGCAGCTTTGCCACAGGTGAGAGGCCCAGCATGAGGTTCCCTGAGGGGGAGGGACAGCTTCCAGTCTCACTCCTGCTGCACAGATGGCGGCTCCACTGAACCAAACAGTGCTCAGTGACTTTCTCTTGCTCTTCCACGCATGCACACACACACACACATATCTGTGTGTATGAGATACATCATATCAGTATCATTATACCACCAGTTAGATGAGGTAACAAAAATATCTGAAATAGTAGAGCCTTAAAAAGCCGCTCTTGTTTATTTAACATTGTGTTAAGAAAGACATTTTGCTCTTCGCATATGTAGTGTTAAGTTTAGGAATGTTATAGCAGCTCTGAGATAGTATAAAGGACCAGTGCTCTTCTCTCTTTGCCATTTTTAGCATGAGGCTTTCATCCTATAGACTGAAGAAAAACATACATTCTAAAAGTTATGAGTTAAATTTTATTCAGGGATCTTACTGAGGATGATAGCCCAGGGCACAGTCTCTCAGATAGCTCTGAGGAACTCTAGTGAAGGACCAGAATATGTGGGAGATTATTTGCTAAGGGAAAAAAAAACAAAACAAACAAACATGTAGTCAGATATTAAAAGATTACCTCTAGAAATTCCCTGGTGGCTTCGTGGTTAAGGATTTGGCATTGTGACCGCTGTGGCTCGCGTTTGATCTGTGGCTTGCGAACTTCTGCATACCACGGGCCCAGTCAAAAAAAGAAAGGTTACTGCTAGTCACAAAGAAAAGACATCTCAAGTTAATGACGTTAGTGCTTTTCATTGTATGGGAAGATATA
Source organism: Phacochoerus africanus (assembly GCF_016906955.1). NCBI lineage: Eukaryota > Metazoa > Chordata > Mammalia > Artiodactyla > Suidae > Phacochoerus > Phacochoerus africanus. Next base: position 217,756,301 of record NC_062545.1, read on the forward strand.
AGAGTCTGGGCTCATTGAAATTATTTCTTAGAAATGCATCTTAACTATTTAGGGCCAGTATCCAAAGCATAGACTACTTCCTGTTTTTCTCCAGCCTGAATTCCTCTCAAGGTGTACCATCAGTGGGCAGCTGCTCTTGCAATGACTTGATCCTCGTAGAACTGAGATGGTGGGGAACATTCTTTGTTTACCAGAACGGCAGGGAACAGTCTTTGTCCACAGTCCTCAGGGTCACAAGATGACTGCTGGAGTTTTAGCCATGATAAATGTTCTCAGGGAGAAGATAAGGGTACTCTTATCTGAATAAGCCCTCCTTAAATAGTTTTTCGGAAGCCCCTGCTCAGTAACTTTTACTTATGCTTCATTGACCACCCCTAACCTACAAGTGACCAGGGGAAATGCAGTTTTTTTCAGATGGGCGCTGTCAACCAAAAAATACAGCCTGGAAGCTAAGAGTTAAGTTTTTCTTGGCATGAAATTAGGATTTAAGGACAGGAGACAGCATCTCAAGTAGCTCTGAGAAACCCCTCTGATGAAGTGAGGGGTGATGCTAGGATATATGAGTTTTTGCAACAAAGGGAAGGTAGTAGGAACAAAGGATTTACAGATAATTGGGTTGATGGAAGAAGATTATAGAAAACTTGTTTGTGTGGGAAGAAGGTCTGGGCTTTTTGGAAGCACTCCTTTGATCTGCACCTCAGCTGTGGGCCAGTCTTTGTTTCTTCCCTGAGTTCCCTCAGGACTCACTGGCCCACCCTTGGGAGTGGCTGTTCTCACTGAGGACCATGACATCTTTTGTTTTGCCCACTAACAAAAGCCCAGGCAGCTCTGAAATACTGCCCCAAAGAGGAGAGAGGAAATAGCAAGATTATGTCATGAAGGTGAAGGGGGAGGTGCATGCAGCCAATACACACATTTTACAGAAGTTTGCTGCTGATCTCATGAAGGTTACTGCTAGTCACAGACATCAGTCATTATTGACAGATTTTAGTGTTTTTCTAGGTATGAGGAGATGCAAGAATTGGGCTCATAAAATCTTCTCCTAAAAATATCTAACTATCTGAAGACGTGTTCTTCCAGTTTTCCCAGAGCATAGACTGCCTCACTCCTTGTCTCCACCCTGAGCTCCACTGCAGGTTGGCAGCTGCAATGGCTTATGTTTTACTCCATGTAGAGGCTGATGGCAAGTGCCAAACTTCTGTTCACAGTGCATTGCTGCATCCTACATATCGGAGTTCTATTATTATGGGTGACAGGAAAAACAGATACTAAGTAGTAACTAGCAACCTGTGATATTATATGTAAATAAGTATAACCTTCTTTTATGAAGAATATTCTTCTCAGGTTGTTTCTAATGTTTTATAGCTTGTTTTCTTTTTTTTAGGGCTGCGCCTGTGGCATATATGGAGGTTCCCAGGCTAGGGGTAAAATCAGAGATGTAGCTGGCTGATGGCCTATACTACAGCCATAGCAACACCAGATCTGAGCTGAATTTGCGGCTTACACCACAGCTCACAGCAATGCTGCATCATTAACCCATTGAGCAAGGCCAGAGATCAAACCTGCATCCTCATGGAGTCAGATTTGCTTCTACTGAGCTACTACGGGAACTCCTATAACTTGCTTTCTTTTTCTATTTAACAATATGTTGTGAACATTTCCCATTTCTTTAGTGAACTTTCTAAAATAATGGCTTTCATTGCCTACAAGGTATTACTCATTTGCATGGAAGTGAAACCTAAATACCTCTTACTCAAACCCAGCCTAAACCCAGATTGGGACCTGAACCCAAGTTTTCTTAAATTACAATCACTGACATGGTGTCTGGACTTACTGAGGCTCAGGTTTTCTGTATCTTATCACAGAAGGAATTCAGCAAGATACCATGTGATAAGCAAGAAATATATTTATTAAGATAAGAGCCTTTGAGAAGCAGGCAGGGGAGGAGGCTCTGCCTGAGGATTAGGTGGGCTACATTTTTATAACCCAAGAAAAGTGGAAGTGGAAAAGACGGCCTTCCTCATTCTTGGAGTAGAAGTCAGGCCTCCATTACTAGCTCCTCCTTTGCATTGGGTCAAGAGAGCATTTGATCCTAGGAGGTCAAACTAGGACTGTCCTGGTGCTTATTCGGATCAGCAGAAGGGTGGTAACATATGCTAAAATAGGTTGCATTATCTCAGGTTTCCTTAAGAGGGTCTCCTACTTTGGAATGTCATCTTTCCCTTAAATTCTTGTCCTTGTACCTAAGGACCATTATCTTGCTGAATTTGTATGCAGGCCTCACTTTATCTTTCATTTAAAGACCTGAGGCATATCTCAGTGCTTTTATTTATGGTTTTATGGCTCCTTGATTCCAAGACATTCTGTTGGCTTTTCTTCTTTTTCTTTTGTCTTTTGTCCTTTTAGGGCCACACTCAAGGCACATGCAGGTTCCCAGGCTACGGGTCTAATCCGGCCTACACTAGAGCCACAGCAATGCCAGATCTGAGCTTCCTTTGCAGCCTACACCTCAGCTCAAGGCAACGCTGGATCCGTAACCCATTGAGCGAGGCCAGGGATGGAACCTGCAACGTTATGGTTCCTAGTCGGATTTGTTTCCGATGTGCCACGACGGGAACTCCCCGAAGGCTTTCTTGAACGATTGTTATTTTACAGTGGTCTCCCAAATTTCCCTAGGTTTCCTTCTCTATCTGTGGTCCCCTACTGGGACTTCTTCAACTACCTGTGTAACTCCTGGACTTATCCCTATCAGAAATTCCATAATTTATACAACATCATCTCTATTGTTACACATTATTGTTTTCCAACTATTGAAATTGTTATTAATGAAATTTTTGTGTATCACTAGGTTAAATATTTGTCAAAAGTTATGATTATTTCCTGAGGATGCTTTTCTAGAAGCAGAGTTGCTGGGTCACAGTTAACTTTGGTTAACATTTAGATACTAATTTTTTTCCAGCTCCTGGCCTTCTTTCATTCTTTACCTTCCTTCCTGGTAGAATTCTCATGTCTATGGTCATCTATCTGGTTGGGGAAGCTGCCCACCCTGGTGATATGAAGTTTTTGGCCTTTGGGCCTAGTCAGCTGGGTGACTGCGGTGTCTAATGTGTTGATCCTTGTAGGAATGGCTTTTTTTTTTGTCTTTTTTAGGGCCGCACTCTTGGCTTAAGAAGTTTCTCAGGCTAGGGGTCAAATTGGAGCTGTAGCCGCCAGCCTACAGCATAGCCACAGCAATGTGGGATCTGAGCTGCTTCTGCGACTTACACCACAGCTCACAGTAATGCCAAATCCTTAACCCACTGATCGAGGCCTAGGATCAAACCCTCTTCCTTGGGGATACTATCCCGGTTCATTAACCACTGAACCACTACAGGAACTCTAACGTTCTTCATTTACATCATGAAGGCCCATGTAACTCTTTCTTGGCACTTGTTGTTTGTAGACTTTTTGATAATGCCCATTCTGGCTAGTGTAAGGTGGTATATCGTAGTGGGTTTGATTTGCATTTCTTTAATAATGAGTGATGTTGAACATCTTTTCATGTATTTTTTGGCCATCCATATGTCTTCTTTGGAGAATTGTCTGTTTAGCTCGTCTGCCCATTTTTGGATGGGGTCATTTGTTTTTTTGGTATTGAGCTACAGAAGGTATTTTTAAATTTTGGAGGTTAATCCCTTGTCAGTTGATTCATTTGCAAAGATTTTCTCCCATTCTGTGGGTTGTCTTTTCGTTTTGTTTAGGGTTCCTTTGCTGTACAGAAACTTAAGTTTAACTAGGTCCCATTTGTTTATTTTTGTTTTTACTGTCATTACTCTAAGAGGTGGATCTGAGAAGATGTTGCTGTCGTTTATGTCAGAGAGTGTTTGGCCTATGTTTTCCTCCAAGAGTTTTATAGTGTCTGGTCTTATATCTAGGTCTTGAATCCATTTGGAGTTTATTTTTGTGTATGGTGTTAGGGAGTGTTCTCATTTCATTCTTTTCCATGTGGCTGTGCAGTTTTCCCAGCACCACTTATTGAAGGGGCTGTCCTTTCCACATTGTATATTCTTGCCTCCTTTGTCATAGATTAGTTGGCTGTAGGTGTGTGGGTTTAATTCTGGGCTTTCTATCCTGTTCCACTGTAGATCAATTTAAGATTGATTTTGCTAAATGAGTTTAGAATGGGAATTGGATTTCAGTGGAATTCTAATCAGTAAATGTCAGTATTAGTTATAAATGACTCATTTTTTTCCTAAGCTCAGACTTAAGTACTATCTTTGCTTTGCATTCTTAGAAGATACTCTGATGTCTTTTATGTTCATGTTGGAATGTGATTTTCCTTTTCAACAGACACAACAAGAGGAGAAAATTTTTTGTTGACCCTCGCTGCCACCCACAGACGATAGCTGTCATCCAGACTCGAGCCAAGTAATTAATTTTATTTGTATTTTGAATTTGGTGATAATATCATGCTCATCTCTGCTGTTTCTTCCTCTTATTTCCAACTGATTGGAGGTGAACCTGGTTTAAGATGGGCTTGTTGAGTTTTACTTTCCCTCCCACTTTCTTCCCATGATCTTACTGGTAAGTAAAATGTGTCAGATTTGAGAGAGAAATACACAGTGAGTTTAGTTGCCTTTGCTTTGTATTAAGTTACCATGTTTTTTGTTTTCTTTTTGTAAAAAGAAAATTAAGAATATTAAAATAATTTCAACAGTGTTTTGGGAAGTTTGAAAAGCAGAGAGTAAAAATGGATCTCTCACACAATTATGATTTTGTATGTATCCCTTCAAACATGGCTCATGGGAATCCATGTAATACCTAGGTTAGTGTATGTAGATGAAAGCATATTGGTTTTTTTTTTTTCCCTAAGTTTTTTTGTGGTTGGTTTATACTCTTCTGAGAATTTTTGCTGTACAACAAAGGTGCATATTGTATTTTTTAAGTGCTGTAAGCAGATAAAGCAAATAGCACAACTACTACTTGTGGGTGTGTTTATTTGCTTTCTCCTTGTAAAAGGCTTTCACCTGACCCCATTCCTTCAGAAGTGTTTTTCTGACATGAGATAAGAACTAGCCAGTTTTAGGAACCTAAGGAAGGTCTTCTTCCTTGTCTTAACTGAAGTTTTACATTTACCTAAGACCTATCCAAAATCAAAGTGGTGATGGCTCTGTAATTACAAGTATTGGTTCTTGAGCCCTCAGAGGGCATGTTTCTGCTCTCAGGCACAGGTTCTGAAAGGGGAGGGGAGGTGATGAGGGTGGAAGAAACAAATCGAGCTGTTGGATGCACTTGATTTGATGTAAAGCACTGTTACCACTGAAGGGCTGGGTGTCTGATGAGGGCGTGAGCGTGTGTGTGTAAGTGTGTGTGTGTGTGTGTGTTGGGATGAGGAGGGAGTGAGGCACTCAGGAAGGACAGAGAATATGAATGCTGTATCATTGAAAAGAAACTGTAGGTAATTTAATTTTCCCTTGTCAACCAAAAGCATGATTATTGTTTTCTGTCTTTCCAGGTATGCTGGGGTCCTCATTGAACTGAAGTTACCCCATGAAATGGACTTCAGTGGAAAAGATGTCAGTGGAGTGCTGTTCCAGTACCCAGACACTGAGGGGAAGGTGGAAGACTTTACAGAACTCGTGGAGAGAGCCCACCAGGCTGGGGTAGGCAAGCCTCTCCTTGTGGGGGTCCATGGACGTGTGTCTCAACTTTGAATTATTATTGTTACTCTTTTAGGTGTGTTTTAATTTCCACACATTTATTACTTGGTATGACAGAACTGCCTTCTTCTTACCTCCTTTTTTTTTTTTTTTTGGTCTTTTTAGGGCCATACCCGAGGCATATGGAGATTCCAAGGCTAGAGGTCAAATCAGAGCCGAAGCTGCTGGCCTACACCACAGCCACAGCAACACAGGATCCGAGCAAGCCTCATCTGCAACCTATACCACAACTGACAGCAAGGCCAGATCCTTAGCCCACTAAGTGAGGCCAGGGATCAGTCCCCTGTCCTCATGGATACTAGTTGTGTTTGTTAACTGCTGAGCCACGATGGGAACTCCTCTTCCTCCTTTCTTCAAGTTCCTGGCACGTAGTAGGTACTCAGTAAATGTTTTAAACAAATGAAGGAGTAAACAGAATACAAACCAACTCTGCCAGTCTGCCTGTAATTGGAATAATTTATTACCCTGGCACTCAGGGAAGGTTAAAAACCTTGTCCATTTTCTCTTGTTTCTCTTCTAGAGCCTGGCCTGCTGTGCTACGGACCTTTTAGCTCTGTGTATCTTGAAGCCTCCCGGAGAATTTGGGGTAGACATTGCCTTGGGAAGCTCACAGAGATTTGGTGTGCCACTGGGATATGGCGGACCACATGCGGCCTTTTTTGCTGTCCGGGAAAGCTTGGTGAGGATGATGCCTGGAAGAATGGTGGGGGTGACAAGGTAAAGCAGTTCATGTTTCTTCCTCTTTACTGTGATTATGGTTTTTCCCTGCTCCTTCTCTTGATCACAAAAGTTGTTGATTCTTTTTGAAATTAACTGGGCCGTTTGGTGTGGATTAAGGAAATGTACAGCATAAGAGTCAGAAGAAAGAATGTATTAGGGTATGAATGCTAGGGGTATCCATGTCCTACCTACCCCCATCCCATCCCAACACACACACACACACACACACACACACACACGTGAATGCTCGCCACCTTCCATACAGGGATTTTTTTTTTTTCTTCTTGTCTTTTGTCTTTTGAGGGCCACACTTAGGCATATAGAGGTTCCCAGGCTAGGGGTCAAATTGGTGCTGTGGCTATAGCCACAGCCACATGGGATCCAAGTCACGTTTGTGACCTACACCACAGCTCATGGCAACACCAGATCCTTGACCTGCTGAGCGAGGCCAGGGATGGAACCCACGACCTCACGGTTCCTAGTTGGATTCGTTTCTCCTGCACCATGATGAGAACCCCTGTTTATCTAGATTTTAAATTATATTAAGAAAGGAGAAATTTTATTACAGACAAGTAAGATTATTAACATTATTTATAGCCATATAGATGCTTTAGCTTTCTAGTGTAGAAATTCTGTTTCTTTTGTTAGGTATTTCTCTTTTCTCTGAGTCTGCCAAGAAGCTCAGAGTAAAGTTTCAATCACCATCATTATATTAGTCTGGGTAATTCCTGGGAGATTTTCTTTTCACGTTCCCAGATTGTTGTATATATCACAGTGCTTCAAATCCTCCAAGTACAAACTGAAAGTTAGCAATCCCATTTAGAAGAAGGTGGTTTGGAAATTGTTTCCTTAGAGCCTTGAACTGAAGTAATTTTTGCTGAATTCACTTCAAGTGGGAAGGAAAAAAGCAGCTCTATTTATGGCAATTCCTGGTGCTATGAGTACCTGTGCTAACCAAATGTTTTATTCCTGGTCTAGAGATGCCAGTGGGAAAGAAGTGTATCGCCTTGCTCTTCAAACCAGGGAGCAACACATCCGGAGAGACAAGGCCACCAGCAACATCTGTACAGCTCAGGTAGATCACTGACCTGACCTGCTTTCTGAATGCCTTACAATCTACAGAAATGAGCTACTTGTTCATTTATTCAGTTATTGATTCATTCATTCATTATCTATTGAGCAGTGTGCACACCAGAAATGTCAAGATCATGTTGGTCTTGTCCGAATGCCAATACAGGGTATTTTACTGTAGTTTTATGTATGCATAGCTTTTTCTTTTCTTTTATTTATTTTCTTTTATTTATTTTATTTTATTATTTTATTTTCTTTTCTGTCTTTTTAGGGCTGTATCCACAGCATATGGAGGTTTCCAGGCCAAGGGTCAAATCAGAGCTGTAGCTGCTGGCCTATGCCACAGCCACAGCAACACCAGATCCGAGCTGCATCTGTGACCTACACCACAGCTCACAGCCAGGCTGGATCCTTAACCCACTGAGCAGGGCCTGGGGTTGAAACTGTCCTCCTGGATGCTAGTCAGATTCATTTCCACTGAGCCATGATGAGAACTCCCTACTTCACACTTTAAAGTCTCTGGCATTCTTGGCTGTGGGGCAGGTCCATTAATGGTGGCAATTGGTGGATCTTCCCTTGAGGCTGAGATGGGAGCCCTCCAGGTTAGTGTGGCAAAGACCACATGAAGGTGCTGGAGGTAACTAATTGAGGAGATGGTCCAGACTGGCCAGCCGGTGGAGGTCATGGGGTATTCTTATTGGAAACTCAAGAGAGGCATTTCCTTTAATGGATGGCATAAAAGAGGAAGAGCTACCTGGACATTGTTCAAGGTCTCAGGTTAGAGAGAGCAGTGTTCTGACATCCAGCCAATTCTTAGGATCGGGTGGAAGACCACTCCTAAGCATACAGCCCATTCTAGGTTCATCTCTTCCATTCAGGGTCAGAGATGGAGAGAGCTCACAGATGCCTCAGTGGGCAGTACAGTGTTCTTCCCTCTTAGGGTATGGGCTCAAGGCACTACCACTAGGTTTTAGAAAACCTCTCCAGGGATTTAGTAGATGGTAAGGTCTTAGATTTTTCTATAGCCATTGGTATTTGGAACAGTTTTCTTATGTTATTATTATTTATTATTTGTCTCAGAAAGGTGGCTGCTTTTCAGGGAAGAGCTCTTTTTAGTATCCTAGGAAGAAGCCAGTTGTCATGAGCTTGTCCTTTGTTGACAGTGCATCGATCTTTATATAATGCCTTTACTTTCTTTTCTTTTTTTTCTTTTTTTAAATTTTTTATAATGCCTTTACTTTCTATAGTTGACCCTTTATTTGTTGAATTCTGTGTTTACATGTCTTCCCTTCCTCTGCAGCATTCTGTTCATGTTCTTCCGAAGGTGTCTGTCTGATCATAGGTATACCAAAGATTTTCTGCTTTAAGGTTTGAAGTTAATTTTCCAGGAGTTCCCATGGTATGGTGGAAACGAATCCACCTAGGAACCATGCTCAGTGGGTTAAGGATCTGGCATTGCCGTGAGCTAGGGTGTAGGTCACAGACACAGTTCGGATCTGGCATGGCTATGGCTGTGGTCAAGGCCAGCAGCTGTAGCACTGATTAGACACCTAGCCTGGGAACCTCCATATGCCACAGGTGAGGCTCTAAAAAAAGCAAAAAAAAAGAGAGAGAGAAATTAATTTTCCAGGTTTATCTTGGGCTGTCTATAATGAACAAGAGTTATATTCCCACTTCTTTTTTTCTTCTAGTTCATGTATTGCTGATGTTTCATTTTTTAACTTGGATTATAAAAGGTCTCTGTTTTTCAACAATTAATAAAGTAATATTTACCCTGGAGGTAGTGATACTCTGTCTTCTCTGATTTTGACTTTCTTATTCTGGAGATCTTATAAGTCTCTATTGTCTATTTCATTTCATGTATTTTGTTTCCCACTTGGTTGCATAAAACAATTGCTTGTAATTCCAGTACCGTTTTCTTTGTAGGCTTGAAAGTGTTCTCCTTTGTTAGGAGATGATATATATCTTTTGAGCTGTTCCTTGAGCACTGCATGTCTTTATTCCAGCCTTCTTTTTGTAGCATCTCTTCTGTGCTCTTCTCAAGACTGCCACATTCCTCTTGATCATTGTAGGCTTCACACTAGACTGCTTAGTTTTGCATTGTTCATGGTGCAAAATTTTTGTTTTACTCTCTGAAAACATGTTACTGAATTCTTAAAAAAAGATATTTCTGTAAACTTTAGGCATTTCTGCAGATGTCTGAATTTGCATCATATCCTATTCTTTATATTCTCTTTTTTCTTAGCTTCCACCACAAGAAAGTGTTTTTTCATTAGCTTTTTCTGAAGTCCAGGAGTATTAACGTATGATTTCCATTTCATTAGCTCTTTTATTGAGATATAATTCCTGATAAAATTCACCATTTAAAGTATACTACAGTGGAAATTAATCCGACTAGGAACCATGAGGTTTTGGGTTCGATCCCTGGCCTTGCCCAGTGCGTTTAGGATCTGGCATTGCTGTGGCTGTGGTGTAGGCCGGTGGCTATAGCTCCAATTAGACCCCTAGCCTGGGAACCTCCATATGCTACAGGTGCAGCCCTCAAAAAGACAAAAAATAAATAAAAAATAAAGCATACAGTTCAGTGATTGATAGTATTTTCACAAAGTTGTGTAATTATTACCAGCATTTCATTTCTGGATATTTTTGTCACCCGCTCAAAGAAACTTGCTCCCATTAAGCAATCACTCCTTGTCCTTCTCCCCTCCTTGCAGCCCCTGGTGGCCACTTATCTCCTTTCTGTCACTATGGATTTGCCTATTCTGGATGTTTCATATAAACAGTATCCTACAATATGTGTTCTTTTGTGCCTGGTTTCTTTTGTTTAGGATAATGTTTTCAAGGTTCATCCATGTTGTAGTATTGAAGAGGAAAAAAATTTCCTATATCCTTCTAGATTCTCTGGCTGATCTAAGAAATAAATTCACATGAGACAGATTAATAGGAGAAAATAAAATTTTATTCATATATACAGGATGCTCATATACATGACAGGTTGGAAGATAGAAATAAGTGAGGTATACCTGTCATCCTGGGCTAAGGAATAGGATAGGGACCAGGAATAGCACTGGAGGATCATTGACAGGATGATAAGAACAGGGAGTTCCTTGGTGGTGTAGTGGGTTCCGAATTTGGTGTTGTCACTGCTGTGGCTCAGGTCACAGCTGTGGTGTGGATTTGATCTCTGGCCCAGGAACTTTTGCATGCCTCAGATGCAGCCAAAGGAAAAGGAGAAAAGGGAGAAAAGAATTATGTTTGGTAATTAGATGTTTGTTCTGCCATATAGATGGGCTACTTAGATAAAAGTTATCTTTGGTAGTAATTCCTTTTCTGGGAAAAATCCCAAATTTACATTCCTCTGGGCATTTAAGGGAGGGGCGGTAGTTTCTCTTGAGCCCACAGGGTCTCTCCATTGCCTTTAGGTCAAAATAATCCGCGTGCCAAAGTGACACATTTTAGGGAGGCCTCTTCTGAACCTCTGTGGTAGCATGAGTCAGTACTTTTATTCTTTTTTGGATGAAGAATACCCCATTGTACAGATATACCACATTTTGTTAATCCATTCATCCGCTGATGGGCATTTAGGTTGTTTCCACGATGTGGGGTACTTTGAATAAGGATACTATACACATTTGTGTATAAGTTTTTGTGAGGACATTATGTTTTCAGTCCTCTTGGGTATATAGCTAGAAATAGAATTGCTGGGTCATGTGGTAACACTTTGTTGAACTTTTTGAGAAACTTCCAGACTGTTTTCCAAAATAGCTGCACCATTTTATATTCTTACCACCAATATGTGGAGGTTCCAATTTCTACACATTTTCACCCATACTTGTTATAGCTATCCTAGTTGGGGTGATGTGATATCCCGCTGTGGTTTTTTTTTTTCCCCCGAAGTGCATCACTTTATTTTCTTTGTAAGGCAGTCATACATTACAAACCTTAAGTATGTGACAGTCACATGATTTCTTCAAAAAGCCCTAGAGCTTCCATAGCTCTCCTGCGGCCCATGGCCAGAAGTCCTGAGGAGTCAGATATTAAAGCTTTCTCCACAGCCACAGGTTCCTTTGATGTTTGGATTATCGAAGACAAACTCACTGGATAATTTGTCTTCAACATAGTCCATTTCTGTTCCTAAAAGTGTTAGTGCTTTCTTCTTGATGAACACAGACTCCATCTTGGACAACTTCTTCATCAGTCTCCTTTTGTCTTCGTACATTCTATGTGTTCAGGCTTATCTTTAAGTTGTTTTTATCTTGTTTACTGCTGAAGGTGTTAGGGTGAGGGCAGCCCAGGTGGGTTGCAGCTTCCTCTTGCTCACAGCCCGGACAGTGGCCTGGACTAACAAAGCCAACATCTTCGTCCTCCCAGTGATCTGGTGCCTTGGGCCTGAGCTTGGCCACCTCAGCCTCTCTCCATGAACATGGCTGGCGCATTGATGCACAAACTCCACCACACAGTGGCCCAGGCCCCACCCTTCTCCCTATGGTTTTGATTTGTATTTCTCTAATAGCTAATGATTTTGAGTATCCTTTTTTTTCTTTCTAGGGCCACACCTGTGGCATTTGGGAGTTCCAAGGCTAGGGGGCAAATTGGAGCTGCAGTTTTTCTGCCTATACCACAGCCACAGCAGTGCAGGATCCAAGCCACATCTGTGACCTATACTACAGCTCATGGCAATGCTGGATCCTTAATCCACTGAGCACGGCCAGGGATTGAACCTGCATCCTCATAGATACTAGTTGGGTTCATAACCCCTGAGCCCAAATGGGAATTCCTTTAGCATCCTTTCTTGATTAGCTTTTGATTACTTTAAGTATCCTGATTAGTCGAATTACCAAAGAAATTTGAATTTTCTTCATCTCTTTGTTTCTCTGAACTTCTTTTGATGTTCTAATGCCTTTCTAAGGTTTCTAAAAGTGCCTTTGTACTTCTCAATAATTTGTTAGTCACTTGATATAATTTCCTGTTTGTCCAATCGGAGCTGTAGCCACCGGCCTATGCCAGAGCCATAGCAATGTGGGATCCAAGCCACGTCTGCAACCCACACTACAGCTCACAGCAACGCCGGATCCTTAACCCACTGAGCAAGGCCAGGGATCTAACCCAAAACCTCATGGTTCCTAGTTGGATTTGTTAACCACTGCGCCACGACGGGAACTCCTGCATTTGTTTCTAATTGTCTTACAGAGTCCTTGAGAGAGTCTATACTCTCTCTGGGACTTTTGGTGCAAGAAATTCTACTTCTATGTTCTCTAAAGTCTTTTTCTCATTTTCTTTATTGACTCTTATTTCATTTTTTGGCGTCTTTTGAGAACTCTTTTTTTTTAAATTTATTTTTTTATTTTCCCACTGTACAGCAAGGGGGTCAGGTTATCCTTACATGTATACACTACAATTACATTTTTCCCCCAGCCTTTCTTCTGTTGCAACATGAGTATCTTCTTATTTTGCAGTGGCCCCAGAGAGATTCCCTCTAGTAGCCTCCAGAGGAAATGTATACCTAACAAAATAGATCTGATATTGAATGTCATCTAACTTAATTTTTTTAATTTTTAATTTTTATTTTTTGCCTTTTAGGCCTGCATTCAAGACACAGGGAGGTTCCCAGGCTAAGGGTCGAATTGGAGCTACAGCTGCCAGCCTAAGCCACAGCCACAGCAACAGCCAAATCCGAGCCATGTCTGTGACCTACACCACAGCTCACAGCAATGCCGAATCCTTAACCCACTGAGTGAGGCCAGGGATGGAACCCACAACCTCATGGTTCCTAGTGGGATTCGTTTCTGCTGTACCACCGTAGGAACTCCCTTCATCTAACTTTAAAGCACTGTATTTCTCACCTGAGTAGTGTTTCTGTTCTATGAAGCACCTCCTCCCAACTTGGAGTGATTGGCCATGAATGGTGGACATTGATCTGCTGTCCTAGAACATTAGGACAGAATTAACTTAAGTGGGATGGAATCTTCAGAAAGACCATGGTGCTAGACTAGTGAGGGAATGTGGGAGGATTGAATGGACTAAGCAGGGGAGAAGTCTGAGACTTGAATTTGGACCACTTGCCTAGGGTGACTTTGCATGGTTAGAAAGCTGCTTGTTGATAGGATCTAGGGTGAAAAACAGGTAAGGAATAGGGCCAAGAGGAGGAAGTAGGAGGTGGGCCTCCATTATTTTCCCCCAGGCTGGCACTCCTTTGCCTTCTGACCCTAGCCATCTTCTTCTTCCTCCTTCCAGACTCAAGGTGTCATCACAATGATCCCTTCCCTGTTCTCTATGCTGATCTCCCTCCCTGAAGCACCCCTGGAGCCTCTGGGTTGAGAGGTTCCAGTGCCATTCTTTCCTATTTTCTGTCACACTAGAATGCACACTTGCATGAAAATATTTTTGTGAAACCTCAACCAACAGTTAAGAGAGATCTCTTTACCTGAGCAAACGACCTTACTGTCAGCAAGGAATAAGCTGGTAGATTCTGGTCTTCCCTTTCTAATATATCTCCTGTCATTTTGTTTTGGCTTCATTCCCCTGCATCCTGCATTTTCATTTTTGGTGGTCCTTTGCCATGAATTCTCCATTCTCATCTTGGTTGGCTCAAATTCAGTTTCTAATGCTTTATTTAAGGCTTCAAAGGAATTCCTGTTGTGTTTAAAAATTCTTGTTGCTTTTTTCCTTGAAGAACTATTTCATTGAGCATAAAATTCTTAGATCTCATTTTCTCCCCCTGAGGTCTTTATTGCTCCACTGTATTCCACCATTAAATATTGCATCTACATATGTCTGATGACAGCCTGACCTTCCCTATTATGGGTAACATGACTATGTTGTATGCATGGAACCCCTTAATAATGGTCAAATTTGAAGGTTTGATATGGTGACTCTAGGGTGTCTTGGATGCTGAATTACCCCCTCAGATGGTCAAGCAGGTTATAAGTTGTCCCCAAGTATTATAGAAAAGGCAGGAAGTCTGACCATATTGCTTTGTCTCTGTTTTTTTCTTTTTATTACAGTTGATTTATAATGTTTTGTCAATTTCTGCTGAACAGCAAAGTGACCCAGTTATGCATATATATAATTCTTTTTCTCACATCATCTTCTATCATTTTCTATTACAAGTGATGGAATAGCTTTACCTCTGTTTTTAATTTTGGCATCTCATTCAGAATAATAGTCCCTCCCATTAATCATTTTCCAACACATTAAATGTGATTCTTTAAATGTTCCTTCTTGTTTTAGGCTCTCTTGGCAAATATGGCTGCAATGTTTGCAATCTACCATGGGTCACATGGGCTGGAACATATTGCTAGGAGGGTACATAATGCCACTTTGATTTTGTCTGAAGGTGAGTCAGTTGTCTATTTTAAAACTTTTAGTTATAACATGACTAATAAATGTGAGCAAGTAAAATTGAAAACTCATTGCACGTACAACACTACTTGCAAAATTAAATGTCAAATACCTGGGAAGAATATTTTCAACATCTGTGATAGCCTGAATGTGTTAATATATTTTGTATATCAGACTCTTACTCATTCTTTCACCCCATACCCAAGAAGGATGAATACCTTGAGAGAGAAAACTGGGCAAAGAACATTAAATGTAATTTTAAAAGAAAGCATGCAAATGAACATGTAGAATTTCAACCTCATTATTAATCAATGAAATGTAAATTGAAAGAATGGTATTTCTCCCATTACATTGGCAATGATTAAAAAATGGTGATATTGGTATAATTTTTATGAGGGCACTTAATATGTCTCAAAAGCTTTAAAAATGTGCCTACAATCTGATCCAGAAATTTTAGGAAAATACTTAAAGGAAATAATCAGATAAAGATGTAAAGGGTGTCTGTTGAAACATAATTTACAATAGCACTATCTTGGAAGCAGCCTAAATGTCCAGTAATAAGTAATTAGTTTATGGTACATCTGTAAGTTTAACTACTATATACCTATTAAAAATAGTGATAGGAGTTCTGATCTATAGAAAAGCAAAATATTCATGATACATTAAATTTTCTAAGAGTTCCCACTGTGGCATGGTGGGTTTAGAATTAAACTACAGTGGTTCGGGTCGCTGCAGAGACAGGGGTTCAGATCCCTGGCCTGTAGCACTGGGTTAAAAGATCTAATGATGCTTCGGCTGTGGTGTAAGTCAAGATGCATCTCGGATTTGATCCCTGGCACAGGAACTTCCATATGTTGTGAGTGCAGCCAAAAAATAAAAATAAAAAATTTTACTAAAAAAGGGTAAAGAAATACATGTATGTGATATAAACTTCTCTACCCCCCTGCAACTTCTAGGGAAATCTATACTAAAAGGTAACCACTAGTTACTTCTGGATGGTGATTATAGTGATTTTTCTTCCCTTTTTATATGTATTTCACAATTTTCTATAGCATAATCATAAGCATTTAA
Source organism: Phacochoerus africanus (assembly GCF_016906955.1). NCBI lineage: Eukaryota > Metazoa > Chordata > Mammalia > Artiodactyla > Suidae > Phacochoerus > Phacochoerus africanus. The sequence continues at coordinate 217,772,203 of NC_062545.1, forward strand.
TTTTTTTTTTCTTTTTTGTCTTTTTGCCTTTTCTAGGGCCGCACTCATGGCATATGGAGGTTCCCGGGCTAGGGGTCCAATAGGAGCTGTAGCCGCCTGCCTATGCCAGAGCCACAGCAATGCGGGATCCAAACTGCGTCTGCGACCTACACACCACAGCTCACAGCAACGCCAGATCTTTAACCCACTGAGCCAGGCCAGGGTTTGAACCCTCAACCTCATGGTTCCTAGTTGGATTTGTTAACGACTGAGCCATGATGGGAACTCCAAGCACTTAATTTTTTTTAAGCAGACATCTAAATGTTGGGTAAGACCAGGAACAGACTATAGTAGAAGTTATCTGTTTGTTTCTCTATGATGTGTCAGTGGCAGAAGGTCAGGTTTCCATGTAGAAGCTGATGGCTCTCCTATCTCGTCTAGGTCTCAAGCGAGCTGGGCACCAACTCCAGCACAACTTGTTCTTTGACACTTTGAAGATTCACTGTGGCTGCTCAGTGAAGGAGGTCTTGGGCAGGGCTGCTCAGCGGCAAATAAATATTCGGCTCTTTGAGGATGACACGGTAAGTCAAACTTTCAGGGTTTTTTTGTTTTTTTTTTTCTTCTGGCTTTGTAGGGCTGCACCCTCAGCATGTGGAAGTTCCAAGGCTAGGGGTCGAGTCGGAGCTACAGCTGCTGGCCTACACCACAGCCACAGTAACTTGGTATCCAAGCCACTTTTGCAAACTACACCATAGATCATGGCAATGATGGATCCTTAACCCACTGAGCAAAACCAGGGATCAAACCCGCATCCTCATGGACACTAGTCAGATTTGTTTCCACTGAACCATCAGGGGAACTCCCCAAACTTTCAGTTATTTTCCTTGTTTGTTTGACAGATACTCTAAATTTTCATTTCTTTTCTCATTAAAATTTTTCTTTATTTAAAAAAAAGTGAGGGATTCCCTGGTGACCTGGGAGTTAAAGAAAGGATCTGGTGTTTTCACTGCTGTGGCTCAGGTTTACGCCCTGGCCCAGGAACTTCCTCATGCCATAAGCTCAGCCAAAAGTAGAAAAGGAAAAAAAAAAGTTCAAAAAAATTCAGTATTGGATCTTTGGGCACAGTCTGTTTCTCTGTAAACAATTTTCATTTCCAATGAACTTTGGAACATTGTGACCCTTTGTTTGTTTTATTTTCATTTCTGGCCACCCCATATGGAGTTCCTGAGCGAGGGATCAGATCTAAGCTGCAGTTGTGACCTAAGCAACAGCAGTGGTAATGCCAGATCCTTAACCTACTGCACTGGGCTGGGTATCGAACCTTCGTCCCAGCGCTCCCAAGACACCACTGATCCTGTTGTGCCACAGCAAGAACTCCATTGTGACCCCCCCCCCTTTTTTTTTTTTTTGCCATTTCTTGGTTCACTCCCATGGCACATGGAGATTCCCAGGCTAGGAATTGGAACTGTAGCCACCGGACTACACCAGAGCCACAGCAACGCTGGATCCTTAATCCACTGAGCAAGGGCAGGGATCGAACCCAAAACCTCATGGTTCCTAGTCGGATTCGTTAACTACTGTGCCATGACAGAAACTCCTCCATTGTGACCCTTAAAGGATAATTTGTTTTCCGCTTTCCTGAAGATGTATGTTTTCATATAGGGGACTCAAAGCACATATTTTGCTCGTAATACTCCTTTCTTCACAATATGACTGTTCAAAGTACAGGCTCTGATAAGTGATATGATAGGGTAAATTAAAGGAAGGAAAAGTTGAGCATACCTACCAACAGGTGTTCCTGGCAGCCATCAGACTGTTAAGAGTCCAGAAGTGGCTATAAAACTAAATCTTGTGAAGTTTTTTGTTTTGTTTTGTTTGTCTTTTTTGCCTTTTCTAGGGCTGCACCCAAGGCATGTGGAGGTTCCCAGGCTAGGGGTCTAATCAGAGCTGTAGCCACCAGCCTACACCAGAGCCACAGCAATGTGGGATCCGAGCCGTGTCTACAACCTACACCACAGCTCACGGCAACGCTGGATCCTTAACCCATTGAGTAAGGCCAGGGATTGAACCCGCAACCTCAAGGTTCCTAGTCGGATTGGTTAACCACTGAGCCACGACAGGAACTCCTAAATCTTGTGAAGTTTGGGTCTGGTCTAGCCTCCTTTGTCCAAGGGCCACTTGGTTATGATAGTACCCTGTAATTTCAGATCGACGGAATTAGGTTTTTTGCTTTTGTTTTTGTTTTTAATTTTCCAAGGAGTTTTATCTTTATTTTTTGTTTTCCAGTTTTTATTTTTTAAAAAGTTATTTAAGTATAGTTGATTTAGAATGTTGTGATAATTTCTGCTATACAACCAAGTGATTCAGTTATACATGTACACATATCTCTTCTTTTTCAGATGCTTTCCCCATGTAGCTTATCACAAAATACTGGGTAGAGTTCCTTGTACTATATAGGAGGTTCCTGTTGGCCAATCATTCCCTCTATACCTCAGTGTGCATAAGCAAATCCCAAACCCTCAACTGGAGTTTTGTTCAGTACGTTCTCCCCTTTGACCTCCCTTGGGGTTTTTCCACTGATCTTGGCATTTGGAACTGATGTCTTGCCTTTCATTTTCATTTATATAGCTTGGTATTTCTCTTGATGAAACAGTCAATGAAAAGGATCTGGATGACTTGTTGTGGATCTTTGGCTGTGAGTCATCTGCAGTAAGTAAAGTAAAAATGCACATTCTTCATAATGACGATTTGAGGTAGTGTCAAAGATGGCTTTGCTTCTTGTGAGCCTGAGTAGGAAGGAGAAGAGGCCCAGGTATGATATTAGAATGCCTGCTGGTAAAATTATGATATTTATTATCCCTTGCTATATGACTGCTGATAGTTAGAGGTCACTGCTGTGGGTCCTAGCCAGGTCTACGCAGCCAGGCTAATTGGAAAGATGGTTAATGGTGTTTAATTGAAACTATTCCTAATACAAAGATTCATGAAATCAGCATCTTGGTTATGCTGACTCTAGGAAAACTGACTTAATAGTACCAGATATTATGCTCTGCTCTGAGAATAGTGGTGAATCAGACTCATTTCCTGCCCTTATGGAGCTTATAGTCTATGGGGTGTCCAAACAAGCACAGGATTGCAATCCAGGTGGTGTATTGTGACGGGCAATGTCTGAAGATGCACTTTGAGCATGGAGGAGGGGCTCCTCACCGAGACTTGGAAGAAATTATCCTAAGCTGAGACCTTAAAGATGAGTAGGAGCTATCCAGACACAACTGAGGAGGAGGAGGATGGGGCCAGAGGTTTTCCAGATACTGGGAAAAGCAGCCACAAAGACTAAGAGGAGAGGGATTCCATGAGGACTAGAAGCCATTCAGAGTGACTGAGTTGGTTTCTAGAACAATGGAACTGAGGAAGCAATTACAATTCTGTGGAATGGAAGCAAGGGTCAGTAGCTACCCAGACCTGTGGCACTCTACAAGGCCTGGAGCATAGAAACCACTCAATAAATATTTGTTAAATGAATCAGCAAAAGGAAGCAGAAATAGGTTTCCAGGTGGTGAATGGTGCTGGTTGTCTCAGCCCTCTTTGAGAGATGGTATCAGTATCAGATAACAAATGTTATTTGATGTTAAATGTTAAAAGAAGTATTACACTGTTCTCTCTTTCTCTCTCTCTCTCTCTCTTTTTTTTGTCTTTTTTAAGGCCGCACCCACAGCATATGGGAGTTCCCAGGCTAGGGGTCCAATCCAAGCTGTAGCTGTCAGCCTATGCCAGAGCCTCAGCAACATGGGGATCTAAGCCACATCTGCGACCTACACCACAGCTCATGGCAATGCTGGATCCTTAACCCACTGAGCGAGGCCAGGGATTGAACTCAAATCTTTATGGTTGCTAGTCAGTTTCGTTAACCACTGAACCATGACAGGAACTCCACACTGTTCTCTTTTAAACTTTAATAAGCAAGACTGAGTAAGATTCTTCCCTCTCTAGAACTCTGCACTGAATTTAATCACAGGTATTCTATGCATTTGAGAAATATTGATGGAGCACACCTGAGGGCTCTAGAGGGCCAATCTATCAGCCTGGAGCAGAAGGAGGAGCAATATATATTTAATTATATATTCTGGGTATTAAATGCTTATCAGATATATGATTTGCAAATATTTCCCCCTGGTTTTTGTTTTTTGTCTTTTTAGGGCCGCATACGTGGCATGTGGAGATTCCCAGGCTAGGGTTCAAATTGGAACTCTATCCTACACCACAACCACAGCAATGCCAAATCTGACCCGTGTCTGCTACCTCTGCCATAGCTCACGGCAACACCAGATCCTTACCCTTTGAGGGAGCCCAGGGATTGAACCTGCGTCCTCATGGATACTAGTCAGGTTCTTTTCCGCTGAGCCACGATGGTAACTCCTATTTTCCCCTAGTCTATGGTTGTTTCTTAATTCTTGATAGTGTCCTTTGATGCACAATTATTTTATTTTATTTTGTTTTTTGTCTCTTGTCTTTTTAGGGCCACATCCGCAGCATATGGAGGTTCCTAGGCTAGGGGTCTAATTGGAACTGTAGCTGCCGGCCTTCGCCACAGCCACAGCAATGCCAGATCCAAGCCGGGTCTGCAACCTATACCACAGCTCATGGCCACGCCGGATCCTTAACCCACTAAGCAAGGCCAGGGATTGAACCCACAACCTCATGGCTCCTAGTCAGATTTGTTTCTGCCATACCACAACAGGAACTCAGATGCACAAAAATTTTTAATTTTAATGAAGTCCACTATTTTTTTTCTTTTGTTGCTCATGTTTGTGGTGTCATATTTAAGTAACCTTGCCAAATCCAAGGTCATGCAGATTTTTGTCCATACTTCTAAGAATTTTATAGTTTTAGCTTGTAAATTTAGGTCCTTAATCCATTTTGAATTAGGTTTTGTATATGATATAAGATAAAGATCTCACTTTATTCTTTTTCTTTTTTTGTCTTTTTGTCTTTTGTCTTTTTTGTTGTTGCCATTTCTTGGGCCGCTCCCGTGGCATATGGAGGTTCCCAGGCTAGGGGTTGAATCGGAGCTGTAGCCGCCGGCCTACGCCAGAGCCATAGCAACGCGGGATCCGAGCCGCGTCTGCAACCTACACCACAGCTCACAGCAACGCCGGATCCTTAACCCACTGAGCAAGGGCAGGGACCAAACCCGCAACCTCATGGTTCCTAGTCGGATTCGTTAACCACTGCGCCACGACAGGAACTCCTCACTTTATTCTTTTGCATGTGTATATCCAGTTTTCTTAGCACCATTTGTTGATGGGAATGTCATTCCCCCACTGAATGGAACTCTTGACACTTATGTTTTATTAGGATTGTTCCCAAAGATAAAAGAGCTGTGTCAAGTGAGAATCCTTACTTGAGTGTTATTATGGTAACTTTTTAGGTAGCCCTTTAAAGTAATTTACCAGAGCTTGCTTCATTATTCATGGAACATGCAGGAGATGTCAAATTTTTTTTCCTGTAAAAAATTGCACAATTTCATTTTCTGTGACTCAGGTTTTAGAGAAAATTGCCATGATGCATGACCCCTGACACCTTCTCAATGTACCATGCCAGATGTCCCAGGGGTGGGTGACGGTATGGGTGGGACTTTGGGTGATATGGGATTTTGGGTACTCTGTCAGAATATAGGCTGATTGGAAGCCTGGTTCACATGTGGTTCCAGGCGTGACTCCTGTCCTTTCTGTGGCTTCTGTGGTCTCTCCATGCAGGAGCTGGTTGCTGAAAGCATGGGTGAGGAGCAGAGAGGTATTCTAGGGACTGCCTTCAAGAGAACTAGTCCATTCCTCACACATCAAGTGTTCAACAGGTTTGTGTGGCTTGTGTGACTTGTGTGTTGTGGCTCGGGAGCACAGTAGAGAGTGGCTTCTGACTCTGACTGTGTTATGCCTTAGGTTGTTGTGCCATAATGATCCCAATCCTGACCTGAGAAAAGCGTATCTTATTTCCTGGTGGCTCTGATCCCCTGGCACTGTAACCCCTAATTCTGCTCTCAACAAGATGGAAATCTGGATGCATAGTCGCCAGGCTGAAGATCATACCTAGGATCTCAACATACTCTTCTTCCCAACCCTTCCTCTCGTGCCCACAGGCAGCTTCTCATCCTAAGACATCCTTTGAAGTTCATGGGGGTGGATTGGGGTCTATGCCCTTCTCTCTGATGCTTTGTTGACATGCTGCCTGTGGCCTAATTTGATCTGTATATTGAAGGTAGATCTCGGTGTGTCGAAGGTAGATCTCAGTGTGTCTTAACATTCAGAAGGATTGTGTATGGGCTCTTAATCCAACTGTGTTGGCCTAAATCATGTTTTGTGTTCACAGCTATCACTCAGAAACAAATATTGTTCGATATATGAAGAGATTGGAAAACAAAGACATTTCCCTTGTTCATAGCATGATTCCACTGGTAATTATTGAATGGATGGCCAAGCGGGAGATGGGAGGGCCGATTAGATGGATCATAAGAAGTCACTAACATGATACACTTTGGCTGTGCTTCTTCAAGGGGTCCTGCACCATGAAGCTCAACAGTTCATCTGAACTCACAGTAAGTTGGTCACTTCTACTAAGAGGGAACTTAGCAGGAGTTCTCTTGTGGCAAGGTGCGTTACGAATCTGGCATTGTCACTGTAGTAGCTTGGGTTGCTACTGCGGCATGTATTTGATCCCTGCCCAAGGAACTTCTATATGTCATAGGCTCAGCCCCCAAAAAAAAAAAAATGAGAAAAGAAAAGAGAGGGAATATTACTCAGCCATTAAAATGAACGACATACCAGCATTTTTAGCAACATGGATGGACCTAGAAATTGTCATACTAAGTGAAGTCAGCCATACAGTGAGACACCAACATCAAACGCTTTCACTGACATGTGGAATTTGAAAAAAAGGACAGACTGAACTTCTTCGCAGAACAGATGCTGACTCACAGACATTGAAAAACTTATGGTCTCCAGAGGAGACAGTTTGGGGGGTGGGGGGATATGTTTGGGTTATGGGATGGAAATCCTGTGAAATTGGATTGTTATGATCATTATATAACTACAGATGTGATAAATTCATTTGAGTAATAAAAAAAAGGGAACTGAGCAGAGGCAGTGTCTTGGCTGTACATAAACAGCTAATTAGAGAAATCTGTTACTGGGACTATGATTTAATAACTACTTTAGTAATCCTTTACCTGATTCTTCAGAAATCTTGGCAGAAACCCTGATTTTTTTTTTTTTTTTTTTTGCCTTTTAGGGCAACACCTGTGACATATTGAAGTTCTGAGGCTAGGGGTCAAATCAGAGCTGTAGCTGCTAGCCTGTACAACAACCACAGCAACGCTAGATCTGAGCCATGTCTGCAACTTACACCACAGCTCACAGCAACACCGAATCCTTAACCCACTGGGCAGGGTTAGGTATCAAACTCGCATCCTCATGAGACTAGTCAGATTCGTTACCACCGAGCCACAATGGAACTCCAGAAACCCTGAATTTATCACAACTTGATCATTTAAATTTGAGTGAAATTATTTTAAAATATTAAAATATTAAGTATATAGTATTTATGTCTTCCTACCCTCCACATCCCCCCCAACCCCCTTTTAAACCTGTTAAAAAGCTTTATTTTTATCAATTTGTAGTTGTTAAGCTCAGGTAGAATTAAGAACCTTAAGCCTTCTTTCTAGAAATCCATTCACAATGCCAGAAGGATAGAGATTTGAAGGTTTAATTTGTATCTTGTATCAATAGAAGATTTGTGTATCCTGCTGTGGTGTTTGGTAAGTATCCCTATTAGGCTAGGATGGTTTTTTTTTTTTTAAATCCCGTAGATTTATTTTGATGTGACAAATCACATCAGGCAAAGAAAATCATTTTATGTTGTGATAGGAGGATTTTCCCCATTTGCTTTTTTTTTTTTTTTGTCTTTTTGCCATTTCTTGGGCTGCTCCTGCAGCATATGGAGGTTCCCAAGCTAGGGGTTGAATTGGAGCTGTAGCTACCGGCCTACACCAGAGCCACAGCAACACGGGATCCGAGCCGCGTCTGCAACCTACACCACAGCCCACAGCAACGCCGGATCGTTAACCTACTGAGCAAGGGCAGGGACTGAACCCGCAACCCCATGGTTCCTAGTCGGATTCGTTAACCACTGCACCATGACGGGAACTCCGGTATTGTAGTTTTAGAGGAAAATACTTACTTTTATGTTTGGGATGCAACAATTTTATATTGATGTTGTATTCTGCTTAATGAATAAAGAATAATATATGGGCCATGTAAGAGTTTGAACAAACCATGCCTGAAATAACTCATTGGGTTTCATGGATATACGTCTCACCTATGTATGTATGTATGTGTGTATTTTTTTTTTTTTTTTTGGCCAGGCCCATGGCATGTGGAAGTGGGCCAGGGCTCAAACTCACACCACAGTAGTGACCCCAGCTGCTGCAGTGACAATGCTAGATCCTTAACCTGCTATGCCACAAGAGAACTCTGAAAAGAGATATATATATTTGACCCTTTGTGTGCTAGTAAAATGAAGACTGTAATAGTACTCATATCATAAGATTGTGGTAAGGAATATATCTGAAGTGCATAGAACAGTGCCTGGTACATAGTAAGCACTCTTTATGTTAGTGATAGTATCATTGTCATCATTACTAAAGTTAGTACTGCATTACTATTACAATATGTACATACACATATGTCTTCTCCCGTCTTGTTCTTCAGCCTATTACATGGAAAGAATTTGCAAATATCCACCCCTTTGTGCCTCTGGATCAAGCTCAAGGGTACCAGCAGCTTTTCCAAGAACTTGAGAAGGATTTGTGTGAACTCACAGGCTACGACCGAATCTCTTTTCAGCCTAACAGGTAAGGGGATTTCTTCTTCTGTCCTTTCAGCTGTTTCTTATAGTATAATACCCACTGGGATAGATGACTAGAAGGTCCAAAGTGGCTTCATTCACATAGCTGGGAAGTTAGTGATGGCTGTGGCTGGGAGCTCAGCTAAAGATGTTGATCCGGGCCTTAGTTCTGCTCCATGTGAACCTCTCTAGTTGTTGCTTGAGCTTCCTCACAGAATTGGGTCTGGGTTCAAAGTGGATTGTTCCAAGGTGGAAGGATATGGAAACTACAAACGTTTTAAGGCACAGACTCTGAAGTTACACAGCATGACTTCCAGACCATTCTATCAATCACAGCAAGTTTCAGAGCCAGCCCAGATTGAATGTGGGAGGGGGACACACATGGCTGTGAATGTCAAGAGTCCTGGTTTGTTGTGGTCCATCTTGGTAACTAGTTATTCCGTCTGTCTATAATACAGCATAAGGATTAGAATCGAGCACACATGTTAGTTCCTTATAAGCAGCAGTACCTTGATCTAGTAGGGTTTGTTCTTGTCACTAACTTTGAAAGTTCCCTTCCCCTCTTCTGGTCTAGGTCTCTTTGTCTGAAAAGTAGAAACTTTGAACAACAGTGATTTTTCAAAAGCAGAGTGCTCTCCCAACATCTTCTGGGTACTTGCTAAATATAGATCCCTGGGTCCCACTCCAGACCTACTGATCTCCAAAGGTTGAGATTAAAGATCTTTAAGAAGCCAATCAAGAGATTCTGATTTATAGATAACATACATATCACCGAGATGCACTGGAATTGTGATCCCTGTCTTCATGGGAATAGATAAACAGGTAGACAGACATGTTATCAGTGAGTGAGTTAACCTCGAGTATATCTTCAGAAGAGGAGTCTCATATCTGCCCAAAGTTCTCCACCTCCCACTACTCAGTGTGGTTTTCCACCAGCCCTCTCAGCATTGATATCATCTAGAAGCTTGTTAGAAATGCAGAATTTCAGAGTTCCCATTGTGGCTCAGCTGAAATGAATCTGCCTAGTAACCATGAGGATGCAGGTTTGATCCCTGGCCTCGCTCAGTGGGTTAAGGATCCAGCATTGGCATGAGCTGTGGTGTGCGTCACAGATGCAGCTTGGATCCCACATTGCTGTGGCTGTGGCATAGGCCAGCAGCTACAGCTCAGATTTGCCCCCTAGCCTGGGAACTTTCATATGTCACAGGCGTGGCCCTAAAAAGACAATAAATAAATATGTCATAACTTTTAGGAGTTAGCATTAGTAATTCCTAAAAGTAAGGAAGTAGTAAGAAGTAGAATTAGTAATATTTTGTAAGTTAATTTTTTTATTGTGGTAAAATATACATGGTACAAAATCTACTATTTTAAACATGTTTATTCCGTTCAATGGCATTCATTACATTTACATCATCATATAACCATCGACACCATCCAGTTCCAGAACTTTTTATTTTCCCAAGTTAAAGCTCTGTACTCATCAAACAATATCTCCTAATTTACCCCTTGCCCCTGGCAACCACAATTCTACTTTCTCCCATTATTAACTTGACTAGGTAGGTAAGTGGAATCATAACAATATTTGTCCTTTTTTGTCTGGCTTATTTTACTTAGCATAGTACCTTCAAGGTTCATCTATGTTGTGGCATGTCAGAATATCCCTCCTTTTGAAAGGCTGAATAATATTCCATTATATGTACCATATTTTGTTTATCCATTCATCTGTCAATGGACATTTGGGTTGTTTCAGTCTTTCGGTTATAGGGAATAAGGCCGCTATGAACATTTGTATACAAATGCCTGTTTGAGACTCTGCTTTTAGTTCTCTTGAGTATAAACCCAGATAGGAAATTGTTGGATATATGGTAATTCTATGTGTAATTTTTTGAGGAACTGCCCTACTGTTTTACAGATCTATGCACAGGCATAGATGGAGAGAGAGAGATCAAAGGAAAGACACCCAAATACATCTTAAGGTGGTAGAACTTCACGTTTCATTTTTTTATCCTTATGCTATTTTATATTACTAAAAACTTTTTTTAAAAAAACATGGCAAAAAAAAAAAAAACATGGCATAGGTTGTTATACAATCCAAAAAGCTTTTTTTTTTTTTTGCTTTTTTCTGGGGCTGCTCCCACGGCATATGGAGGTTCCCAGGCTAGGGGTCGAATCGGAGCTGTAGCCACCGGCTTATGCCAGAGCCACAGCAACTTGGGATCTGAGCCGAATCTTCGACTTACACCACAGCTCACAGCAACGCCAGATCCTTAACCCACTGAGCGAGGTCAGGGATCGAACCCACAACCTCATGATTCCTAGTTGGATTCATTAACCACTGAGCTGCGACGGGAATACCTATTTTTAATTACAGGGAGCATATGTATTGTAAAACATTAAAGGCATAGTAAGAGTTTCACCATGGTTACAGATTCATTTCCACTGTGGTTCTCCTGATCTCAGGGGGTTTTGCTGTCAGCTGGTGGCATAGTGAAGTTGTCTTTGAACTTGCCCTGTAGTTGAGGCAAACCACCTATAATCCTTTGTAGCAATCTGGCACTCAAAGTGAGGAAGGCTTGCAACAAAGGGCAAAGAAAACAAACTCTGTAGAATAGAATAATATTCAACATCAAGTGGACTTGAAATACAACTCTCTAATTCTAAAATGCCTAAGGAGGAGAACTGCATATTTTAGGCATAAGCCTGAATGTTTCAGCACGTGGCCCCAATGGCTCGGCCTCTTCTATGTGACTGGGCCCTCCCATATTGTCTTCCAATCTCCAGCAGTTTTGTGTTATACTCACGGAAGGCTTTTGTCCTTTCTTTCTCTAATAGTTTGTGCCTAAATGGAGATTGCCACAGGGGCTTTCTCTTCAGTGCATTTTTTTTTTCCCCTGAGGGTGGAATCCAACAGCTCCAAGGAAAGGTTTATACCCAGAATATGCAAGGCCTCCAAAGCTCTGTTATGTGGCTTCCTCCCTAGTTGTGATGTAGGTTTTTCTCCTATCTAGCAAGAAGGGGAATGCTGCATTATTGACTTGACTGAGATTTAACTGAGGAATGGCTGACAAATATGGATGATAAAGGACTTTAGAACCATAAGCTGTGGCATGAAATCTTTGCTTCAAGTAGCCAAGCCTTCACTTGGTCTATTTCCTGGAGCCATTAGATCCCAAAGTTGTTTAAAGGACTTGAAACAAAAATGTGGGGAAACGTCTCCTCATTTCTTATTTGCTCAATCTACAAACCTGGAGAGCATTTCTAGCTTAGTGGAGAACATAGGCAAATAATATTTAAGTATCTTTCCATTTTCTACCCTGCCCAGCATGGCTTGCTTCAGCTTGCTCCCCATAACACTGTAACAGTCTTAAAATCACCCAGCAGCACGCAAATATACTCTAGGAATTGCTGGGTTAGAATTGTGATGTAATGTTTAAGGCAGGCAGAAATAGTAATTAACACCTTCCACAGATAGCTAAAGTGAAAGACAAGCTGGAATTATTATTGGCTCAATTGGCTAATAAAAGTAAGGACTTTGTTTTTGTCTTTAAAAACCACAAACTGTGATCTTGAGTGTAGATAGAGCTAGCAGAAGCTTTCCTGGAATCACCTCCTGGGTTCTTAAATGAAGTGTGAAAAGGGCACAATCAATGACTCTCAAACTTTATTGTATGTGAGAATCACTTGTGGGGCTTGTGAAATTGCTAACCCCCATCCTGGAATTTCTCACTTAGTGAGTCTGGATTGAGTACTGATAATTTATTTGTATTTCTAATATAATCCTGGGTGATGCTGATGTGCTGGTTTAATTGACACACTGTTAAAATGGGTTTGGGGGGTGGGGGTGGGGGAGGCTATAGGGGTTCTCAGGCCTGGCTGCATATTAGAATTACCTATGAAGTCTTTGAAGAATCCCATGCCCTCCCCACCCCATGAACTAGCTACAGCAAAATTTCCTTCAGGCGTGGTGCCCAGGCGTAGTGTTTTAAAATCTCCTCAGGTGATTCTAATGTGCATCACTAGGTTGGAAAGTGTGTTGCCTTGGGAGACCACCAAAGAGTTAGATGATTTTTTAGTTATTTTCATTTATTTATTATTATTTTTTACATTTTTAATATTTTTATATATTATTTATTTGTTTATTTTATTTTATTTTATTTTGTCTTTTTGCCATTTCTTGGGCCGCTCCTGCGGCATATGGAGGTTCCCAGGTTAGGGGTCGAATTGGAGCTAGAGCCACAGCAACGTGGAATCTGAGCAGCGTCTGCAACCTACAACACAGCTCACGGCCATGCCGGATTGTTAACCCACTGAGCAAGGTCAGGGACCGAACCTGCAACCTCATGGTTCCTAGTCGGATTCATTAACCACTGTGTCACGGGCGGAACTCCCGTATTTGTTTATTTTTACTTAGTTATTTTATTTATTTTTAGTTTAGTTAGATGACTATTATCTTCCAGTGGAGTGAACTTTAAAACTGGCCTTTGAAGGCCAAGTCATGATTGTCATGCAGATTTCGGCAGTTTACAACAAAGAGAATCAAACACCTAATATTGGCCATCTCACCTCTCCTTTCCTCTGCTCACCGTAAGATGGGTAGATTTATGTCATTGATAATCTGATTCGGTTTCCTACTTAGCCTAGTGCAACTTCAGAACCCTCCCGTGCAGAGAGCTCTGGTAGGCCAGGTATCTGGGACTGATTTCCCAAACTCAGGATGCCAGGGAGAAGAGAAAGAAGGCTGAAGGTTAGGAGAGCTATCTTTGGGGAAATATAAAACAAGGAGAGTCTCTCACCTCCCCAAATTTTCCAGACTCTTAATAGTTTATCTGGACTTTTACAGTTTATAAGGCTTTGGAACAGTGGTTCTCACATTTGGCTGCACCCGTAGAATTTCTGATTCAGTACACCTGGGGTGTGAACCCAGCATTTGTAGTTCTACCAAGTCCCTAGGTGAGGCTGATGTTTGGGGATTTGAGTTTGGAAACCACTACTTTGAGGGGCTATTGAGATAGTGGAAAGGTTAGAGCGGCTGAGCTATCCAAATGTTTTTTGCCCAGAATTCAAAGGTTAAGCATAGAATTTAGCTTATATCAAATTAGATACAGGTTGGCAAAAACATGTTGAGTTTTATTTTAAGCCAATAGAAGCAGAGGCCTAGGTAGTGTTGAAGATACTTGAGGTATGCAACAAAGAGTTTGATTAAAATTGAGTTGCTTCTAAGATATGGAAGCATATCTTGTTTATCATGCTTATAAGATAGAAGTCAGTGCAAATTTTACTATTTTCTTGAGAGTGGTCATCTGAGGTTGCCATATACTGATTCAGGTCATTTTAACACACTGGCTGTTTTTATTTTTTAATTTAATTTTTTTTTTTTTTTTTTTTTTGCTTTTTAGGGCCATGCCTGTGGCATATGGAGATTCCCAGGCTAGTGGTTGAATTGGAGTTCCAACAGGAACTCCTGATGGAATTTTTTAAAACATCAGATGAGGGAGTTCTCATTGTGGTACAGTGGAAACGAATCCGACTAGTATCCATGAGGATTTGTGTTTGATCCCTGGCCTCGCTCAATGGGTTAAGGATCCTGCATTGCCATGAGCTGTGGTGTAGGTCGAAGATGCAGCTCGGATCTGTAGCATAGGCTGGCAGCTGCAGCTCCAATTCCATCCCTAAGAAAAAAAAAAGAAAACATCAGATGAATGCATTACTTAACAATTCTAAATTTATCTGTAAATTAGGTAGCATATCCCCATGTGACAGATGAGATTAAGATCCAGAGGAGCTTAGGGCCAAACTTCTTGAAAACAGTGAGCAAATCAGTGAGGCTCACTAGGAGAAGCTCTAGGATGGCCCCATCTCTTTGTTAAACCTGCTTAGAAATGAGGTTAAGTAAAGGTTCTTGGTTGCAACAACAGAAAATGGGTTGGCCTAACTTAAGCAGAAAAACAGTTTAAAGGGTGACAATATCGCACACTTCACAGAATTGATGGAAAAGCTGGAGAAGTGAAGCAAGACCCAAGGGAGGCTGGCAACAGAGAGTAAATCAAAGTTACACCAGGGAAAGCATCACCACCACTACTGTGACTGAGCTATTCCTAGTGTCACCCCTTCCAGATTCATGAAGTTCCAGGCTGGAGTATCCAATGGGCTGAAACTGGGTTACATATACAGCACCTTGTTAATCAGCGGTGATGGGGAATATCTGGTCTCTTTCTGCTTCCATAGGGGCATTTTGGACCCTACCTTTCCCTAGACTTACACAAAAGGGGAAATTCCTCCAAATAGTCAGGGGACTGAAAGGCTGGTGTATTTCTACATACACACCCATAAAAATAGCAACGAGAACCAGCAAATCTTCAACATCCTAATGTAACTCTTCATTGTTCTTTCTAAGCACATTGACTAGTTTGATTATCACAGCACCATTTTGTTTCTTTCTTTTTATATTTTATTTATTTATTTATTTTTGCTTTTTAGGGCTTGCACCTGCAGCATATGGAGGTTCCCAGGCTAGGGGTCGAATCGGAGCTGTAGCTGCCGGCCTATGCCACAGCCCCAGCAACTCAGGATCTAAGCTGTGTCTGCGACCTACACCTCAGCTCATGGCAATGCTGGATCCTTAACCCACTGAGCGAGGCCAGGGATTGAACCTGTAACTTCATGGTTTCTAGTCCGATTCATTTTTGTTGCACCACAACAGGAACTCCCAGTCTTTCTTTTTTTTTAAATGGCTGTACCTGCAGCATATAGAACTTCCCAGGCCAAGGATCGAATTCCAACTGGATCCTTTAACGCACTACACCAGGCCAGGAATCAAACCCAAGCCTCCACAGGGACCAAGCTGCTGCGGTCGGGTTCCTAAACTCACTGTGACACAGAGGGAACTCCCACCATTTTTTCTAATTTCTTTTATACTGTTTGTTGGACATGTAGTTTGCAGATATTTTCTCCCAGTCTGTAGCATGTCTTTATTCTCTCACCAGAGTCTTTTGCAAAGCGAACGTTTTTAACTAGGATGAAGTATAATTTATTCATTTTTCCTTTTATGAATTGTGCTTTGATTTCAAATTAAAGAACTCCAGCTAACCCCCAAAATGCCAAAGATTTCTTTTGTTTAATCCTAAAAGTTTCACCATTTTATGTTTTACATTTAAATGAATGATCTATTTTAAGATAATTTTTTGTATACGGTATGAGACAAGTTGACCTATACATGTCTAATTGTTCCTACATTATTTGTTGAAAAGGCTATGTTTTCTCCATTGAATTGCTTTTGCAATTTTTGTTAAAAATCAGTTGGGTTTGTATATGTGAATTTGTTTCTTGTTTCTATATTCTGTTTCATTTATCTATGAGTATATCCCTCCACCAATAACACACTATCTTGATTATAATAACTATGTAGTAAGTCTTCGCGTCAGACCAACTGATTCCTCTCACTTTTTTCTTTTTTTCAAAATGAGGCTATTTCAGTTACTTTGCCTTTGCATATAAATTTTAGAGTAATCTTGGTTATATCTACAAAAAATCTTGGTTTTATGGGATAATGATATATATTTTGGCTTCATTATTCTTTTTACAATGGGCTAGATGTTAGACATAATAGGTATTATAGATGGTTGAAGGGAAATCCACTTCATATTTATAGTTTATCACTCAAAATTTTACATGAAAACCTGTGTTTTTAAATGTAATAATTTAAAAGTCATACTATAAAAAACTTCTTAGGAAGTTGAGATATTAGAAGTAAAGTAGGCCCACTGACTTAAAAGACAACTTCTCTGAAACTACACACTAATGTGGCCATTAGTGTGCAAACTATAGTGGTGTGTTGAAAACTATTAAATAATTTTTGGAAGATTATCTAGAGAAAATTAGAACAAGAATAGATCTGGTAAATTTATTAATTAAAAAAATTTTGTAATAGTTGATTTATAATGTTCTGTCAATTTCTGCTGTACAGAAAGTGACCCAGTTATACATATATTTACATTCTCTTTTTCACGTTATCCTCTCCATCATGTTCCATCACAAG
Source organism: Phacochoerus africanus (assembly GCF_016906955.1). Classification (NCBI taxonomy): domain Eukaryota; kingdom Metazoa; phylum Chordata; class Mammalia; order Artiodactyla; family Suidae; genus Phacochoerus; species Phacochoerus africanus. The sequence continues at coordinate 217,789,115 of NC_062545.1, forward strand.
TAATCAGATACAGTTCCTTAGGCTATATAGCAGAATCTCATTCCTTATCCATTCCAAATGCAATAGTTTGTCTCTACTAACCCCAAACTCCCAGTCACTCCCCTTCTCTCTCATGAACCACAAGAGTATTCTCCATGTCCATGAGTTTGTTTCTTTTCTGTGGATTGGTTTGTTTGTGCTGTATATTAAATTCCAGACATAAGTTATATCATATGGTGTTTGTCTTTCTTCTTCTGACTTCACTTAGTATGAGAGTCTTTAGTTCTATCCATGTTGCTGCAAATGGCATTATTTTGTTCTTTTTTTATGGCTGAGTAATATTCGTTTGTGTACATATATCACATCTTCTATATCCATTCATCTGTCATTGGACATTTAGGTTATTTCCATGTTTTAACTATTGTGAATAGCACTGCAGTGAACATAGGGGTGAATGTATCTTTTCCAATGCATGCCTTGTCAGAATATATGCCCAGGAGTGGGATGATATGGTAGTTCTATATTTAGTTTTCTGAGGTACTTCCATACTATTTTCCATGGTGGTTGTACAGATCTGGTAAATTTAGATACTTGATAATTCACAACAATGTATAAATCTTAGTTCCACTACAGTATAATTCAGCAGGGATTTTGTTGACAACTGGGGTTTGCCCTAAATCATGATTTATATAGTATATTCTGCAGTCTTATAAAATCAGTTCTATGTTATTTTTTTCGTAAGTATAAAAACTGCAGAAAATTTTCTCTTAAAAGCAGTGGCTGCAATAGTCCATCTTCAAAATTTCCTAAGCAGCCAACTTCTTTTTTTTTTTAACTTCTAATTTTTTTATTTTTTATTTTTTTGACACAAAACCAAAAATTTAATCTAAAATATGCTACTTCTCAGTTATTATTGAAATACAATCTTTTTTGTACATATCTACATAAAGTATAGTTGATTTGCAGTGTTGTGTCAATTTCTCTTGTACAGCAATGTGACCCAGTCATACATTTATGTACATTCTCATTCTCATATTATCTTCCATCATCTTCTGTCACAAGAAATTAGATACAGTTCCTTGTGCTATACAGTAGGACCTCATTGCTTAGCCATTCAATATAATAGTTTCCTCTACTAACCCCAAACTCCCAGTCCTTTCCACTCCCTCCCCCTTGGCAACCACAAGTCTGTTCTCCATGTCTGTGAGTCCATTTTTGTTCTGTAGTAGGTAAGTTCATTTGTGCCACATTTTAGATTTCACATATAAGTGATATTCTGTGGTGTTTGACTTTCTCTTTCTGACTTCACTTAGTATGAGAATATCCAGTTGCCTCCATGTTGCTGCAAATAACATTATTTCATTCTTTTTATGGCTGAGTAGTAGTCCATTGTGTATATGTACCACATCTTCTTAATCCATTCATCTGTCAATAGATATTTAGGTTGTTTCCATATGTTGGCTATTTGGAATAGTGCTTCTGTGAACATACAGGTGCATGTTATCTTTTGTTTTTTTTTTTTTCTCTTTCTAAAATTAAATATATGTACTTACAGCAGCTAATAACACATGATACTTAGTACATAATTCAAAGAAGATGTATAAGGCTTTTATGGAGAAAATTATAAAAAAATCATCAAAAGTTATGAAAGACCTAAATGAATGGATGGAGAAATATTTCTATGATCAAGAATACAAAGATACATTATATAAATTATCAATTTATTATAACAGACTCAAACACACTCATGAAAATTTGATTCTCTAATATATTGAAGAGATCTAAAGGCTAAATAATAATCAATGTAATTTTGAAGAAGAATATGAAAGTATGTAAAAACCAGGTATGTGGGGGAGGTAGCAATATTTTATAACAGTTTTTACCATTATAAAACTATATAAGAATAATTAACATTCTTGAGAGGTTACAAAGTTAAGGGGTTGTTCTGTAATTATATACTTTTTTTTGTGTGTGAAATTTTTATTTTTTTACAAAATAAAATACATATATTTAAATATAATTATACTCACACAGATTATTATATCACAGATCTTAAGAAAGAGATTAAGTGACTCCCTCTGGAGAAGTGGAATGGAAAATATGCTGAGACAAACGGGAAATTTATTCTATACTTTATCCCATTTTGTATGGCTTTCATCCTTACTATTTAGTAGTATCTATTACATTTCAATTTTTCTTTAAAAAATTAGCATTATATTAAAATTGTGTATCTTATGCAACTAAAATTTATAAAGAAGGAAGCCTTATATACCATTAAATATTTTATATAGCATAATAAAAAGAATAACTTAACTGGTAAGAATAACAAAAATAATACACCCTCTGAAAATGAGTAAAATTTACAATGCATAAATTGGTTTAAAAATAGTGTAACTATATAAATATGTCCTCACAATTTGTTACATCTTAGTGATTCTTCAATATAGGCATTACACCGTTCTAGGTAATGTGATAAGACATTAAGACCTTACATTGTACCATGGAGAGAACTGGTTATTAATAATACAATTGTAGAACTGTATTATTTAATTGTACAGTTGCATTATTTAATTATAATTATTATAAATTCTTTGATGGAGAGGAAATCAGAATCACTTCTAAGATGACTTTAGCATTCCAAGAATGATGTCAAATGACCCCCTTCCTGGGGGATTATGTGCTTATTTACTATGAGATATATTTCTACTCCAGAGATTCCTTGTTTGTGTATCAATTGTAGATTTTTGGTTTGCAGTTCTTCTGAAGTTTTGATATAAGAGTTTATATGTATATGAGATTGTTTTAAGTTGTTCTTTTTTTTTTTTTTTTTCTTTGTCTTTTTGCCATTTCTTGGGCTGCTCCTGCGGCATATGGAGGTTTCCAGGCTAGGGGTCTAATTGGAGCTGTAGCCACCGGCCTATGCCAGAGCCACAGCAATGCAACCTACACCACAGCTCACGGCGATGCCGGATCGTCAACCCACTGAGCAAGGCCAGGGATCGAACCCGCAACCTCATGGTTCCTAGTCGGATTCGTTAACCACTGAGCCACCACGGGAACTCCCGAGAAGAGCTGAATTTTCACTCCAGCTCTGTCATGCCACCTTCAAATTCTACCACTCACCCTTTATTATTATTTTTTACTAAATTCACATTGAACAGCTGCCCTGAAATCCCACAGTTATGATGATATGCTGATGCTCATAGGTTTTAAATCATAGCAAAACTGTTGAACCCCATCAAATCCAATTTATTTTCACTTTGTGGATTATTGTACTTGTTATGTAGTTGTTCTAGCTTTGTCTAGCCTACTGGATTTCTTTGTAGACTGAATCTGGGTTTTGGAAGGAGTTGTCTGCTAGTTCTCACTCATTCTTTTAAACAGTGCAATATATAGCAGTTTTTTCACCAGGCTGAGTAAATGTCATGAATTGGGGGTGTATGCTTACCTGGCACTCCTGTGGGTCTGAGGTTCCCCATTCATGGGTATCCTTGCTGGCCTGACTGTGCAGGTCCAGGCCACTAACCACTTCATTTTGTATAGACGTCTCAGAAAACTGCTATCCTCGTTGCCCCTCCACGTGTAATACTTTTCTGAGGGGTTCTCATTCTGGGTTATAAAGATAAGCAGTTACTTTTCATAATTCGTTTCTTCCAACAGGTGGCAGTAATAATTCTTCTTATTTTCATAGTACCCCCAGTAATAAGCCTTGAGTGGCATTAGAACATATCTTTTACACTTTCTGAGTATCTAAGCAGAAAACACCTGGGGTTTCTGATCCAGTCATTAGCATATTGCCTTGTTTCTGGATCACTAGTTCCTAACTCCAATTTCTTCTTTCATTCCTAGTCCAAACAGCTTGATTGGTCTTCCAACAGCACAAGGTGATTGGAAGTCATGAGAGAAACACAGAGGGAAATACAAAATCCATTTGTTGCAGTCCCTTTCCATAGGGGAAAGGGTGACATTAAGGTTGACTGTCTGACCTGAAGAACTCAATTGTGAACAAATTGTTTAAGCAGGGAATATACAGAACTCTAGCACCTAGATCATATTTTCAAAAACCTATACCCTAATTAAGATAAGATGGACAAAGTAAATGTGAGGTCTGTAATAATTTTCAATGTATTTTATATATGACATATGCATGTAATATATATATGATGGTATTAACAGGAGAATAAGCAAAGTAAAATACTATGAGACTTTTGGAGGAGTTAAAGAATAATTCAATCAGTCAGTCAATCCATCAGTATTTATTGAACATCCCCTATGTCAGTGTTCTTGATACAGAGAATACATTGTCGATACAGACAGACAACATTTCCGATTTCAGGGAAGGCCTCTTTGAGGAGATGACTTAAATTGAGGCCCATATACTAAGAAATAGTATTTCAGATGTGTGAAGAACTAGAGGAGGAGTTTTCCAAGCAGATGGGGCCATCTAATGAAAAGCCATAAGGCAGAAATTGGCTTGATCTGACCCAGGGAAGGAAGAAGGCCTGGGTGGCTGTAGGATAGTTAGCCATGAGAAGATGGAAGAAGACACAGGTGTAGGGGTGGATAGAAGCCACAGATCGTGTGGTGGATTTGTAGGCCATGACGAGGAGCTGGATTTGTGACTTTTGGGAAGGCTTAAAAGAAGGGGCAGAACTTGAGTTGGGACTGGTTGAACAATGGGTGGATTTGGCTGGTGAGAAGGGTCAGGGAGGGCAGTGGAGGTTGAAGGTTGTGAAAGTGCTCATTCAAATGCTGTGGGAGCCCATCCTCAGTGCCCGAGTTAAAGAGCGTTCAGGGTTGCTGCCTGAAGTTGGTGATGAGGGTGATGCTGATGGCAATGATGATGGTATTGATGATAGTTGCCAGTACCTAATGAGTGTTTACCTTGTGCCAGGCACTGTGAAAAGCTCTTCACCATAGGTCACCGCATTTCTCATCACATCTGCCCTTCCAGTTGGGTGCAATATTATGCTTATTTCAGAGATAAGGACACAGAGGCTAAGTAAATAGTGGTGTAAGTGGCTTGCTAAAGTGTGCCATATTCATTTTCCTGTTCTCAAAGTAAAGAACATCAAATGAACTAGAACTTGTTTTTCAGAAGGCAGGAAAACAGAAGCCCAGTATTTGCCTCCCTCCGTGGAAAAGAGGGGAGAGAGGCAATGTTCACTCAGTGTGAGTGAGAGAGGAACTGCGTGCCCCAGGTCTTATGGGGACAGACCTTTTATATGTAGCTAGCCTCCTAGTTCTGGGAGTCAGACAAGTGTTCTGTGAAGGAAAGCCAGTGTTTGTTCCCACGACTCTCAATCCTTTGGAAGCAGAGCATGCTCAGAGAAGCCTCACTGCTTACAAAGGAAGCACAAGGCACCTTGAGCCAGGCTGACTTATACTGATGTCTACATCTGTCATTGTTGGCTGTTTGGACATGTAATACTCTGAAGATGATGGTACCTGCTTCCTGGGGGTTATTAGGAGGGTTAAATAAGAAGATGTGAAATGCTTGGTAGTGACAAGTGATCCCATTTACCTGTGTTTTCTCTGCATAGACTGCCTGATAAACAGGATGTGCTTAATTAATGGGGCAGTTTTATATTATTGTTACTATTATTTTTATTCCTTAGCTCATCTAGCCTCTTTTATTGCTCTGTGGCACCCGCACTCTGGAAATTACCACTCTTCCTTTCTTTTCTCCAGCTAGGCTCTAAGCCCTTCACCCCAGATGTTTCTCTTCTCATGCTGAGCCCGGAGTCATCAATTCTGCGGTCTCCCAACTATCAATGTCCCTACCCTTGTTGCAGATATTTCAAATTCAGCTGGTTCCATCCCATCGTTCTCTCAACAAATATTTTCCGAAGTTCACATTTTTAGCTTTAAGTTTAGAAATTAAAACAAAGTTTATCTAAATCACTGTTAAGCCTTGTGCCTTGTTAGATTATGACCTCAGTGTTACAAGGTGACCAGAAGGGATGAATGTCAAAACCACTAGGCCTTCCACAGAGTCAAAAGATGGTGTAATTTCGCAAAATGGAGGAAATACGCATTTTGAATGGGATTAAAAGACGTATTACTCACTTCCCTTTCCTTCCTGCAGAGAATATTGAGAACATTAAGTAACAGTTTATGATTGACTCAGCATCCTTCACTGGAATGTTAGTCATTAAATGTGCTCTAAAAGTTATGCCTTCAAGGACTGCTGAGATGGGTTTGGCCAGCCTCTAGCAGCCATCCATGTGTTGCTGGGCTTGGGAAAGCTGACTCAGACTGGCAGGAATGATACTACGCTCACAGTGTTCCTTTGGGGTAATCTGATCATTGACTAAACATTTGGTAATATCATGAACTTTTATTCTTTGTTTTAGGTGTGATCATTACAGTTATCTTTTAAAAATTATTCTTTGAAACATGTATAACGAAATTTGAATTGATAATACAATGCTTGGGTTTGTTTGTTTTTTGTCTTTTGAACTTTTAGGGCCGGACTCGAGGTATATGGAGGTTCCCAGGCTAGGGGTCTAATCAGAGCTGTTGCTGCTGGCCTATGCCACAGCCACAGCAATGCCAGATCCCAGCTGTGTCTGCGACCTACACCACAGCTCACAGCAAGGCTGGATCCTTAACCCGCTGAGCAAGGCCAGGGATCGAACCCGCCATCTCATGGTTCCTAGTGGGATTCGTTTCCTCTGCACCATGACTGGAACTCCTACAATGTTTGGGTTTTACTTCAAAAGAATCCAGTGAGGGGACTTAGTGAAGGATATAGCTGGAAACAGGATTGACCATAATCTGGCAATCTTTAAAGCTGGCTGATGGGTACCTGGTGATTCCTTATATTCTTCCCTTTGCTTTCATGTCATTTTGTAATTTTCCATAATGAAAATGATTTTTTAGGTGCAGGGTCCTGAGCAAGGGTCAAAAAATCCCTTCAAACCCTCCTGCACTGTTGGTGGGAATGTAAACTGGTATAGCCACTATGGAGAACAGTTTGGAGATACCTTAGAAATCTATACATAGAACTTCCATATGACCCCGCAATCCCACTCTTGGGCATCTATCCGGACAAAACTCTACTTAAAAGAGACACATGCACCCACATGTTCACTGCAGCATTATTCACAATAGCCAAGACATGGAAACAACCCAAATGTCCATCGACAGATGATTGGATTCGGAAGATGTGGTATATATATACAATGAAGTACTACTCAGCCATAAAAAAGAATGACATAATGCCATTTGCAGCAACATGGATGGAACTAGAGAATCTCATACTGAGTGAAATGAGCCAGAAAGACAAAGACAAATACCATATGATATCACTTGTAACTGGAATCTAATATCCAGCACAAATGAACATCTCAGAAAAGAAAATCATGGACTTGGAGAAAAGACTTGTGGCTGCCTGATGGGAGGGGGAGGGAGTGGGAGGGATCGGGAGCTTAGGCTTATCAGACACAACTTAGAATAGATTTACAAGGAGATCCTGCTGAATAGCATTGAGAACTTTGTCTAGATACTCATGTTGCAACAGAACAAAGGATGGGGGAAAAATGTAATTGTAATGTATACATGTAAGGATAACCTGACCCCCTTGCTGTACAGTGGGAAAATAAAAAAATTTTTAAAAAAAGAAATTCATAAAATAAATATACTCTTGAATGAGAAAAAAAAAAAAATCCCTTCACTGAGTAGGAGTAGGTGAACTTTAGCACACAGACAAGGTGCTGTTCTGGTTGTTCCAGACTTTAGGCTCACACAGGGGTCCTGAATGAGCTTTTTGTTGTCTGGGAGAGGCTTTGTGTCACATGTTGGTGAACACATGGCCCATAGCCCATGAGTATTGAATGAGTAAATGAAAGCAGAGAGGCACAAAGCCCTGACCCTTCTCTTCCTGTTTTCACAGTGGAGCCCAGGGGGAATATGCTGGGCTGGCCACTATCCGGGCCTACTTAGACCAGAAAGGAGAGAGACACAGAGTGGTGAGTATGGACCTGCAGTGCTTGCTCACACTGGGGGCAGTGGGACCAGCTTTAGGGTCCCTTTAAGGTTGTGCTATGGGATACCCCCTCCCAGACTTCTTGGAAGAAGCTGGGGAAACATATAATCAAGAAACAAATGTCTGTGACCTGGCTATTATGACCCTTGCCTCCAAGACATTTTATTGGACCATTTAGAGGGAAAACATTTGGAGATAAAAGTCTTTCTCTCAAACCCAGTCCGTAAAAGTCAGCCAGTTGGCTGTGGACCTGCTTTCCCAAGGGAGCAAAGGGAAGCAGGGGCAAGAAGGTTGCCATTCAAGCCTCCTCCTTGGCTCAGCCCTGGACCTTAGGCCTGGACGGAGGGCAGAGGCCAAGCTTTGATTTCTCTGTGACTACTGCTGTGCCTGAGCGCAGTTCTGGTTATATGTATGCTCAAAAAATATTTATTGAATAAATAAATTCCCCATTAAGCGATTCTCAGCTCTAAGCAGCAAAAGAAGATGTGGAGTTCACAGTTCTGCTTCATTGTTTGCTTTGGGTAAGATAGTCTAGTCTCCAGGGTCCAAACTGCTCCTGGGGGCCCTCATGGGGACTTGCAGATGCTAATGGGCTCAACAGGCTTCCACTAATCCCTAGAGGCAGTCCCCTTAGCAGGTGACCTAACAACACAGGCTTCAAACTGTGGCTGAAGGAGGTCTCTGCTCCTGGGGCCTTCATTTTGGTGATGGCCACACTAAATTCGAACTTCATGAGCTATGGAGGTGGTGTTGGAGCATGGGTAAGAGTCAGGAACAGGACAGAAGTGTCTGCCTGTCCCAGGAGAGTTAGAGAAAAAGGTGCTAGAGTCGTTCTGGCTGCCCAAGTAAGTGGGGTGCAGCAGGGGATAGCCCAATCTTAGTCCATTTCTGGTTTTATTAAAGCTGATAGATTGTTTTCAGCTAGTTGCCTGGATTTTGTAATGAGGAATTTAAATATTTATTTGACATCCCTTTCACAAAAAGGGAGAAAAAAAATTTTTTTCCCACCTTCCCTCGCTTATCCATCCTGATTAAACAGTTGTGTTTTCCCAGGCATTCGCCGTGGTTGAGGAATAGAATTGATTTTCAACGACTTTTGGAAAACAAGGCATTTATTTTTTGAATAAGTTATTGAATGCTGGCCATATACAAGGCATTGTGTGTGCCTGTCCAGAGAGAGATTTAGCGATAAATCAGACAAACACAGCCCTTAGTATCCCAACTTGTTTTTTTCACTTGAGTTTTTCTTGTGGTTTTGAATTCTTTAACTTTCTAAGGAAGGGTTAGTTTAGAATTATAATTGTTCTTTAGACCTCAGAGTCTCAGCACTGTCATAGAGTCAGAAAAGAAATGTTGGGGCTCTAGTTTTCCAATGAGAGGACACCAGGTGACTGATGTTTAAAGTTGCCTTTTCTGTTTTCCCTCCGTGGCTTCCCTGTACTGAGCAGTCCCTGGAACTCCTCATTGTTAGGCTCTTTAACCGTGAGGTGTATGGGACTCTGGGGGAGGGAGCTATTCATCCTGTATAAACATCCTCCTGTTGCTCCTGTGTCTCAGAGCAGCCTCTAAGATCCTCATTTTGGTGCTTGTGGAAGGCCAGTGACTGGCCAGTGACATAAGGCCAGCTAAAATACAAGTTTTGTCCACTCTGTGATGCATCCCTCCTCTCATTGGTTCCCATCTTTTCAGCTGACACCAGGAACTGTCCAGGAGTTGGGAACCAAACCAGAAAGGTCAAGGAGGAAGGATGAGAGACCTTTAGATTGGGCCTGAGCCGAGTTCTGTGACTCACAGATTTTTTTTAGCTCCTTTTCCTTCTCTGTGTCTTTTTTTGAGTCCTCCCTTCTCTCTCTGTCCCCTGGTGTGTGATATCTTTTCTGGCACCCTGGTTCACACTGCTCTCACTGACGTTTTGGGGAAAGTTATTCCACTGAAGGACGAAAGGAGCGGGATGCTGCATTTTGGGAGTGGGTGCTGGGAGGCAGGGAGGGCTACCTAGTCACTGAGCTTGTAGAAATAGGGAACTCTTAAGTCTGGAAATGTTGGCATCCTTTCTAGGTTGAAGATTTTAATTAAGGCTGACTTTTTTTAGTTAGAGAAGAAAATGACTTATTATTCAAATAATCAGGGAAGATTTTTCTACATCAGAGATGTCTGAGACAGCTGCTCCTATACAATAGACTCTAATGGGACCTAGTAAAATATATCCTTTTTTGAAAAAAAAAAAAAAAAAAAGAGTATAGGGGAATCATATGTTACAGAACCTCCTGGGTTCCTGATGGTTCTCTTATTTCAAGCTGTTTTTGGAAGTTATTTTCACATTTGCTTTTTAGGTTCCTAAAATACAATGGCTAAGTTCTTGATTTACCAGTTTAATTTGGGAGAATAGAAATTTATTTAGCAAACACTTATGGAGAAGTTACCATCTGCCAGGCACTGTCCTAAATACTATATAATTAATAACTCAATTCGCTGATCAAATAGTATCTCAGGTTTGCTGATCAGAGACTGAATTTCCTGTACAAAGGGAAAACGGTGACCCCCCCCCAAAAAACACTCAACCCACACATACACACCAAAAACATCCCAGAACTTGTATATATTTTTCTCTTCACAGCTGCCTGAGGCAAAGTAGTAGCCTTTGGTTTGGGGATTTTACCAGTGTTAAGAAATTGATTTCCCTGGCAAAGGAACCCTCCTTAATCCCTCACTCATTCAGTAAATCTTTGAGGATGAGCTTGTTGGGTCTATGCCAGGAATATTGGAGAGTTAGAAAAACACAGTATTCACCTAAATTGGCATAAATGCACCAAAAGGGTTAGTATTGGATAAAACATCAATTCTGGGTTCTGTTATTTCCATATCCCGTGTAACACCACAATTTTTAAAGTGAGGAAGAGTTAACTTTTTAAAAGAATAATTAAATTTTCCTAAATCCACATAGCAAATCTGAAATATCTACCACCAACAAATCATTGACAAAACCGCTAAGACTTTTTCCTCCTGCTAATCCATATATCAGGATGTGTATTAGTTTCTCATGGCTACTGTAGCAAATTAGTACAAATTTAGTGGCTTAGAGCAACACAGATTTATTTTCTTATAGTTATGGAGGCCAGAAGTCTGAAATTGGTTTCACTTGGCTAAAGTCAAGGTGTTGGCAGGGCTGGTTCCTTCTGGATAGTCCAGGAGAGAATCTGTTTCTTTGCCTTTCCTGGTTTCTGGAGGCTCCCTGCATTCCTGGCTCATGGCCCCTTCCTGCCATGACTCCAGCCTCTTGTTCAGTCATCACATCTTCTACTTTCTCTGTAGTCAAGTCTCTCTCTGCCTCCCTCTGATGAGAACATTTGTGAAAACATTTAGGGCCTATACTTGAAACCTATAATCCAGATTTCAAGATCCCTCAAGGCCCTCCATTTCTCACCTCAAGAGCCTTAATTTAATCATACCAGCAAAGTCCCTTTTGCCATATAGGGTCACAATTATAGATTCCAGGGATTAGAATGTGGATATATCTGGGGGCCTGGTATTCAGGGGATGTCAAGATGAGTGACACTTTTAGCTTGGATGTTTTTGTTTCATCAGAACTTCTCTGGTATGAATTCTTCATCTAGCCTTTAACAAATATTGTATGTTCTTTTTTAAAAATATTTTCCTTTCCCTTCCTTGATCAAGGTTCTGCCCAAAAGGAATCCTTTTATCTAAAGATCCTTTGGTAGAATAAAAATATTTCATGGGAAAGGACAAATAATGCTAGCTTTGGTCCTGAGAATTCATGTTTGCCTCTGCTTATAGTTCTCTATGAGTACATATATGCATTTTTCTTAAGTAGATGACTTTGCTGTTTTTGAGGAAACAGCTATGAGCTAAATTTCCCCTTCATGAGCCCATTTCTATGATGCCCATCCATTTCTCTTCAAGCAGAGCAATGTTGGTACTGGGATTAAAAAAAAAAAAAAAAAGATTGTTTTCAGGGTCAACACTGCTTTTCCTCAGTGCTTTCTGTTGGGGGAAACTCCATGATGCACTTTCCTATAGGGGGTATTATCCCATCACGCAGAGCATGTGTGTTCCTCTCTGTTTATGTGATTTGGGGGCAGGAAATAGAAATGATTTAAATCTGGGATTTTTTGTTTGTTTGTTTGCTTTTTAGGGTTGCACTGGTGGCATATGGAAGTTCCCAGGCTAGGGGTAGAATTGGAGCTGCAGTTGCCAACCTCCGCCACAGCCACAGCAACACAGGATCTGAGCTGCATCTGTGACCTAGACCACAGCTCATGGCAACACTGGATCCCTGATCCACTGAGCGAAGCCAGGGATTGATCCTGCAGCCTCATGGATATTAGTGGGTTTCATTTCAACTGTGCCACAATGAGAACTCCCTGGGAATTCTAACATTGTGCCCACCATCCACATTCAACAAGATTTCAGCATATCTTTAAGTTCTGGCTTAGGTTCTAGCTCTTGAGATACTTTCTCTTGAACTCTTCAACTTGAAGTGACACTCCCTTAGGCTGAGTTCCTTTGGTACCTGTGGGCTCTAGACATTCATTTATATGGACTATGTTGTGTGAGCACAGGGTAGGGGCTGATGGGCATTCTTGCTTAGTTTTTTTGTTCTTTTTTTTGGGCCGCACCTGCAGTATATGGAAATTCCTAGGCTAGGGGTCAAATCAGAGGTGCAACTGCCAGTCTATGCCACAGCCACAGCCATGTGGGATCTGAGCCACGTCTGTGAAATGTGCCTTGGCTTGCAGCAATGCCAGATCTTTAGCCCACTGAACTAGGCCAGAGATTGAACCCGCATCCTCATGTGTATTTGTTGGGTTCTTAACCTGGTGAGCCTCAATGGAAACTCCCATTTGTGCTTAGTTTTGATTCTCATGGCAACTAACAATTTGTTGCACAGAGTAGCATCTAATAAATGATGACATCATTGATGTGTTAGCACTGGGAGGTCTTGGAATATGTCTACTGTTATCTCTTCTGGGTCTTAGCAGAACCAAGTAGAGCACTGGAGCTGTGATGTGTAACTTCCAATCGCATATTCTTATAAGGTACTTTCTATAGCTGAGACAAGGTTAGAATAAGCCCAGGCCTGTTTTTGGTGTTGCTGGGATAAAGGAGAAGAGAATTAATTTTGGGAACAATATTTGGGAATTAAGTATAAACTCCCCTGTTGGACATTGTTTTGCAATAATAATTAAGTTGTAGCAGATTTTCAGGCATTACTGGTCAGTTTAGAGCATGTGGCACCTATTGAATTTGTGCTCCAAGCATCTTGTAGGATTTTTCTGTCATTATGAATAGCTTGGTGATTTTTTTTTTCCTTCCTTCCATTCATTTCATTCCTAAGGTTTGTCTCATTCCAAAATCTGCACATGGGACCAATCCTGCAAGTGCCCACATGGCAGGCATGAAGATCCAGCCTATAGAGGTGGATAAATATGGAAATATCGATGTGGCTCACCTCAAGGCTATGGTATTCATCTTCCACTTAACAGATGGGGAGGTCTGGGTTGAAAGAAGTGGTGGGGATTAGGGACTGAATGGTTTATATTGGTGTTATCTTCTTTTGCATTCTAATTAAAAGACTGCAGTTCCTCCTCTGAATGGGTCTAGGGAAAGTGCATAAAATCAGAAAATCTAGCCATCTCTGTAGGTAAAATAAAGGCAAGAGTCACATTTTTGGTCCAGAATAAAGCAGACCATAGTCTACTTTACCTCTTCCTTATCTAACAAGGAGAAGGTCCTTTAAACTGAAATCCTATTTTCTAATGTGTGTGTGTGTGTGTGTGTGTGTGTGTGTGTGTGTAAGAAACTGTATGAATTATTCATAGTGGAGGTAAGGGTACTGCTTGCAGGACCTGTCTGCCTCCTTCTGCCCAACCCTCCCCTCCTTCCTCCATTAACAATCAAACTGGCAGCCACAGTTATTCTCAATCTTTGTGCTGGGAATTAAAACATAAATTTAGATTTTGCAGATGTTTTTGATGGTCCCAGCTATTACCTGCTGAATTTCAGGCAACATTCCATCCTCTTTCTTGAAACACCAACCCCCACTCCCAACCTCCCAACCTCCAGGAAGAGGTTGCCTAGCAACCATATCTGCTTTCCAGTGGTGGACCAGAGGCTGCATCTTAAGAGGGAAAGAAATCAGTTGAATAGCAATGTGATTTTTTTGGAGTTATTAGGCATGGAGACTGAGAACTCCATGTAACTGCCTTCAAAGGAAAGAAGAAAATACATAACACTGCTTCTCTCTCTCATCCACCCCATCCTTCTATCACCCCACAAAGTTTTTACAGTAAAAATTCTAGGCCAGTAGTTGTAATTTTAAAGTCTCTCCAATATAGGATATGACCTTAAAATTTTTTTTTTTCCATTTCCACATAAGCCTCCTCTCCAACCTTCTGGTCAAAAACAAAAAAATCCAGGAACATGCCTTTTTATTATATATGCTTGCTTTCAAAAGGAAAAATGATGTGTTTTATTGTTGTTGTTTTTGTTTGTTTGTTTTTACCAGAGCAGAACACTCCTAGTGGGAATTCTAAATTCAGTAGAATGGGAGGGAAAGGGGATATGGATATAGCAAAATGAGCAGAGAGAAATTAATTGAGGGAATAGACTTGTCTGAAACCAAGGAGATCTGAAATAATTATTGAGATGATTTGAACCAAAGGAAAACTACTTTACAGAGTTAAGTCCAAAATATCCAACCATCTTCTGAACAGTTTTTTTCCCTGCCATGGAGACCTAGGCTGAAAGGATCTTGTTATTTATTTGGAATGATTTATAAAGGGAGTAATGACTGTGGTTCTTTAATTATTGTCGTCATACACTGAGACAGTTCCAGAAATAAAAGACCAAGACTTCACCTTTCTTAATCCTTTAAAAAATAAAAGGCAAGCGTTTGGCCAAGAAACATTTCCTCTCCTTGGTCCCTCTGCTGTTTTCTATCTCACAGGTGGATAAACACAAGGAGAATCTGGCAGCAATCATGATTACGTACCCATCCACCAATGGAGTATTTGAAGAGAACATTGGAGATGTGTGTGACCTGATCCACCAACACGGAGGACAGGTCTACCTGGATGGGGCAAATATGAACGCTCAGGTGGGCAGTGTGAGAGGGTTTCCCGAGAAAATGATTAAGTCAAAAAAACCTCTTTTTTCCTTGACTTTATGACAATTATTTTATTTATTTATTTATTTATTTTTGTCTTTTTGCCTTTTTCTAGGGCTGCTCCCACGGCATATGGAGGTTCCCAGGCTAGGGGTCTAATTGGAGCTATAACTGCCAGCCTACGGCAGAACCACAGCAATGCAGAATCTGAGCTGCATCTGCAACCTACACCACAGCTCAAGGCAACACCGGATCCTTAACCCATTGAGCAAGGCCAGGGATTGAACCTGAAACCTCATGGTTCATAATCGGATTCATTAACCACTGAGCCACGATGGGAACTCCTTGACAATTATTTTAAAGCACGACACTGAATTCAGAACAGAGGCTGACTTTCTATATTGCCAGAACAAACAAGGTATGTACCACAATTTCACTGAGGTTGCAGATCCTAAGGAGATCATTGGGAATGCTGAGGAGGAGGCGAAAAGTTTGAAAGGAAGCAAGGAGTGGGCTGAATGTCCTTAGCTTGTCATGGGATGTGAGCCCTCTGGGGGCACGAAAGGTAAGAAGTTCACCTGACTCCCTTCCTGAGGAAATTTAGACCCAAGTTCCGGCCGCTTGTGCTCCCATGGGCTTGAATAAGCCATTGACCTGCCTTCAGCCTCATCAGTGTACAATAGCCGAAAGGCTCTGTCCCTGAAGGGCTGATCCTGACTCCATGGCAAGGGTGTGTGTGGGGTGGTCTGTGTGATGTGTACCTCAAAAGGAAATGCTTTAGGGAGACTTTGGATTCATCATCTTTTTAAGTCTTCTCAACTTCTTCCCTCTTTTTAGACCATTTCAGACTCTTTCTGCTTTTCTTTGCTTCTGTCTAATTTCTTTTGAGTAGTCCAGGGATTGTCTATTGCTTAAATTGTCTATAGCATAAATGCCTCCTTTATCTTTGGTCACATTCACAATTAGCCTTAATGCCCAAGTGTCGGGAAGGCCCATTGAATGTTGTGGCTGGTACCAGGATGGTTTGAGGAAAACTGTTAGCCTCCCTTCCTCTCCCTCAGCTCAGTATCATTTCAAACAGCCCTCCAGCCCTTAATACCCATGAGCTCTCAGGGGCCCTTTAGTAAAGAAACCCAAAGCTGCAGTCCAGGAAATGCTGGAGTGCAAGTGCTGCTTCAGTAAAAGGGAGACAATATCTTTTTCTGTAATTAGGAATTGACTGTATATTCAAATCTGTATTTTAAAATCTAAATTAGGCTAAATGGTCAGTTGTTGTTTCCTTAGAAACCACAAGCCACGCTGCCTATGGGATGCCAGGTTTTGACTGCAGTATTAAGGACATTTTTGTGAACAACTCCACCTGCCTCTCCTCTGAGGAGAAAAGCATGGCCGCTTCTCCAGAGCACCCCTTCAAGCTCTTGACTTTTGCTTTTGGCTCTTTCCCTTTGTGGTAGGTGGGAATCTGTCGTCCTGGAGACTTTGGGTCTGATGTCTCACATCTAAATCTTCACAAGACCTTCTGCATTCCCCACGGAGGAGGCGGCCCTGGCATGGGGCCCATCGGAGTGTGAGTTCTGGGTTGCTGGTTTCAGGATGCTTTGGAGACTGAGAATGAAAGATTGGCCCCAAACTCTCTGTCCTTCTCATTTAAGTGTCAAAGATACTCTCACATGTACTGTGCCTGTAGATCTGCGTGAGAAGCAGTGAAAAGGAGACTACATCCAAGGAGAAGCATAATTAGATTTTATTAACCCAGTGTGTGGCCACACTAAGCTCCCAATCATGCACAGACGGAGCAGGTTTATTAACAGAGTAATGAATAGGGAACTTTACTGGAGCATTATGGAGTCAGAACTGGAATATTAGCACCTTGAAGTAGTTCTCAGACTTTAATATAAACTTCCAGGCAGCTTTTTAAAATTTCTTTTTAAAATCAGCTGATGGTTACATTTAAAGTGACTTCATCTGGAGTTCTTGTCATAGCTCAGTGGTTAATGAACCCAACTAGTATCCATGAGGATACCAGTTTGATCCCTGGCCTCACTCAGTGGGTTAATGATCCGGCATTGCTGTGAGCTGTGGTGTAGCTCTCAGACGCAGCTCGGATCCCGAGTTGCTGTGGTTGTGGCGGAGGCCAGCGGCTACAGTTCTTATTCAACCCCTACCTAGCCTGGGAAACTCCATATGCTGAGGGTGCGGCCCTAAAAAGACAAAAGACACCCCCCCCCCCCCGCAAAAGTGACTTATCTAACAATAGCAACCAAAAGAACTCATAGTAGAAAAGTAGTTGCCAGGGATTGGAAGTCAAGCGAAGGGGACAACTAAAGAGAGGCTGGTAAAAAATGTGCAAACTTTTAGCTGTAAGATGAATAAGGTCTGAGACTCTAACATATAATGTGGTGTCTATAGTTGATAGCAATATTATATAATTGAAATTTACTAAGAGAGTAGAACTTAAATTTATTCCCCTCTCCAAAAAAAAAAGCAAAAAAAAAAACTGAATTGAGTGTAAGGTGTTGAATACTTTGCACCCTGAATTCTTACTACATATGATGCAAGTAACAAGGAAACAAACATTGTTACTAGAAATAATTGGACGAAGTCAGAATAAGACTAAAGCAATGTCTCATAGAAGTTAACTTCTTACACTGTGAAATAAATCATCTTATAAAAATGATGCTGAGCAGCTATTTGCCGAGCATTTTCATTTTTCGAAAAATGTGCTGATGCGACCCGTCTCGATGGATGCTGAGAGCCTGGCATTGGTTTTTTCTTCTTTCCTATTTTGATTACTATTTAGAGTAAGTGGTTGAGTCCCACTGTTCCAGCTTTGGGGGAGGTGGGGTGAATGATGTTCACATGCTGGCCTCTGATATATCACTCCATGGGGCATCTTCTCAGAGCATCCTTCTATGTCCCTTAGAAGCCTTGGGGAAGAGTGTGGGGCATGAGGCTGGGAGGGAGAGGGTGTGGGGCTGGGGGGTCCTCATGTCCTTGTGAGCTGCATGCTATTGCCTGGCCACTTGCCTCTGCCCAAATTCTCTGCCTTGGTTCTTGGGTGAGCTGCTGGGCTGGTGAGCCATGCCTCCAGCAGAGAAGGGACACCTCCTGGAGTCTGCCTCTTAGCGGGTGTTGGGTCCCTTCCACTTTCAGAGTTCCTCTGCTAGGTAGAGCTTCCTGAGAAGGCCCAGCAGCTGCCCATTTGGTTGGATTGAATCTTTTTACATCTTCTATATTTGTATTAAAAATCAATATAGGAAGAAGCATCTTGTCCCTTTCCTGCCGAATCATCCCATCATTTCAGTAAAGCCAAGCGAAGATGCCCAGCCTTTGGGTACTGTCAGCGCGGCCCCATGGGGCTCCAGCTCCATCTTGCCCATTTCCTGGGCTTATATTAAGGTGAGGCCTATGAATGTGTGTTAGACAGTGGGGGTGTGATGTGTGGGTGGGGAACTGAGACAGCAGACTTTCTTCTTGAGTTAAAATGAAGAAATCCATGATCCAATATGTGGTTCAGTGGAAATTGCTGAGGGCTGAGTGGAAGAAACCTTCCTAAAGAAATCAGCTGAAATTAATTTTATCTCTTCTTCATCAAGCTGGTTTCCTTTGGGTTCTCATACTGGGTTTAACATCAGAGAAACTGACACGCCAGATATATTTTTCCAGACAGTTTAGTACCATGAGTCATATGGATGTTCTGGCCACGTCATTTGGTTTCCTGTAGGGTTTGTACAGCCCCTTGCAAGAGAAAAATAGTGCACATACTAATTATTACACATGGTTGAGATCCTGGGATAAATTTTAGGAATACATCATTTCGCTTTATATTTCTTGGGAGCTTTGAGGATAAGAAGAAAATAGCAGAAATTTACTTATATGGTGGTTTCCCAAAGCTCCTTGCCCTTTAGGGCTTATGGAACTGTACTCTCGGGGGTAATTAGACTTTGTCAGAAAGCAGGCTTCCTTCCTTTGTGTTTTTCCAAAAAACACTAGGGCCAGAGTTTATTTTATACAGCCCTTGTTCAAACTGACCTGCCCAGCCCCTAGGCTGACGAGACCATGCCTTGGGTGGGAGCGCTTGTTCACCACTAATTAGAGCAGCCTTCCCTAACTGGCTCCCCTCCTTAGAGGAAGGCTTCTGGTGAAACAAACCACAAACTCAGCCTCGCAAATCATGCTGGATGACTCTCTGGACTAGGTGTTATTCTTGAACAGTGTGGCATTTCTGATTCTTAATGAAAACTTTCTGGGAAGCTGGAACAACAATTCTATACCCCAGAGACTAAAACCTGCTTTTTCAAATGATATTTGAGTTGTTTTGCAAGTAGTAACAACAAAAGCAATCATAATAAAGGTCTGCTTCTTTGCAGACAGAATCTAATTCCCAGCTTGCTTTTGGTCTCTGATTCCTGTAAACCTGTGTTATTTGTTAGGGAATGTTATTTGGCTTGGAGATGGTTTCCCACATAAAGAAAATAAATACCCCAAGGTTGGTTTGGCCATATGCCAGGAACACCAGACAGAGCTGTGGTTTAAAAATGAAATAAATAGGATTCCCCGTTGTGGCTCAGTGGAAATGAACCCAACTAGTATCCATGAGGACGCAGGTTCGATCCCTGGCCCCACTCAGTGGACTAAGGATCTGGCCTTGACATAGGTTGCAGATGCATCTCAGATCTGGTGTTGCTGAGGCTTTGATGTGGGTCGGCAGCTGCAGCTCCAATTCAACCCCTAGCCTGGGAACTTCCATATGCCACAGATGCAGCTGTACAAAGAAAAAGAAAAAAAAAAAAAGAAAGAAAAGGAAAAAAATGAAATAATTAAAGCAGGGTTTAAGCCATCCCTCTGACCTCGGGCTCTTTCTTTATTTCAGGCTGTTGTTACTTATCACCTGGACTCTAGAATTATCTTCTCTCCCTGCTGCAGTCCATGTTTGACACTCCCTACAGGACTGCTAGGTTCCTGCTAGGGCCCTCCATCCTTTCCTGGATTCCCTTTGCCTCTACCACTGGATCCCTCTAGATTGCACAAAATCCTTAGATTCTTCCAAAATGAACTTGCCTAGGCTCCATCCCAGAGAGAATCCAGTTCAGGATATACAGGGCATGGCTTGGGCTGTCTAGCTGCTTGGTGACTCTGATGCACAGGTTGAGAGGCAGTGGCTGGCTGAACCCAGTCTGAGTCCTTCCCAGTATGGGTTTGAGGCTTGCAAGAGGTAGTCATAGCCCAACCGGCTCTACAGCCACCCCCAGGCTGTAGCCATGTGCCTTTTATTGCACAGTTTTTGCCAGTCTTCTCACTTAGAGTGCCTTTCCCTTTCTCGTTGTCTATCCACATTCTATCCATTTTCAAGTCTCCACTCAAGTTATAACTCTTACTCTAAGACTCCCCCCCCTTTTTCTTCTTTTTCAGCTGTTCCCACAGCATATGGAAGTTCCTGGGCCAGGGATTGAATCCAAGTTGGAGCTGAGACCTATACCACAGCTGTAGCAATGCCAGATATGAACCTTTCTATGACCAGCCTGGGAAAACATGTCCTCTCTTTACTTTGGACTTCAGTATCCCTGCTGTTTTACTTAATGATTTCTCATTTTCTTTACATTAGTTATACATTTAATATACATCAAGCCTCCATCATATGATGTCTTTTGGAAAGAAAGTAGGCAGTAAAACGTGATGCAGTTTTGGTTTTAACCTCTTTACTGGTGACGACATCCTCCTATATAATCATAGGAACTTATGAAGCACCAGAAAAGAATAAGATTTAACCTGGAAGTTGTTAAACATAAAGGCTTTGACTGGGGACAATTGAAAGGCAAACCATGCAAAATGGATTCACTGGGGATTCTGGCCAAGATCCCATGGGATTCATGGAAATTATCAAGGCATCTCAAATTCACAGTGAACAAACAAAAACTCCCCAAATTCATGGAAAATACTCTTTTTTTTTTCTTTTTTTTGCCATTTCTTTGTCTGCTCCCGCAGCATATGGAGGTTCCCAGGCTAGGGGTCGAATCAGATGTAGCCGCCAGCCTGCGCCAGAGCCACAGCAACTTGGGATCTGAGCTACGTCTACAACCTACACCACAGCTCACGGCAACACCGGATCCTTATCCCCACTGAGCAAGGCCAGGTATCGAACCCACAACCTCATGGTTCCTAGTTGGATTCGTTAACCACTGAGCCACAATGGGAAGTCCCTGCATGTAAAATATTCTTTAAAAAAAACTTTTATCTTTTTGGGCCACACTCATGGCACATGGAGGTTCCCAGGCTGGGGGTCCAATCAGAGCTGCTGTAGCTGGTGACCTATGCCACAGTCAAAATAACACCAGATCTGAGCAGTGTCTGTGACCTATGCCATAGCTCATGGAAATGCCAGATCCTTAACACACTGAGCAAGGCTGGGGATTGAACCTGCGTGCTCATGGATAGTAGTCATATTTTTTTCATTTCCGCTGAGCCATGATGGGAGCTCCTAAAAACATTCTTCTTTATTTGTAGATAGCACAATAGTCAGCAGTCAGTTTTGCCCTATTCTAAACTTTGTTACTACAATAACAAATATAAAGCTACTCCTCAAAGGAAAAAAACAAAATTATTTCATGCTTAGAGTGAACTGACAGATATCCTTTTTTGGATATTTCACTCATCAGCAATCCAGAGAGTGATGCTGGGCTGACTTCCTTTGTGAGTGGGGCTTATCTGAGGCTAACTCTGTTTAGTGTCCATTGGGTTTACCTCTTCCACAGTTGATGGCTCTTTTTCCCTCTGTTGCAGATGATGGGAGGCAAAGGCCTTAAACAAGCCACAGAAATTGCTATATTAAATGCCAACTACATGGCCAAGAGATTAGAAAAACACTACAGAGTCCTTTTCCGGGGTGCAAGAGGCAAGTATGAACTTTAGTCTATATTCACCTTGGTTTTTTTCTTGGTGAAACCAAGTTTGACCTCATGGATGTGGCTTTCAGAACTGTGGGTTGGAAACTTCTGTTTCTCAGCATATACCAGAGAAAATCCTGGAGTTAATGGGAAGAACTTTAATTTAGTAAACAGTTTAGGGGTATCGCTGTTTGCAAGGCTTTGTGATGCACTTAATCTCTGCAGCCCAGGCCAATAAGGAGCCCACGCCACTGAGAGATGTTACATAAATTCCTTGAGCTCATTACCTCCCCCAGTGCCATGGGAGTGGCCCTAGAGTAATTCATTCAGGGCACAATGGCTGGGAGAGCCTTCTGGGAGGAGCTGCTTGAGATGAGTGTGGAAGGAACAGTAGCAGAACCCCAGTAAACAGAGGTACAGGAGCAAGCCAGAGAGAAAGGAATGTTGGATGGGTTGATGGATGGGATAGGAGGGGAGGGAGCAGATGAGGATAAGGCTGGAGCAGGAGCATGGCGAAAGTCTCGGAAGGCTCTGGACTCTACCACTGGGCCAGAAAGGCTCTTGAGAAGGGGAATGACAGGATTAAGAGGATGTTAAAAATCATTAAGACAGTGGCAGGGGATGAACATGCTGTTAGAAGTAGAATCAAAGGACTTAGGTACTGATTAGTTGATGGTGAAGAAATTTTAGGTAAGCCTCTGTGGCTTTTTTGTTTGTTTGTCTTTTTTTAGGGCCACACCTGTGACATATGGAAGTTCCTATGCTGGGAGTCGAATTGGAGATGCAGCTGCCTGTACCACAACCACGGCAATGCTGGATCCTTAAATCACTGAGCGAGGCCAGGGATTGAACCTGAGTCCTCATGCACGCGTACAAGTCAGGTTCGTTACTGCTGAGCCACAACCAGAACTCCAACCTCTGTGGCTTGTAATAGAGGGAGTAATAAATTGAAGAACAAGGTTTTGCTGGAACTGATGCAAGGGGCTGACTTGCAGAGATGTGGCTTTGGGTGCAGAATCTGATAGCAGACTGCTAGAAATGGTGAGACTCCAAAAAACCAGTATTGAGAAACCAGAGTGAAACTCCTCAAGCAGCTGGCTACATGGAAGGGCTACAGGAAAGGTGGCACCTGGTGAGGGGGCTCTGTGCTGAGGGAGCTTTAAATCCCCCCATACCCTGCCCACCATCACGTCACCCATACTTCTGCCTCTCTCTGCCCCACATCCCCTCTGGGGCTGCCTTTTCCTTTCCTGGTGCAAGAACTACTCTTGGGTCCCTCTGCACGGAAGATTCTCCCACTGCATTTATCATCCATCTCTCTCCTGCAGACCTTGGGCTCCTGCACTTGGGAGGCTTGTGGCTGCCTCAGTGCCTGGCATCGTGTCAGTTCAACACACAGCAAATGTGGGTGGTCTTGCCCGACATGGAAGAACAGGCTGAAGAGCGGGTGGCTGGTCTCAGGAGTCTTTAAAAGAACATTTGCCAGAGTTCCTGTCGTGGCTCAGTGGTTAACGAATCTGACTAGGAACCATGAGGTTGCAGGTTCGATCCCAGGCCTTGCTCAGTGGGTTAAGGATCCGGCATTGCCGTGAGCTGTGGTGTAGGTCACAGACGCGGCTTGGATCCTGCATTGCTGTGGCTGTGGTGTAGGCCGGTGGCTACAGCTCTGATTGGACCCATAGGCTGGGAACCTCCTTATGCCGAGGGAGCAGCCCTAGAAAAGGCAAAAAGACAAAAAAAAAAAAAAAAGAACATTTGCCTTTCACAATTAGGAAGCCTCTGGTCACCTCGGAAAGCAGATCGGGCCCAACAGGGAGGCACATGCACTGAGAAGTGTCCTAAAGTTGGGAGAAGGGAGAAGCATTCATGGTTTCAGGGGTTTGGTGGTGAAGCAAGGCAGGAGCTGTTTCAATAGGATACAATTTTCTTTTTTTTCTTTCTTTTTTTTAAAAAAAAAAACAGTGGAGTTCTCTTTGTGGCTCAGCAGGTTAAGAACCTGACTAGTATCCATATGGATGCAGGTTTGATTCCTGGACTTGCTCAGTGGGTTAATGATCCAGCATTGCTGCGAGCTGCTGTGTAGTTCGTAGATGTGGCCTAGAACTGACATTGCTGTGGCTGTGTTTAGGCTGGTAGCTGCAGCTTGGATTTGACCCCCTAATCTGGGTACAGACCTAAAAACAACAACAACAAAACCAAAAAAAATGGAAGTTGATTTTGAACTGCCGAGGAAAAGGCTGTAAAGAGGGGAGAGTGAAGCTACAATGGAGGCAATAATAGAAGGGGGAATAAAGTCACTTTGGAGGTGATGGGAGGGGTGGTGCTAAGAGTCAGGTGGACAGCAGCACACAGGCTGTGGGCACAGAATTCCAGAGTAGGGACTGACGGGTCTTGAGCTTGGAGCAGAGGGACAGCAGCAGCAACCAGCACGCCCAGACCCAGGGCTGCAGTAACGAGGCCCCTCTTTTGCTCTTGGGGTCTCTGGCCCAGGAAACTATGCATTTACACCTGTGATCTTTAAAGGCTGATCTTGCTTTCTAAATATGTATCCAAAAGGGTGGTTCTAGAGTTTGAAAATAAAAAAGAGCTAAATAATCAGAAGCCCTGGTTAGCAGTGCTCCCCAGAGAGTAGGAAAGAAAGTTGTGGGCAGTATGTTTCTAAGCAACACAATGAAATGCTTCTGAAGTGAAGCTACAAGAGCTACTAATTAATTCAAATATAGCTCCTGCGCTGTGAGATGGTTCCTGCTTATGCATTGGCCTTCAGGATTAGCACCAGCGTTTGTTTTGTCTGATTATATAAACCGTGTACATTTGCTCATCATGGAAAATTTGGACAATAAAAAGTTTGAGGAAGGGAATGTAAATGATCCATGGTTCCATCAAGCAGACATAACCAGTTAACATTTTGCTGTATTCTTTCCCACCTTACTATGAGATAGTTGAGACCATATCCAGTTTATACCTTGTTTTTGTTTTTCACTTTTTTGGCTGTACCCTCGGCATGTAGACATTTCCTGGGCCAGGGATCGAACCCATGCCACAGCAGCAACCAAGGCCACAGCAGTGACAACACCAGATCCTTAACCTACTGTGCCACCAGGGAACTCCCCATACCTGGTTATTTAACCTCATTTTATATTGTGATCATTTACCCTGTCATTAAATGTCCTTTGAAAGTGGTTATATATTGGACCCATTGTGGCTCTGCGGTAACAAACCTGACTAGTGTCCATGAGGTTGTGGGTTTGATCCCTGGCCTAACTCAGATGGTTACAGATCTGATGTTGTCATGAGCTGTGGTGTAGTTTGCAGATGCGGCTTGGATCCTGCATTGCTGTGGTTGTGGTGTAGGCCAGCAGCTGCAGCTCTGATTTGACCCCTCGCCTGCGAACTTCCATGTGCCGTGGGTGCGGGGCTAAAAAGCAAAAAAAAAAAAAAAGCTATATAGGATCTGTCACACTTATGATTTAATCAATTCTAGGAGCGCCCCCCCCCCTTTGCATTTGTAACAATGCTGCAATGAATATCTTTTACTTAGATTTAAAAACAAAAAATCCCTGGAGTTCCTGTCGTGGCACAGTGGTTAACGAATCCGACTAGGAACCATGAGGTTGCGGGTTCGGTCCCTGCCCTTGCTCAGTGCGTTAAGGATCCGACATTGACGTGACCTGTGTTAGGTTGCAGACATGGCTCGGATCCCGAGTTGCTGTGGCTCTGGCGTAGGCCGGTGCCTACAGCTCCGATTAGACCCCTAGCCTGGGAACCTCCATAAGCCGTGGGAAGCATAGAAAAGGCAAAAAGACAAATAAATAAATAAATAAGTCCCTGATTATTTCTGTAGGTTAGAGTTGTAGAAGAGAAATTATCTCAGAGGATTTGAATGCCTTTAAGGTCTTGAAAAGTATGGCCTCATTTCCCCCTAGAGAGTTAATATCAATTGATGTGACACTAACAGTATGTAAGAGTAACCGTCTCACCGGAGCCCAGTGAACACCAAGTGCCAGGCTGGTAAAACAACACAAGCCAAACCCAAAATGTCGTTGCCAGTTTTGTTGAGTGAAAATAATCTTTTTCGCTTTAATTTATAAGATTTAGGTTTTTTTTTTCCTTAATTGTTAAATTATTTTTTTACTTAACACCTTCCTTAGGATTAAGTTTATATGCCAACTTCATTGACATAGAATTCACATTCTACACACATCACCCACTTAAAACACACAGTTCAGTGGTTTTTAGTATGTTTAGAGTTGTGAGATGCAAGTTGCTCAGGTGCCTGCCATGTGCTTAGCATTAAGTGACTACTGTGGGCAGAGACCGTCCCAGGAGATTTGCAACCCAGAAAGATAGATGAAATTTCCATTTGTTTTGACATTTTATCCCAGAATTAAGTAATGAATTGTATTTCTCATCCCATTCAGAAATAGATTGGTGATTACAGACTTTATTACCCAATCCCAAAGTTTATGAAACCAAAAATTGTCTCATGTTTGGTCTGGTAAACACATTCATTATATAATCTGAGGCTTAGTATTTAGGGCCTAAAAAAGAATGATCACTGTACCTCCTGAGGGCTCAAAATAGAAATGTTCTTAATAAAAAACATTGTATTCCAAAACATCTAATGGCAATATTAGAAGGCGGTCATTCATCTTAATCATATTTACCAGCTCTAAATAAGACTTTGGAATTATGGATGACTATGAGGCAATAACTTTAATGAACTCCAGGCTTCCCTTTAAGAACCATTTCTTTGAGAGATTTAAAAATACCAGCTAAATTTGTTGAGGCTTAGGGTTTTGCAAGGAAGCGATAGGCAAGAATTGAGATGGAGGAGCAGCCGTGGTATTTGTTCTGTTAGGATGAGCAAAGGAATTATCTCAGGTAAGGACCTGTGCCACAGCTGCAGTGGAAATGCTGGATCCTTAACCCACTGCACCACAAGGGAACTGCCTGGGTAAGGCAGTTTTTAAGGAGGAACTGAAAAAAATTTACAGCTGTCTGCTCTTGTGGGAGGCCAGGCTCATTGTTTGATCTAAATGGAGTTCCTGTTAGTGGCGAAAACAATTTTGTTTGTATCCCAACATCTTCTTTATGTTTTAATTTCTTAAATTTTATCCCTTTTCTACTTTAGAGAAACCTAACTCTGCCTGGAAATTCTTGTCCCTGAAGAGGTTTCCTGGTGGCCTTTAGGATGGATGTGGGTCTCAGGGGCTGGGCCCTCCTGAGGCTAGAATCCCCTACCTACCTGACTTCATTTTTCATTTCCGGGGAGACAATCAAGGGTCTTGATTCTGTTAGTAGTCCCTGGGTTTCTTTCCTTTTTTAATTTTTTTATTTTTTTGCTTTTGAGGGCCACACCCGAGGCATATGGAGTCCTAGGCTAGGGGTCTAATTGGAGCTACAGCTGCCAGCCTACACCACAGCCACAGCAACACTGGATCCGAGCCACATCTGCGACCTACACCACAGCTCACAGCAATGCTGGATCCTTAACCCACTGAGCAAGGCCAGCGACTGAACCTGAAACCTCATGGTTCCTAGTCAGATTCGTTTCCGCTGCACCATGACAGGAACTCCTTTTTTTTTTTTTTTTTAATTTGTTTTAGGGCTGC
Source organism: Phacochoerus africanus (assembly GCF_016906955.1). Classification (NCBI taxonomy): domain Eukaryota; kingdom Metazoa; phylum Chordata; class Mammalia; order Artiodactyla; family Suidae; genus Phacochoerus; species Phacochoerus africanus. The sequence goes on from NC_062545.1 coordinate 217,816,709, forward strand.
ACCTGTGGCATATGGAGGTTCCCAGGCCAGGGTTCCAACTGGAGCTGGAGCTGCTGGCCTACACCACAGCCACAGCAATTCCAGATCTGAGCCGTGTCTGTGATCTACACCACAGCTCACGGCAACACTGGATCCTCAACCTGCTGAGTGAGGCCAGGGATCGAACCTGCATCCTCATGGATACTGGTCAGATTTGTTTCTGCTGAGCCACGATGGGAACTCTGGTCCCTGGGTTTCAGATGGGAAGCTTGACTTAGTGTTGATTGCCCACTTTATAGAGTAATTAGCTAGTGAATTCCATTTATTTCTAGGCAGTCACCCTGAGGATGTGGGATAAATAAGGTACGGTCCAGTCCCCGCTCTCAAGAAGGCTTTTGGGAAGGCTTATCTTTCTGTAGCAGTTTCCCATGTCATCTTTAGCCTTGTAAGATAATTAGCATATGAGGGGTTGGCAGGGGGGATGTTCCAAGCTTAGAGCCAAGTCACTTTTATTTTGCTTTTCTACCCTGCCCCCACCTTCCTCTTCTTTCCTTACTCCTTTGACTAGGTGTCTTTTCAGACTCAGCTCTAGTCATGGTTAGGCCCAGAGGAAACACCTACTCCCTGAAAATTAAAACTTGCGCTTATCAGTTTATACAGTTTCTAGCCATAGAAGATTTGTATATCTTTTCTCTGTTAAAAACTGCAAATGAAGATGAACATCTTGGGATCTGGCTTCAACAGCAACGAAGTTTAAATTTCACCCTTTTTTGGGCTCAAGCAGAAAGAGAGAGATACTGAAATCTCACTGGAGTTTCCATGTGAATGTATTAGAATATGGATTTAGAAAATAACATCTGAACCTCATTTTGAAAATGGAGCTCTTCCCAACCACTTGGCTGTGGTGGATGCCTCTGCAGATGAAGTCTTGGTATTAGCAGCGCCAGGCTGAGCTTGGCTTGGCAAGTCCTTTCGGCTATTACTGAACCTCTGCTCAGAACACTGTGCTCTCCTCCCGCCAGCAAGAGACTCTTCCCCAACGTGCATCCCTCTCCTCCAGCCTCCTGCCTGCTGAGTGTTCTTCAGAGCACTGAGCTCCTCCCTTAGCCACCTTCTTTGCATCATTGTCACAGTGCTGGGGTAGCTCTCAGGGGTTCAGAAAAGAAAAGTCAAAGCTTGAGGCTGGGCTCCCCAAATGAGGTAACAAAGTAGGGTGTTTAGGATTCCTAAAACCAACAGTGAATGAGGATTTAAATAATCTTGTGGTTTCCCTCCTGTACATTTCAACTGGTCAGTTCTTACTGGCTGCACCTGTAGCCATGTGGAAGTTCTTGGGCCAGGGATCGAACCAGTGTCACAGCAGTGACAATACAAGATCCTTAACCCATTAGACCACCAGGGAACTCCCTGGTCAGTTCTTTTAGGCACTTCTTTTTCTCTGTCTCTACCTTTCCACTTTTGAAACACACTCCTTACAAACTGCATATACTAGTTAGAAAGTGTTTTTTAAATATGCAGTGACAGTATATTCAATACCTCAGACTCTCAATACTTTTCAAATAAAGCCAATCCTTTCATATGTACACCTGACACAAGAAGCAGAGAAGTTCACAGACTGTATCTTCATAGGCTGATAATGACTATAGCTTTTCTTCTTAGGCATGAGGAGTTATGTCTGTGCTAAGGATCTGCAAGTAGATTTATTGTTTGCTGAGAGTCAGGATAGTGGGTCAGTAAGGAAGAGTATATTATTGTTTCATGAGTAGATTCTTTCCTCGAAGGAAATGAACCAATTTTGTGGGACGTGGAATTTGAGAAGCTCCCAGGAATGTCGTCAATTTAAGAAAATTCTAACTTACTCACTGGTTAATCCTTGATGCTGGATGGGTGGTCAACAGCTCATGCAGGGGAGATGGTGGCCTGAACCTAAAGAGGAAACTGGTTTATAATCAAGAACAAGGTGAACTGCCCCCACAAGACCGTGACCTCATTAGTTCCCTGCCACTTGTGCTGTGCTGTTTGACAATCATTATTTCTGATTCTTGGTCTGAAGCCTGGAACCAAAACCTCAAAAGCCCCTTTGAAGAATCACATAAAATCTGTGACTTATGGATAAAGGTTTACTATATATTTACACAGACGTAGAAGCCGTTATTTGATGTTGGGAACAAAGTTGTTGAAAAGAATGTCAAGGACTTTTAGCTCTAGAAATATTTTGTATAAAAGAATCAGGCCTGTGATGACATGTTTAACGGTTGCAAGTAGATTTTAGATCCTTTGAGTAGAAATGGTCTCATCTCCAGGTACCTCAGCAAGTGTTCCAGCACTTGTCCCACCTCCCACTGGCCTCCTAGCTCTTGGGTGTGTTGTGCACTGAGGATTGGACATGTTGGCCCAACATGTTAAAAACTTTTATATGTAGTAAGAACAGACAAAGTCTTTGTTGTCAATTATAAACTTATCAAGTGCCCACGGCTTCTTGGTCCTCAAGGATATGCTGATTTTGCTCACTTTCTTGGGTAAAACAACAAACTGATGTTTATCTTGAGCTGAAACAATTTTCCTCAACAGGTTATGTGGCTCATGAGTTTATTTTGGATACAAGACCCTTCAAAAAGTCTGCAAATATTGAGGCTGTGGATGTGGCCAAGAGGCTCCAGGATTATGGTGAGTGATCTCATGAGAGTGACTTCTTGGAGGGGAACTTGGGCTTTTGACCTTCATGCTTGCTGTGGACCACAGACTGAGTGTGTGAGTATCTCAGTAAACTCACCCACAGGCTAAACAGGGAGTTCAGGGCTGTGGATAAACATTTTCACTATGAGTGCACCGGTACTGGCTTTTGAATGATATTTTATCATCTTGAACCTATCAGCAGCTAGGTAAAGTCTTCATAGTTAACAAAGTTAAAAATCTACCCCAAATTCCGCCTGTCCTACTCCCAGTAAACAGAGAGGTTCATGAAGAGGTGAATTGGTGTGATGATAAAGGAATTAGAGCAAGCAACCTGCAGGAGTGTTAAAAAGATGAGCACTTGAATTTTATAACCACCTCAGTCATGGCCTAGCTGTTTCTAGAGATGAAGCAATAGGTACACTTTGTTTTCATAGACATGTTGCAGTTTTCTTTGAAGGATTTTGAAAGACATAGGCCTTTTGCCTTTTGTATTATTAGTGGATGTTCATTCTGCAGTATCTTTATTAAAATACATTTTCTTAGTGGCACTATTAATAATATCAAAGACCCTGCAATCGTCAGGAAGGCTAAGTTGGGGAGAACTTTGCCTTTTGATGAATGTGGAGTCCTATCTGAATTTTAAGATGATCTGAATGACTTCTTTTAATAAGTAATGTGAAAGCTTCAATAATTTAATAGTTTTACTACTGTATCATAACGGGAGTCCCAAGTGTGTGACTCATTTCTCCCTTGAATGAATTATCTTATTATGCAGAGTTACACTGATAATAAATGGGAAAACCTGAGACAGTTTTCAATAATGAAATTAGCATTTACCTTCTCTGAATCTCCTCTGGCTGCTCCTATGACCTGACTTGACCTCCCAGCTAATGGCTGAGTAACGGCCGATTGAGGATAAGGCTTCATTTCTGGGATGTACCCACATCTGACTGCAGCAGCATTTGCAGGGAGGCAGGCAGGCAGTGGATGGAGGGAGGTGGTAATTTAAGTTACCACCCAGTATTTCCGAGTACTGTTCTATCTCCAGCCATGATATGCTGATACTTGAGAGGGTAATTGCTACACTTGCCTCAAGCCCAGAACTGCCCAGGTGATTGGCACATGGAAGACACTCAGGACATATGTCTTAATAAGTGAATTAATGCATGAATGGCTAAGTAAAAAAACAATGAAAATGACAACACAGATTCTGGTTCTTAATCAAACCTACTGATCAGAATTCCTGGGTAAGGCCTACTAATCTATATTTAGAACACTTCATAGATGGGTCTTATCAGGTGAGTGTGCTGTACAGCAGAGGTTTCCAAATTTAACTAATGATCAGATCACCTCATTCTGATATGAGTTAAGACTGATTCCTTGGATTTCCTGAATCAGGATCAAAATTTCAGGAATCTGTGTTTCCAAGACAACTCAGATGCTCCAGATATGAGAACCACTACAGCAGAAAATACTGGACTGAATTTGCTCACATGTGGCGTTGAGGTTGGACTTAATGGGTAATGAGATCAGCTTGTTGCTAAAAAAAAAATAAATAAACTTCTTTGATTTGGGTGACATAGTTGTATGCATTTGTCAGAACTCATTAAATGGTACACTTAAGATGTGTGCATTTCACTATAAGTAAACTTTATTACAAAAACATGTGAACAGATATCAAATTCAGATACTGAATTCTAGCTAATGATATGCATGCTGAAGTGTTTAAAGGGGAAATGTACTGATAGCTGCAATATGCTTGGAAATGCACCAAAAATAAAATGGATGTGTTAGATATGTGACATGAAGAGATGGTTAGATGCGTGGTGAAGCAAACAGAGCATCAGTGTAGAATCTAAGTAGAAGGTGTATGGGTGTTGACTCTGACAATCCTTTCAACTTATTGGCAGGTTTGAAAATGTTATAATAAAATGTTGACAAGACAGTCTTTTAAAGCATGCAGGCATGACTCTAAAGCACCCCCGGAGTTCCCTTCGTGGCGCAGTGGTTAACAAATCCGACTAGGAACCATGAGGTTGCGGGTTCGGTCCCTGGCCTTGCTCAGTGGGTTAACGATCCGGCGTTGCTGTGAGCTGTGGTGTAGGCCAGCGGCTACAGCTCCGATTAGACCCCTAGCCTGGGAACCTCCATATGCCACAGGAGCGGCCCAAGAAATAGCAAAAAGTCCAAAAAAAAAAAAAAAAGCACCCCCATGTAATGATGTACCCTAGAATCTGGGAACCACTGCCCTCCAGGGCAAACTTAGTTGACTGGAATATCAACCTGGGAGCTGTTCTTCATCTTTTGAAGGTCACAAGAAAAAGTGTAAGAATTGGGAAAAAGTCGTTTTTGGCTTTTGTCCAGGAAATCTTTCTCTTGACCATTTGCCTTGTTGATTCATCTTAACTCATGAAAACTTTTGGAAACGGAAACACCTTCAGCCTATATTTAGTGTAAAGAGAGGACTTTCTACATACTGGGGAAGTCTCAGTTTCCTCATCTATAAAACAGGGACAATACCACTCACTCCAGGATCCTGCATGCTTGTTACCTCGTTATTTAACTTTTGGTAGGCTATTTTTTAATTTCTCGTATTTGTAAGATACATGAACATATAAAAAGATTCAAAAACACAAAGGGAAATAAAAATCCTAGTCTAATTTTCTGGTAACAACCCTGTTACAATTTTAGTATTTATTCTTCAAAGCAGCATTTATTCTTTATTCCCTCAAAATATGCATAGATGTAAGAAGTATACACATACGTATATAAACATACACATACTCTGTCATTTAAAAAATAAAAATGAGGAGGTCTCACTGTGGTGCAGTGGAAACAAATCCAAATAGTATCCACGAGGATGCGGGTTCAATCTCTGGCCTTGTTCAGTGGGTTAGGGATCTGATGTTGCTGTGGCTGTGGCATAGGCTGGCAGCTGTAGCTCTGATATGACCCCTAGCCTAGGAACCTCCATATGCCTTGGGTGCAGCCCTAAAAAGCAAAAATAACAAAAAAAAAATTTTAAAAGACAATTTGATTATGTAGCTTGCCTTTTTCACTTAATATTTTTGAATATTTACCCAGTTTAACAAATATAAATTCAAATACTTTGAACGGTTGCGTACTTGTTGTATGGATACTCAGTACAGTTGGCTTAACTGAGAAGTTGCCTGGTGGCTCAGTGGGTTAAGGACCCAGAGTTGTCACTGCTGCAGTTTGGGTCACTGCTGTGGCATGGGTTTGATCCCTGGCCTGGGAACTTCCACATGCCTGGGTGGGGCCAAAAAAATTGGCTTCGCTGATCCCCTCTTGTTGGATATTAGGTTATTTCCTAAGCTTTTCTTCTATAAAAAGTGCTGAGATGAATCCCTAGATATATCTAATAGCAAATTTATCAGATGTTTTCCTTGAGATAAGTTATAGTTTATTCTTCCAAATTGGGGAGGTCAAAATTAATGACAGAAGATCCCTCATCTCCTTTGTAGGATTTCATGCCCCTACCATGTCCTGGCCAGTGGCAGGCACTCTTATGATCGAGCCCACTGAATCAGAAGACAAGGCAGAGCTGGATCGATTTTGTGATGCCATGATCAGCATTCGGCAGGAAATCAGCGACATTGAGGAGGGCCGCATTGACCCCAGGGTCAATCCACTGAAGGTACTTTATCTAAAATGTCCCAGAGGGAGTTCCCATGTGGATTAAGAACATGACATAGTCGGAGTTCTTGTTGTGGCACAGTGGTTAACGAATCTGACTAGGAACCATGAGGTTGCGGGTTTGGTCCCTGGCCTTGCTCAGTGGGTTAAGGATCCAGTGTCACAGACGAGGCTCAGATCCCGCGTTGCTGTGGCTCTGGTGTAGGCTGGCAGCTACAGCTCCGATTAGACCCCTAGCCTGGGAACCTCCACGTGCTGCGAGCGCAGCCCTAGAAAAGGCAAAAAGACAAACAAACAAAAAAAACACGACATAGTCTCCGTGATGATGTGGGTTTGCTCCCTGGCCTCATTTGGTGAGTTAAGGATCTGGCATTGCCACAAGCTGTAGGGTAGGTTGGAGATGCAGCTTGGATATGGTGTTGCTGTGGTAAGGCTGTAGGTCTGCAGTTGCAGCTCCAATTCAACACCGTGGCCTGCAAACTCCCATATGATGCAGGTGTAGATGTAGCAAGGAAAATAAGGTGTCCCAGAGAGTAGAAAGCAGTGTCTGGACAGCATGTTGGCAACCTGAGCTCCTATCAGATGATACTGTTGCCTAGAATAAGACCATTCTTCTGAAATGATGATCCATTCATTATGTGGAAGTTTAAATCTTCTTGAATCAACATAGCGGTGTTGTGAGTTTCCACTATGGCACAGTTGATTAAGGAGCTGGTGTTGCTGCAACTGTGGCACAGGTCACAGCTGTGGTTCAGATTTGATCCTTGGCCTGGGTACTTCCATATGCCTTAGGTGCAGCCAAAACTAACAAAAAAAAAAAGAAAGAAAGAAAAAAGAAAAAAAAAACCCACATAGCAACGGTCACTCAAGTATAATGCCAAATTTCTTATATGTTTTTATGTGTTTAGTGGGTGTGGGAGCTACTCATCCCACAAGCACCCAATTGGCTGCTGAAGGAGGGAGCAGAGGCTGGAGGACTTTGTTTAATTGGAGAAGACTTAACATTTGGTGTCTCTGTTTGATGCACTCTACTGAGATTATTTACCTTACAAACTCCAGATAAAGACAAATTCTTGTATTGGAGTAGTTAGCTCTTAGAACAATCAAGATTGGTACTTGGCTTGAATGTTTTACAATGTTTATGGTCTACGTTGCAGGAGAATTTGTTAGGCATTACCTTGCTTCTTTCAAAACATGTTCCTTTTATATCTGGTCAGAGCCCTAAGTTCTGCATTAGGTCCAGACTTTAGTAAGCTGGGGGATCATGAATTGAGAATATCTTGAAGACTGTGGTTGTTATGCTATGGCTCCAAGCCAGGCAGCAAGTCTGAGATGTTCGGGGAGACTTAGACAGACTCCAAAGCTGCTTAGCTGAAGGTGGAGCACTGGGGCCAATGGCTGGCAGAAGGCCAGTCCTGTGCACAGTGTGAGTTTAACAGGGTGGTAGAGGAATATAATATGATTTGCTCGCATTATTATTTATCCTCTGGATTCTGCTCATTCTTGCAGGACTTAGGCTATTTTTTAAAGAGGCAGTAGACATCTAAAGAACATAATACTGAGCTATAAAAGCAAGTGGAGGATGTCACAGGATGACATAAGGCTTAAAAGTATACCAGACTATGCTGTATGCAGTTTATTAATATATGCAGTAATAGTATAAAAACATGGTGAGAATGGCAACACCAAATTCAAGGTCCTGGTTATCACTGGGGAGGAGAATAAACAGACAGTTGGAGAGGTGATATGCTGGCAGCTCTAACGCTATCTGTAATGCTTTTTACTTTAAAAGATTGAGCAAATAGGACAAAATGTTGATTTATATTGAGTGATAGATGAGCTGATTATGTTACTCTAACTTTCTGATCTTTGGGGTATTGCACAAAAATTTTCTTCCCCCTAAAACAGCCCTCTGTTCGTGGGCTTCCATCAGAAGCCCTCCAGTCGATGTGATGTAGGGGAGAAGGCAGAGTTCTGCTCTGACCCCTCCCCCATCCATGTCTCTTCTCAGATGTCTCCACACTCCTTGACCTGTGTCACATCCTCCCACTGGGATCGGCCGTACTCCAGAGAGGTGGCAGCATTCCCACTTGTAAGTTCTCCTCTGAAGGTGAATGTGCCAGCTGGTCCAGGTTCACCTGTGTGGGAGGGACCATCGCCTGCTCACTATAGCAACCACATGTAGGGCAGACACCTTCACAGAACAGGAACTGACATTCACAGAGCTGAGGTTGGAGTTGGGTGCCAGGCACAGGCCTGGGAACCCTCAGGGCGCACAGTCCAGGAAGACCAGATGGGAGTCCCTATCAAGTGGGTTGATGTTTTCCACCATTGTTCGCCAGGGAGATGGCCCTAAATGCAATGTTTCTTCCCTTGGCTTCTTACATGAAGGTGCTCTGCAGTCTGTTTAGCCAAGTGGGGACAAGGGATATGAAGGGACAGTCATGAAGGAGGTTGGAGTTTAGAATGGTTGTTGGGCTAATGGTATCTCAGGCCATGGGGCTATTACTGCAGTCTCCTCTTAAGAATATTCCAGAACATTCCCATCTTTTGTCCCTTGCAGCCATTCGTGAAACCAGAGAACAAATTCTGGCCAACCATTGCCCGGATTGATGACATCTATGGAGATCAGCACCTGGTTTGTACCTGCCCCCCCATGGATGTGTATGCGTCCCCGTTTTCTGAACAGAAGAGGGCCTCTTCTTAGTCTTGTCGCCTAAGTTCAAGTGACTGATTTGATGCGCGTTTGAGTGATAAATATTTCATCTTTCATCATAAACTCAAGTAGGGGTTTTATATACTGTGTATATTTTTGTAAGTTCTGTGGAGGTTAATGTAAATACAACTAGCATAGTAAGTGGAAGCTCATCATTGGGAGACTGATTTGCTTTGGTGCTTCTGCTTTCACATGCATCAGTTGATGTTCAAGTTGCCTTGATTGGGACCATTTAGTTTTTTGCATAGAAATTCTGGGGTGTGCTAGTAACTTTAACTTCAATGTAGCAAATTTGCAGGTGTAATAGAGGCTATACTGGAGGGAAGATAGACATTTTTATTCCAAAAAGTCCTTGTGGACTATGCCATCTGTGGGAAATCCCAGGGCAAATGTTTACATTTTGTATACACTGAAGAAATCTTTTTCCTCCTACTAATTTACCTAATTTGTAACAGCATTTCTAAGTGTTTTCCTTTTTCCATGTTTGTAGTTTTTTTTTTACATCTGCAATAAGTAACATTCTAATAAAAGCATTGAAGTGCCTTCTTGGTCATTTTTTCAGTGTTAACTCCCACATACTCTAGGTTTAGAGGGGTTTGAAGGGTTACCAGAATACCCAACCCTGTAGTATTGTTACATTATCAGTTTTGTCTTTGGCTAAAGAAATATTTTCTATGCCTCTGTTAACAGCAAATTTCACTTTGGTACTTTTTCTTAGTTGTGTTTGGCTGTGAATAACTGAAAACAAACCACAGAATTTTAATCAGGGTAATAAGGCAAGGGCTCATTAGTGCCCCTTCAGTCTTCCTGCTCTGCCTCCTTTGCACAGAGTATTCATTCTCATGGTCTTAAAATGGCTGCTGCATACCCAAGCATTACATACACATGCTAGGTAGGAAAATGGAAGAAAAACAAAAGGCAGATTCCATCCAAGTCAGCTGCTTTTGAAATGCTTTTCCATGGTTTGTTGGTCAAAATAGGCTACCACATTGCCACATAGTCACTGCACATCTGGAGAGACTGCCCTTCCTGAGCTGGAAACCAAGCTCTCAATACAGTTCACCATCAGGGCATGGAGCAGCCCCTTCTGAGAAAGGACAAGCATGTGAAAACAAACCATCAGAGTGAGCAGCAATTCTTCTTTCTTATCAGACTGGAAAGTTTTAGCCGTGAGGTGCCAAAGCTGTTTCCATAGTTGGTCATCTATTGCTTACCCTGAAGCATGTCAGGGGCAAAAGCAGGTGATTTAAGAGACTCGAAGTCAATTGTCTTCATGGTTGAGTCGCTCATGTGTTCACCGGATGTTTGTGCATCTCTCCCACCTTGAGGTCTTTGCACATGTGGCATCCTCTACTTAGAGGACTTCCCACCACCCACGCTTTGCGGGCTCCTGTTTGTACTTTACGTTTCAGCATCTCCTTGAGAAGGTCTTCTGTACACTTCCATGAAATGGGCTGTTAATTTCTAGCTTAGCACATATATTGTTGTCCTATTAGCATAGTTATTACTCTGTTGACTTAGTTTCTATCTGCCTCACTAGACTAAGTTTCCTGAGAGCAGGGACTGTATCGTCACTGGACTGCCAGAGTGGAGCTAGGGTCGTCTATATAGTATGTGTTCAACAAACAAATATACATTGAATGGATCAAGGAATGAACTTGGATCTCAAAGAGGGATACTGCCAGGGAAACCAGTATTTCCAGTGCCTACTGTGAGAGTTCTGTTAAAACCAAGTACAAAATGCCAGGCCGTGAGGAGAGGGTCTCTGGACAAGCTTTACGTAGTATCCCCTCTCCACCTTCCTCGTGATGACAGATAAAATTTACCATTTTAAATTATTCAGTTCAGTGGCATTAAGTACCTAAACAGCGTTATAGAGAATGTACCTCTTGAGCAGTTTTGAAGATGAGGAGTCTGACCAGACACACACATCCTGTGAACTGGGCATCCCCTCAGCCTCCCAGCCCTGGGACAGGCCACAAGCCACTCCTGGAACAACCCTCGCCTCAGAGCTGTGTGAGACAGGCCAAGGGCCCCAGCTCAGCCTAAAAACCCCACAAAACCTTGAGATAAATATAGGGACTGTGTTTTCCAGTAACAAAACTGGTGCCTTTTTTCTTTTTATAGCCGCATCTGTGGCATATGGAAGTTCTATGGGGTCAAGTCAGAGCTGGAGCTGCAGCCCCAATCCAATGAGATAGTAGCAGATAGGACTGAGCCACATCTGCAACTTATGCCACAGCTTACAGCAAGGCCAGATCCTTAACCCACTGATCAAGGCCAGGGATAAAACCTGCATCCTAACAGACACTATGTTTGGGGTCTTAACCTGCTGAGCCACAATGAAAACTCCCCAAACTGGTGCCTCTCATCCAAATAAAGGATGCACTTTTGGGTGCAAGAAGCATCTGGAACAGGCAGTTTGGAAATTGAGATATTAGCACCTTCAGAGGCTTACAGGGCTCTGGGATCAGACATCTGCCAGGTCAGGGATGTTACTTAGGGCAGAAGTTTTCAAACCTCAGTGTGCTGCCATCACCAGAAGGGCTTATAGACAATAGAATGCTGAGCCCTGGCCCATTTCTGATGGTTTGTCTAGGGCAGAACCAGTGAATTTACATTTCTAACACATCCCAGGTATGTTGCCTCTCAGCTTTCTTCACACTTCAGAGAAATTTCCAGAACTCTAATAAGCTTTTAAGGGATGGGTTTTTCGAGGCAGGCAGGGGTGGTGAAGAGCTAGACTTAGTCAATTTTGCATTTTTCATGATAATCTTACCATTCTGGGAGGAAAAATCCCTCTATGGCTACAGCAGATGCCACCGTGTTTTGGCCTTGTTGTCTGGTCTGGTAGGCTTTCTCCTGCCATTTTGGAGACCAAATCAGCTTTATTAACAAAGTGAAGTTAACAGGGCTTCTTCAGTGCTAGTGGAGTAACATGGATGTTTCTATCACACCCTCTGTGAAGAGCGGTGGAGGGAGACCAGGAGGTGAGAGTGTTCCATCAGCTGAGGGCATTCCATGGAGAAGAATCCGGGAAGCAGGAGTTGAGCATAAGACTCTTCTAAGTCTGTTTATTTTCCTGCTGGGGGTATTGCAGGATAAGCAACTAGAATACTTGCTCTGTGGTCAGACTCCCTGGGGGCATATCCCAGCTCCCCTATATCCTATCTCAGTCTCTATCTGGAAAATGATGTATTACTACCACTCCTAGGTGAGAGAATTCAGTGTATTGTTCAGAACAGTGCCTGGCACAAAGTAACTGCTCATGTTAGCTCTTGTTATTATCCTCCTCTTCACTTAGGATCTAATGTTCTACACTGTACACCCTACACTTCTGCCCCAGCGTAGGAGCCCCAACTCCGATCTGACCTATCTTACATTCAGATCCATCTTCCTTTCCTTTCCAATCCTAACAGCGCTTTTTCTCTGGACCACCAGAGAAACTGGCAGGAACATGAGCTCTAACTTCATACAGATCTGGATTAAATTCTCAGACACACCAGCTGTTTTGAGACAGGCAAATTCACTTATATTCTTTTTGCGCTTCAGTTACTTACAGTATAAAATAGCAACAATAAAGGCACTTTACCTAAATCAAACTTGTTAAAAGATTAAATAAGATAACACAAAACAGGCAATTAGCATAGTGTCATACCCAGAAAGCACTAATTTATTCAGCAAACTGACTAAGCCATTAAGTACCAGGCACCATTCTAAGTGACAGAGATACAAGATGAACAAGAAAGTTAAGGCCTCTTTCCTAGGGCATCAATTCTAGATGGACACGCATAGACACCCAGATTTCACACCAGATTTCATAGTTAAAGGTTCTTTAGAAAACAAAAACCATTATGGTATGTGGGTGGGGGTTTGGGACTCCTTTATTTTGGTAGCCAGGGAAGGATTATCTTACAAGCTTCTCAGCCTTGACTTTCAGGCTAAAATCTGAACAGAAAGAAGCCAGCCATTACTGGGTGTGGGGAAGGGGGGCATGAGTGTTCAGGAAGAGGGGAAAGTGTAAGTACTATCTTAAGGAATTCCCATCATGGCTCAGTGGTTAATGAATTTGACTAGCATCCATGAGGATGCAGGTTGAATCCCTGGCCTCGCTCAGTGGATTAAGGATCCGGTGTTGAGCTGTGGTGTAGGTTTCAGACACGACGTGGATCCTGCCTTGCTGTGGCTGTGGTGTAGGTTGGCAGCTAAAGCTCCAATTTGACCCTAGCCTGGTAACTTCCATATGTGGCGGGTACGGCCCTAAAAAAAAAAAAAAAAAAAGAAAAGGTACTATCTTAATTCTCCATCTTATTTAGTACTTGGTTATTTTGAACTTCATATGTAAATGGTTTTATGAATTTCCAGAACTTGGGGAAGAAAAACCGATGAGGAGTAAAGACCAGGGTGGAAAAAGGTCACAATCTTTAGATCTTGAGTTAGGAATTCTGGAGATGTTTGAACTTAGAGTTAAGATCAGAGGGAATGAATGAAAATAGAGTCCAGAGAAGAAAAAGAGTACAAAGCAGGTGGTCCTTGGGTCAGGGAAGGAGAGAAGGATTTGCAATCGGGGAGGGAGGAGGATTTGAAGTAGGGGGGAAAATGCAGGTTAAGAACATGAAAGAAATTGGGGAGGAGGCAGCTAAGGGCCTATGATGTGGATGGGGAGAAAGATTCAGATGTAGAAGAGGAAAGAAAATCATTAGCTCAGTAACAGGGCAGATAAAAAGACTTCCTCAAGTTAGCATGAGGACAGGAATCAAGAGAATGGGGGGGTGGTTAAAAGGTTGGCTTGAGAGCAGAAGATGTGGCAAAAGAAAGCAGTGGAAGGTAGGAGGTGGCCCAGTTTGGGAGGGAGAGCCATAGGAGAAGTAATGAGGGGGAAGGCGGTGGAAGAGGAGACCTAGGGCCCAAGCTCCCCAGATAAGAAAGAGCTGGGGGGAGGGGGAAATACCAGGCACTGTGGAGTGGGTAGGGCTCTTTTTAAAGGGGTTAATAAGAGGAAGATGCCAGAAAGAGGAGGAAAATGTGTGTGGGAGAGGAGGACCCTGAAAGAAGAGGAAGCACAAGGAAGTCTTCTTAGAAACCATCTAGGTAGCAAGCCTATAGGATTGAGGGAACCACACAGGAGCCAAACCAGAGGTAAGGAAGGGGGTGATGGTCACTATCCTGGGTTAGAATATCTGTGAGGTTGAAAACTGAATCCAGAGAGCAGCAAAGCCCTGAGGACAGGGCTGGTGGAAATTCCCCAGGGAGAGAGGCTAAGGGGCTGGGAGGACCCTTGCTCATTGCAGGCCATTGCAGTAAGTGGGGATCCTGCTATGTATGCTGGTGAGTGTACAAAGTCCTCTCTGCCTCTTTCTTCCTTCTGTTCCTATGTAAATTTTTTTTTTTTTTTGGTCTTTTTAGGGTCACACCCATGGCATATGGAGGTTCCCAGGCTAGGGGTCCAAGAGCCGGATCCTTAACCCACTGAGCAAGGCCAGGGATCGAACCCACATCCTCATGGATGAGACGAGAACTCCAATTTCCTAGGTAATTCTTATCACTTGCTTCTCTGTGTACTTTATCTCCCCACCCCTCCCCCAGCTTTACCTTGCTAATTCCCAGCCATGTAGATTACGTTCATCTTGAGTTTTTCCCATGGCTCCTCCACAGCTCTCATACGCACAACTCCCTGGGGACGGGAATTAGTTCCTGATATTGAAGAAGCTACAGTGTCTGCTGTCAGATCACCGATCCCAAAGTCTGTCTGGAGCATGTGATCTATTTGGGGTAAGGGGCTGTCTCTGGAGCCTGGAACTGGGAAAGGTTATTCCATCTTTGCCATGCAAATGGTGCTGCTCAATTATGGTTTAAGAGACTTCTAAAGGCTAATCTGGGAATCTACCTCTTTCCTCTATGTTACTGTTCCTATGGGAAGTATTTATACAAATTCATATGAGAGATTTCATTTTCAACCTACATCAAGTCACAGGTTATGGCCGTCATTCTTTTATAAAGTAACTTCTCAAACCAGGTTGGAGACTGCCTGTAATCTCTTCTGAATTCAAGAGAATCAGTGGACAATAGAAAGTTGAAAAAAAATCAACTACAAATTATTTTTTTAAATGGACCTACATGACTCTCTGGGCATCTGGACCACTTGTAGAGGTCTAAGGTTTTCAGAACCAATGCAAGAAAAGTTTTAGTGTGCTTTTCATATGTTTATTGCATTGTACTTTAACCTTACCAGCATTTATTTTTTTACTGGTAAGGTTAAAGCACAATGCAATAAAATGGGGTATGACATTTTCAATTTCCTACAAAAGCACTTTTGAAGATCATTTGAAAAAATAAAAACAAAAAGCTTGGTGAGATTAAAAAGACTTAAATGCTTTAAGTTTCAAAGTCATAAACTCCCAGAAAACAGGGTGGAATTCAACAGCACCAAGAGGAGTGATGTCAGTCATTCTAAAAAAATGCGGAATTTCCCCCTGTGGTGCTGCCACTGGGAACTTGATCCAAAATTGCTACTCAGTGCAGTAGGAAGCAGCCAAAGTAGAATTAGATAGTTTTTTTTTTTTTCCTTAAAAGTCTGGCACAAAGAATGGAAAAAAAAAAGGATACTTTCCTTGCATTCAAGACATTTTATCCAATGTGAGCTACCTAAGAATATTAAAGTTCCCCAAAATAGAAAAACTAGATGTTTTTATTGGTTAAGAGAAGCAGCTTCAAATGCATTCCAAAAGACAATGAAGGATATTTTCCATGGAAGGAGACAGTTGGGCAGGCTGTAAACTTGCAAATAGCAAAGGAGTGAGTATAGTGTGTGGTGCCAGCCATGGTGGGGGGTAGGAGGGAGTGGGGAGAGTCAGCACTATTTCTATTCTTTTTGTCAGAAAGATAGCCTTTAGCCTGGGGCAGGGTCTGCAATCACACAAGTGCCATAGGTCTGAAGCTCCTGAGCACAAGGCAGTTCTGGGATAAGAGGCTGAAAAGTATCAGTTAAAACAGACTCAGTATCATCCTTAAACATCATTATTTCCCAAAAATGAGCTGCACTTAGGAATGAAGACCATGGTTTTTAATGGTATGAAAATGATAAGGGTCTCTAAAAATAAATAGGTGCCATTTAACAACCATTTAGACATTTTCAGGAGAAATTTGGTCAGGCTGTCTTTAAAATAGTGTCCGAACCTGGTTTTCTAAGATCAAGAGGATATAATAGAAAAATACTGAATAAATAAACAACATAATGAAGCAGAAAAAGTAGCAGAAAGTAACACACAGCCTTGAGTTTAAGTTCTAAGTCTGGTCCTGACTACTTTTAGTGACTCAGTAACTCTGAAGATACTACTTTTGTCCATAAAATGGAGATAATGCCATTTACCTCCTAGGGTGTATGTGAGTAATAAGTTGGTATGAAAGATGCCAGTAGGGGAATTATTACCATTCCTGCTCCAAAGATATGGATGTGCTAGTGAAAGGGGGTTGGGGAAACATTCTCAAGGAAGAAAAAGGAAACTCCAGGTGGCAGAAATGAAGAGGACCCACGTGACCCATGAAGTAGCTGGACTGGATATATGCTTTAGGCACGGGTTTCAAAAATGCCAAGGAAGAGATGTTAGCAATCAAGGCTGCAGTTACAAGGGAAATTAAGAAGCAGAAGTGGGTCATGCTGAAAACTGAGGAAGTTCTATTCTAACACAAAGACTGAAAAATTCTTATCTACTACCTCAGGGTCATAGCAGAAAAAAAGCTTTCCCGCCCAGGCCAGGGATGGAAACAAAGTCACTAACAAGAATCTTTGCTACATGTGAAGGCAGAAGCCAAATTCATAGTATAGTTGCACTGTGAAACATTCAACAAAAATAACAACTGGTTCAGTTAAACAGTGGAACAGCCTCAAAGAGAAAGTGAATTGGAAGATAGAAGGAAATCACCTGGACCAAAGCATAGAGCAGGTAAAGAGATGAAAGATTTAAGAGATATTAAGCTATGGAGGGTAGAATGCTGAAAATTTCTAGCAGGCCATTTTTAAAGGAAAATTTTAGAATTCTAGAACTGAAGACATGCATTTTCAATTTAAAGGAGTACCATGAATCTCAAACAAGGCAAACAGAAATTAATCCACACCGAGAGTTTATAGTGACACTGGGAAGCTATTAGAAAACATATCTTTCAAAGAAATAGTCAAGTTGATATCCAACTTTTTTCAGCAATAAAAGATGCCAGAACACAATGGAACACCTGCTGAAGAAAGATAACTAGCAACCTAGAATTCTAAACCCAGCCAGTTTATCTTTCTAAAATCAGTGTGTGGAGTCACCACAGTGGTGCAGTGGATTAAGAGTCCAAATCCTGCATCTCGGGTTGCTGGGTTCAATACCTGGCCTAGTGCAGTGGGTTAAAGGATCTGGTGCTGCCGAAGCTGTGGCATAGATTACAGCTGCAGCTCGGATTCAATCCCTGGCTTAGGAAAAACCATTTGCCTTGGGTGCGGCCATTAAAAAAGTAAAAATGAAAATAAAAAATCAGCGTGAAAAACAACGAATCCGACTAGGAACCATGAGGTTTTCGGTTCAATCCCTGGCCTTGCTCAGTGGGTTGAGGATCTGGCGTTGCCCTGAGCTGTGGTGTAGGTCACAGACACGGCTCAGATCCTGAGTTGCTGTGGCTCTGGAATAGGCCCACAGCTATAGCTCCGATTGGACCACTAGCCTGGGAACCTCCATATGCCGAGGGTGCAGCCCTAGAAAAGACAAAAAGACAAAATAAAATAACAACTTGTGGAGTTTCTGTCTTGGCTCAGTAGTTAACGAATCTGACTAGTATCCATGAGGATGCAGGTTCGATCCTTGGCCCCGCTCAGTGGGTTAAGGATCCGGAATTGCCATGAGCTGTGGTGTATGTAGGTTGCAGATGCAGCCTGGATCCCATGTTGTGGTGGCTGTAGCTTAAGCCAATGGCTACAGCTCTGATTTGACCCCTAGGCCTGGGAACTTCCATATGGTGCCGGGTGTAGCCCTGAATGGACCAAAATAGATAAATAAAATAAAATAACAACTTGGGTTTAAAAAAGAAGTGGTAAGTAGGGGTTTCCACCATGGCATGGTGGGTGAAGAATTTGACCATAGCAGCTTGGGTTCTGCCAGTGCAGTGTGTTAAAGAATTCGGCACGGCTTGGGTTGCAGCTGTGACTCAGATTCAGACCCTAGCATGGAAACTTTCACGTGGCATGGGTGCCACCATAAAATTTTTTAAAATGTTGTAACTAAAATATTCAACATTAACATGGAAATTAGGTCAGAAAAAGTAATCTGAAGGGAAACAAATATACTAGTTTTACTGAGGAAAAAAACAGGTACTGACCATTTTGTAAATTATCACTAATATCAATATGTTCTAAAGTGTAGTTATATTGAAAAATTAAGAATGAACTAAGAACGATAGAAACATTACCTTTCAGTCCACTGTGTGTGTGTGGACGAGGGGGGGTGGAGGGTGGGTTGGGGCCAAGGATCAAATCCTCTTTAAATATATGAACAAGGAGAAAAGGTAAGAATTACTCCTGCCTCCTCCATAACAAGAAACAAACTGCAATGATAGGAATAAATACATCAGGTAATCCTAATCTCTTTACATTTATTATATTATTAAAAGAAAAGCGTAATGTCTAATTCAAGTTGCAGATTTTATCATTTGAAATACTGTTTTGTTTATCAATGCCTAAGTATAAAACAGAAAAGGCAACACTGAACTCCTAATCTATTGGTTGGAGGAGGGGCATGGGCCTCTTCATCAGGATGACTGATGAAAAGTATGTCCGCTTTGTTTATGGTATTTTACTTAAGAATATACAAATATGGTAAAAATGATCAATACTAGAAAGCATGTATGCAAGGTGTTTGCTAGTTTCTTTATACTTTTCCGTATTTTAAAAACAAACTGAAACCCCAGTAAGCATAGAACATGGCATAGATATTACTTTCCTGCCTTTGGCCTGAGCCTGATTCTTTATAATTAACAGAAGAATTTAATTAATATTTGGGTTGTTAGAAAAGTTTTAGTATCACTGTGCATAATTTCTGGCACATAAGTGCTTAATAAATTTGAGTTCCGTTATTGTTAAAACTGTTTTGGTTTCTTAGTATATAGATTAAAAACCTGTTTTTTGAAAGGCTACTTGCAGGACTTTGAATAAAACACATAATAAAGTAAGTATATTCCATCTTGTTCCTGCTGCTAAATATGACTAAAATCCCTGGACAAAATATATAAAGCAACTATCAAAAGACTGAAAGGTGGAAAAAGGTGGTGGCCTGGGTAGGCACTTTCAAACTTGAAGAATGACTTGGATGTTTACTGGGGTTTTTCTTTTGCCGCCTTTTTACTTTCCTTTAGCTTGGGTACAAGGAAAACCTAAACCTGAAAACATCAATGGGTATAGACAAAGAAAGAAGGAATGGCAGAAGAATGACCTTTAGGGAAAAAAGCCTCTTGATTAAACCTCTTGATCAGCCATCCCCCTAGTCACTGCATGTGGCTAGGACAGTGGGGAGGAGCTCTGTGGGCCACTCCTGCCCTGTACTGAGTGAGCAGCTGCAAAAAGGTGGTACCTTGACCATCCCAACTACAAACTGAGGGAGGATTGCAGAGGGGAGGGAACTGGAGAAAAGGTTCCTTTGGATCCGTTAATGAAGTCGTGGGCAGATGCTCAAACAGACCACACGTGAATCAACCTGGTAAAATGAACTATGTGTGGACTACTGCCCAAGTTTCAGATTGATTTCTGGGTAGCACCCAAGTGGAGACAGCACTGCAAAGGCTTTGAAAATTGAACAAGGCGGGCCTGAACCCCACTGAATCTGAACAGTTTGCCTTATAAAATAGAAGACTGAAATAGGAACAAGATTCTGTTGTGGCTCAGTGGTTAATGAACCAGAGTAGTATCCATGAGGACGTGGGTTTGATCCCTGGCCTTGCTCAGTGGGTTAAGGATCCGGCGTTGCTGTGGTGTAGGTTGTTGCTATGGTGTAGGTCGAAGACGTGGCGTGGATCCTGCACTGCTGTGGCGTAAGCTGGCGGCTATAGCTCCAATTAGACCCCTAAGTCTGGGAACCTCTATATGCCAAGGGTTCGGCCCTAAGTAGACAAAAGACAATAAATAAATAGGAACAAGATTCGCAAAATACTCACAATGTCCAGGATCCAACGCCAAATTACTCACCATATAAGCCAGGAAAAATCTCAACCTGAATAAGAGATTTAAGGAAAACCCAAACAAATTTTACAACTGAAAAAATACAATAGCCTGGACATAGATCACTAAGAATTATGTACTTCGAACGACAGACCAAGAAATGAATAAAAGTGATTGGAATCCCACAGACCTGTGGGACAGTGACAAAATTAGCATTCATGTAATTAAACTTCTGAAGGAGAGAAGAAAAGGTACACAGCTGAAGTCACATTTGAAGAATTAATGGCTGGAAATGTTCTGAATTTGACACAAGATATACTCTAGATTCAAGAAGCTGAACGAACCCCAAACAAGATAAACCTAAAGGAAATCCATGCTCAGTCACATCATAGTTTTGAATTTCTGAAAACCAAAGAAAAGGAAAAAAAAAAGGTCTTGATAGAGACTAGGAAAAAACATTACCCATAGAGGAAGAATATGAATAAAAGCAGATTTCTTACCAGAATCCATGAAGGCTGAAGTCTTGATGGGAGAGAATCCACTTCCATGCTCACCTCCTGTGGCTTCAGGACCTTCCTTCCTAGCTGCTGGCTTCAAGTTTTTTGCCACACAAACTTCTCCATCAGGTAGCTCACCAACATGGCAGCTGGCTTCTTTCAGAATGAGGAAGATCCCATCACTTCTATTCATTACATTACATGTACAGGATAAAAGCATTCCAGCCCCACACTCAAGGAGGGGAGGTGACAATGGGGCATGAAGACCAGGAGGTAAGAGACCACTAGGGGCCAATGAGAGGTTGCCTACCATACTACCAACCACCTTATTTATATTTTATAGTCAATTAATTTGGATATTAAAGAACTCATTTTAAAAACAGAAGCTCTAGTTCCAAAGCATTAAAAAGATAAATAAAATTCAGTTCCTTATCTACTGGTAGGCTGAAGAATTTAGCAATGCTCTAAGCTAAGCTGGGTCATACTGTGTTAACAACTCAAAAACCTTAGGGTCGGAGTTCCCATCGTGACTCATCGGTTAACAGACTAGTATGGCATGAGGACTCGGGTTCAATCCCTGGCCTCTTTCAGTGAGTTAAGGATCCAGCATTGCCAAGAGCTGTGGTGTAGGTCGCAGACATGGCTTAGATCCTGTGTTGCTATGGCATAAGCTGGCAGCTACAGCTCTGATTTGACCCCTAGCCTGGAAAACTCCATATGCCATGGGTGTGGCCCTAAAAAAGGCAAAGCAAAGCAAAAAAAGTCTTCATTTTTTCCCTGAGGAAATAAGGATTAATGAAACTGATGGGTTGCATTTTAAGTACATATTTTTGTAAATGTCATTTTCCAAAGACTTACAACCTAAATATTCATCAGATAGATTTCAGGATACTCTTTTATAATGGATTACTCAGTAACACATTCAGATTCTGGCAGGGTCCTATTCTGTTTTGTCTGTTTCATCTTTTCACAATGTTTATTTCCTAGAATTTTAATTTCAAATTACTCTTTGCACAGCAGTTTGTTTTGTTTTGTTTTTGGTCTTTTTAGGGCTGCACCTACGGCAGAGTTTCCAGGCTAGGGGTTCAATTGGAGCTATAGCTAAGGGTGTACACCATAGCAACAGCAAAGCTGAATGCAAGCTGTGTCTGGAACCTACATCACAGCTCACACCAACGTTGGACCCTTAACCCACAGAGCAAGGCCAGAGATCGAACCCACATCCTCACGGATACTAGTTAGTTTTGCTACTGCTGAGCCATGAAATAACTCCAACACAGCAGCTTGTTCATATTCTATCAACACCATGAACTTTCATAATTCAGGATAGTTGTAAAACTCTTGTCTCTTGTTTTTTTTTAATCATTTGGTCAGCCTTCTTTGTTTCTCTAGCTAGCTCTTCATTTCTTGTGTCCAATGACTGGTGTACAACTTTTGTTTTTCTCTGCAGTGTCTGATTAACCCATTACTAAACATCAGTTCTTTTAGAGATTTAAAGGTCTGGTGTGTGGACAGTCAGCAGTCAGTGCACAAGCAAGGGTAACTCTTCCCATTGTGAGCTAGTGTCAAGCAGACCAAGCTCAATTCCCTCAAGTCAGTCAGAGAAATCACTTAGATAGGTCATGAGTGCTACCTTTCAGGGTGTCCTGAGAAAAATGGGTAAAGGTTTGATCCCTGATATGCAAAGAGAAAAACAGACAACGGGCAAGTCATAGCAGATCTCTATCTAGCTCTTATGTAAGCAGGATCTATACTGACATCTAAAGATTTAAGCTTTATATAGACAGGGGCCCTTTCTGTTTGCCTAATTGTTAAAACAAGATTGTCAGCTAAGGATGTTTTTGATTGCCAGCTTCCAGAAGACTACCTAATACTCTTAAACATATTAGTGTGCCCATTATTTGTTGAATGAACCATATTATTTAGAAGTGAGTTCTAAAATTAGAGGATCTGCCTACTCTAATTAGAAACAAAACAAAAATCCTCCCCTTATTTTTTTTAGCAGCATTTTATTTTTATTTTTATTTATTTTTGTCTTTTTGCTATTTCTTGGGCCGGTCCCGCGGCACATGGAGGTTCCCAGGCTAGGGGTCAAATCGGAGCTGCAGCCACCAGCCTACGCCTGAGCCACAGCAACGCGGGATCCGAGCCGCGTCTGCAACCTACACCACAGCTCACGGCAACGCTGGATCCTTAACCCACTGAGCAAGGGCAGGGACCGAACCCGCAACCTCATGGTTCCTAGAAAGATTCACTAACCACTGCGCCACGACGGGAACTTCAAAAATCCTCCCCTTGTGAAAGTAGCTTAGTGCTTAGCAATCACTGGATTCTATTACATTTAATAGGATCCAGTGAAAACCTCACCTTTCAAACTCAAGCCTAAGAGACAACTAGATATTATGTACCACCTTCCACAAGGGCAACCACAGCACTTATGAAGATATCTTCCCACCCCTAGTCCCACCCCAATTCAAATCTGCTTACTCTTGATTTCTAACTACCAATTAATAGAATATAAAGAGAAAGAGATTAAACTGCACCACATGGCTATAACTGGACAATCTTTTTTTGCTTTATAGATTTAAGGAGATATATACTGATTAAAGATACTTAAGAGAGCAATTAGTAACAGTGTAAAGTCCTTAATTTGGATCCTGATTCAAACAAACTTAATATCTATGTATGACATTTGAGACAATGGAAATGTGAACCAATATTCACCACATATTATATAATTGCTGTTTGAGATTTTTTTTGGTTGTACTTGTGGCATATTAATTCCCACACCAAGGAATGAACCTGTGCAACAGCAGTGACTTGAGCCACAACAGTGACAATGCCAGACCGGTAACCCGCTGAGCAACCAGACAACTGCTAGGTTTTTTTGTTTGTTTTTAAACATGTGACAGTGATATCATGGTTATGCTTTCTAGAAGTCTGTGACCTCCAGATGCAAACTACTTATATAAAAAATCTTGAAGTCCTTTAAAAAAATGTGTAAGGGCAACACATTCTTGACATTTCTAAACATGTTAAACAATAATCAGCCTTTTTACATAGTCTATCATTTTATAGCAAAGCTAAGACCACATATAGCACAAATGTGGGAACTCCTTGTTTTGCCAATAAGTGATAAAACCAGTTCAAGTAGCTTGAACTGCCAGATATTCCCTACCCTTCATGCAGACATACGGCCAGTGCCAGAGGACAGAATACTAGATGATGCAATTTAATGATTCTTTCTCAATCTAATTTAAATTTGATTCTTCAAAGTAAAAATGATTCCAATCTTTAAAACTAGCCCTAAGTGACAGTAGCTCTAATCATTGTGCTGTTTCCCAGAATGTGATTTTGAGTTTAACTGAATACAGGAAAGGCACTGAAACCAGTTTGGCTTATTTTCAGATGTGAGAGCCTATGTAGCTCAGAAGTAGATTGCCAGGTTTGGACTCAAGACTGTTTACAGCACAGTTCTGCCACTTCCTTACCATATAAACTTTGACCAGTTTCTTAGCCTTTCTGTGCCTTTGATGTTCATCCATTAGAAGGGGATACTAGCACTTACTTCTTAGGATTGTCAGTAGAATTGAATTAATACACATGAAAATGTACAAATGCAAAGCAAATACTCAAATATTGGCTATACTTATGGCTTTGAATTCAGGGGTAGAAAAAGTGAATGATATTAAAGCTTTTCTCTTATGAAAATTTAACAATATAGCATCAGACAATAGAACTGTTCTAGAATATTCCCATGATTGTGAAATAATTGATTGTTGTAAAATTGAACATGACTGAGTTGTTATAGATAAAAGTCATCGGGTCCTTAATTCTAAAAAATCTCTCTGTGCTTCAGATTTTATACTAATTCTTACCACAAAAAATCAAAACAAAGAAAATTCTGCAAAATGTCTGTTCCAATAAACACACGATGAAATACTCTGGAAATTACTGATTCTTATAAATACCTACTAAAATAAACCAGACAAATATAAAAAAGTGAAGATGAACTATTTTTCTGGTCATAAAATATTTATTAAGGTATACTTTAGGGAATATAGTGAATATAAAATTTAGGATCACAATATGAAGCAATTTCAATCCTCTCAAAAAGTCAGCCCAGTCCTCAAATGCTCTGCAGATGTAAAACCACTGGTGAGACTCACTAAAAGCAGTTTGACTAGAACAGAAGAGGCTTTTCAAGAACATTTACAACTAGATCTGAATACCTCTTTTAAGTGCAAAACCACACCACATTACACTAATGCAGCAACAATGCATTCATATTGTTTTCATTAGTAGTCAACTTGCATAAAACACCAGGAAAAAGCACAATGGAGCTCACAAAATCGACTAAAAAAATGAATCTGTCCTTGCAAAACACACAATGTAATGGAAGAAGACATTAAAAATGTATTATGCACACTATAGAAGCTGTGTTCATTTCAACAATCTCAAGTGTCCCTTCCTTTTTGTAAAATCAAATTACATGAACCAGGCACAACTAATATTAGGGAGGCAGTGTGTAGCTAAAATTTCATTTAACTAATTATTCAATGATTTAAAAAAATCCCCATAAATCTTTTCTGTCCTGAGGTAGTTGCAAAATAAATCATAACTTGGATATCAACTAGAGCTGAGGCTTTGACTTTTTACTCATTAAAACTGGTTGTTACTGACAAAACTACCTTTTGATATTTAAAAGACAGTTGAGAAATGGGCCTCTTACTACACACACAAGATGATGGCTACGTAGGAAAGAGGATTAGCTGCTTCAGAATGTGAGAGATGTGGTCCACCATTGCTTCCACCCCTCCCCCACCCCCAACCATTTTAGATTATTTGTCCAAAAAGCCACCGGCAGCAACACAGTAGAAGCAGACAGATCATCGTCCTTTGCTGTAGCCAGGGAAGAAAAGGTCAAGTAGAGTCTGCAGAATCTTATTGGGAATCATGATGTAATTCTGGCCAAGATCATGCCGGCAAGCAGGGCAGGAGAACACTTGAGCCTTAAAGGAGCGCTGTAAGCAATCCTAAGGCAAAACCAAAAACAAATGAAACATAATTTCATCTGAGGGTAAAGCATATAGAAATTCACTTTAAAAAACTTAGGCTTTTAGGTAGGAACTCGAGTTACTGTTTGGCAACAAGAAAACATGAAAAATGAACTATAAAGGCCTGAATCTGTACTATAAAAATTAACCTACGGATATGGCTTTAGCCCCACCTCTAGCACATATGGTGAGACTGCAGGTAAACAACACCTTCTTACACATTAACTTCTTCAATCAGTAATATGGAGGTGCAACAGGATTGACAGTTGATCCCCAGCCCAGCGAAGTGGGTTAAGGCTCTGGCAGTGACTTCGGTTGCAACTATGGCTCGGATCTGATCCCTGGCCTTTGAGCTCCATGTGCCGTGGGGCAGCCAAAAGAGGAAGAAGGAAAAAAAAAAAAAAAAAGGTTAGAATTCTGCATGGCTCCCTCTGGACTCACATTCTAGTTTAGATTTTAATCCTGTTCTTTCCTGATAGAGTGCTAAAGAAAATTAGGGGCATCTCCTGCTTTAAACTGAAGTATGTATGTACTTTATCAAATCATTTATCAAAGAATGTTTTCCAGAAATATTCTTTGCTCTACTTAAATGACTCAAGATCAGACACAATATACATGTAGAAGGTTTGTTTCCATTTTACAAAAGAAACTAAAGTTCAAAAGTTAGGTCAGGGCACATAACCACCAAGCAGTAGAATAAGATACTAACTTTGGTTTGACTAAAATTCAAATTTTCCTTTTATACCACAGTGATAACTCAGTATTCAATTCCTCTGGGTATCCTGCCAGATATAATTTGCTCTAGATTCCAGTAAGTACATGAAATTATTTCAGTTTGCACTACCACATATGAAACATACATAATGTTACAAAAAAAAATACTTCCTTTCCATTTCATAATTTCAAACATAATAAACTGTTGAGATTATACAGATTAGAATTACTATAGAATTAAAAGGTGCCTTCACCACCAAGATGTAATTAAATGCCTCCTACTGGCAAGGTTCCGTATCTATTCTGCTTTATAAAAAAATGCTTTTTCACATGTTAAAACCAGGTTTGGACGTTATGTGAGCCTTTGGCCCAACAAGGGAAAACAAGAAAAGAATTCGACTCACTTTACAGACATTGTGGAGGCAATCTGTTGTTACAGGTTGGTAAACTAGCTCCTGGCAGCAGACACACATGAAAGATTGTTCCAGTTTTTTCAGAAAATTCTAGAATGGTACAAGAAAAAAAGGTTAGCATTTCATACTGTATTCATAGAATTCCATGTGAATGGGGAAAAAAAGGTGTCTTCATCACATTTATTATGTTTTTAATTAAGAAAAAAATCAAGTACTAATTTAAACTGCAGGCAAATGTGTAATAGGAAACTGAAGAAATCTCATCCATTAGATTGACACATTAGTTTTAAATCTTAAGAGTTGCGCTGGAAAAGTTGCCAAGTCAAGACATACAGTTTTTAAAAGTGAACCTCATATTTGAAGAGATTACAATTTTTCCCTTAAAAAAATCATGAACAGCTTGTCTCGAGGTCGTTACATCAAGGTCTATTTTCAAAAAGTTGTACGGTATTCTACTATATGAACATGTATTATCTTTTTTTCTTAGAAAATGTCAGTAAATACTTAACGTTTTTTATTGCACTTGGCAGTAATACTCTGCAATATCTTAGATGGCAAAGAATTAACATATGTATTTTCCTAGGATAAGTTTGTGTTATTTTGCCTCAAACCAAAAAATCCTGTTTTTTCCTGGTGCTTATCTTTACTCAAATTGGGACCAAATTATACAAGGTAGAGCCATCTAAAGCAGACATGATCAAATGAATGTATCATCTTTAAAAGCCATTACTAGGCTCTATTTTATCGAAGCTACTTGTTTCTTTTAAATTAGAAGGTTAAGTAGTTTTTTCAATCATCACCAGGATTATCCCCCAGTTATTTTTTGGTAGTAGGAGAATATACTTTTATGTCTGTTTTTTTTTGTTTTGTTTTGTTTTTTATTATAGTTGATTTACAATGTTCTGTCAATTTCTGCTGTACAGCAAAGTGACCTGGTTATACATACATCTTTCATATTATCTTCCATCATGTTCCATTATAAGTGATTAGATATAGTTCCCTGTGCTATACAGGAGATGTTTGTTCTTTGTTACCAGACAAAAGTAGAATCTGTAAGAATTTCAAAAAAAAAAAAAAAAAGATTCCATTTCATAGTTATGTCTTGATACTCAATTATTTATGAACATGGAATATAAATACTTTGTTGATAATTCACTTGACATTACCCAACACATTAAAAAAATATATCAGTTAGGGGAAGGTATGGAAAAAAACTTTAATTTTAGTACCAGGTCACCGTTCTCTGATAAACTTTGTTAATGACTGCTATTTCCCCAGTACCTCCACATGAGTGTATGCACTATCAACATTTTGAGGTCCTACAGTGTGCTGGGCACTCATCTACATAGCAGTAATGAACAGGATAAGTCTGCTCTCGTGGAACATTCCAATCCTTTAGGAAAACAGACTTTTTTTCTTTTTCAGGCTGCACTTGGCAAATGGAAGTTCCTGGACTAGGGGTGGAATTGGAGCTACAGCTGCCAGCCTGCGCCACAGCATGGCAATGCCAGATCCGAGCCACATCTACAACCTATACTGCAGCTTGCAGCAATGCCAGATCCTTTACCCACTGAGTGAGGCCAGTGATCCACAAATTCACATCCTCGTGGATACCAGTCAGGTTCTTAACCTGCTGAACCACAACGGGAACTCCCAGGAAAAAGGATTTTTAAAAATTCAGTTTCAGGAGTTCCCTTTTGGCTCAGTAGGTTAAAGATCTGGCATTGTTACTCTTATGGTTCTGGGTACTGCAGTGGTGTAAGTTCTGTCCATTCTTGGCCCCAAAACTTCCACATGACAGACACAGCATGCCACCACCCCCCCAAAAAAAATTCAGTGTTAGATAGTAGTAACTTAGGAAACAAAGCATATTAAACCAACATGGTCATGAGTGGCTATTTCAGAAAGGACAGTCAGGAAAGGCCTCTCTGAGTGTATTGCTTTGCTTTTTTTTTTGTCTTTTTGTCTTTTCTAGGGCTGCTCCTGCAGCATGTGGAAGTTCCCAGGCTAGGGGTCCAATCGGAGCTGTAGCCACCGGCCTATGCCAGAGCCACAGCAATGGGGGATCTGAGCCACGTCTGCGACCTATACCACAGCTCACAGCAACGCCAGATCCTTAACCCACTGAGCAAGGCCAGGGATCGAACCTGCAACCTCATGGTTCCTAGTCGGATTCGTTAACCACTGAGCCACGACGGCAAGTCCAGGAGTAAAAGATTTAAAAGTGTACTTGATGTGCACATACCTACCAAGTTTCCTAGGAAACTTCGCTAATTTTTAAAACTAAGAAATGGGATATACTGAAAACCTCAGATTGAAGCCCAATACACACATCTAACCCAGACAATAGATGTGCAAAAAGAGAACTTCCATGTGCACTCGGGTGGCATGATCCTTCACCTATACCTGCTACTTTGTCTTCTGCCCATTCATACCTGGAACTCACCTGAGTTATCACTAACCAGCAATGTCCTCTCCAACCAGAGAACTAGATCAACAACTGCTTGCTGTTTCTTACTTGTTCTAAGTGAAAATGAGTTGATGTACCAGAGTCAGACTCTCCATGTGCCTGGGTCTCTTGGCTAAAATGCAAGTTAACACTCCTCACAGAGCTAACTCACTTTTCTCTGTCCTCCAAACATGCAGGTCTTATTCTACCCAAGGACAACCCAAAATATCACATCCACAGACAAAACAAAAAACAACTCCAATATCAATCCAAAAGGTAATTGATAAAACTTAATTTCTAAGTTTAAAAATTATATCATGAAGATTCTTCCCATAATAGTGACTTTTTTGAACAAAAAGCAACACAAAATCTTTATGAGTTCCCTCTACATCTAGATAAAAGTCACGCATAGATATGAATGAACCCCATTTCAACCACACAAGAAGTTCTGGCCAATGCACTGACAGAAATAAAGGAAATATTCCAAGAAAGAAATTACTAAAATGATGAAATGGATTTAAAGGGCAGATACTAGAGCTCATCTGTAATAGCTGATGCACATCACATCTCAAAGGATCAAAAGCAGCTATTACACATAGCAAGGGGCTACTATCTGTAAGGAAAGAGAAGAACCAAATTTATAACCAAAATTAGAGAGACAATAAAAGCAGTGAGCAAAGCAAATAGAATATTTATATTTGAAACCCCTAGCTTTTGGGATCTAATAAGAAAGCTTCATTGCAAAACACAGCTTAACACAAAACTCACCCATCAAGTTAACCCTGAAATTCTCTTTCACTTAAAAATTTTATGATTATCATGGGAGTTCCCGTCGTGGCGCAGTGGTTAACAAATCCGACTAGGAACCATGAGGTTGCGGGTTCGGTCCCTGCCCTTGCTCAGTGGGTTAATGATCCGGCGTTGCCGTGAGCTGTGGTGTAGGTTGCAGACGCGGCTTGGATCCCACGTTGCTGTGGCTCTGGCGTAGGCCGGTGGCTACAGCTCCGATTCGACCCCTAGCCTGGGAACCTCCATATGCCGCAGGAGCGGCCCAAGAAATAGCAAAAAGACAAAAAAAAAAATGATTATCAAAAAATGGAAAAAAACCCAAACACATGAAATACTTAAATCAGTGCTGATTTATTTTACCCCAAAGTTGAACATGTAGGTAACACAAATTGTGCTCAGTTGCTCAAAACTGATTCTGTCAGGTAACTATGAACTGTAACAAAGACTTTCCTGATGAATTTCAGATGAAGCTGAGTATGTTTCAAAACTGAAAACTATTCCCAGGAACAGTACCTCATCAAAAGCTATCTAAGTTCAAGCTCAGAAAGGTCAAAAGTCAACATCTAAGAGGCCTAACATCAATTTAAAAGTGTTCAAGTACTGCTTCACTTCTGAAAGGTGGTAGTACTGTTGACAAGACTGGAGAAAAAGATCAAGTTTTAACTTGATCTTGTGAAAATGATATTTCATAGGGGATTTGTGGGTTTGATCCCTGGCTTCTCTCAGTGGGTTAAGGATCCAAAATTGCTGTGACCTGTGGTGTATTTCACAGATGCGGCTCAGACCTGGCATTGCTGTGGCTGTGGTGTAGGCTGGAAGCTTCAATTCCCATTTGACCCCAGCCTGGGAACTTCCATATGCTGCAGGTGAAGCCCAACAAACAAACAAACAAACAAATAAACAAACCCCAAACTTTACATACTGGTCCTTCCACAAGCGATGCAAGAACTTCATCCCACAGCTTCTGGTTTTGATGATCTTCTCTGATTAGATGTTGCTGTTGAGGGGTTAGTTGGAAAGCCTCAACTGCTTCTGCTGAATCCGATGCTTTTAACACTTTGGAGGCACTTGGACAATCATCTAGATTTATTTAAAAGTAAATCAGCAGACTACAAGTGGTCCTAAGCACAACTATGAAATCAAAGAGTTAACTGGCACCAGTAATGTTTAGCTTGAAGGTAACTAGCATGAAGCAACATCTAACTTCCCTGAAGTTCAGGGTACTTTGTTGTTTGGGCTCTGATACTTATTAAAACACAGAAAAAAAACCTTACCCCTACTTCTACCTCCCACCTACCCCCATACTCCCCTCACAAAAAAAACCCAAAAACAATACCTCCTTTTTCTTTTTGTCTTTTTAGGGCCATACCCACGGCATTTGGAGGTTCCCGGGCTAGGGGTCTAATCAGAGCTGTTGCTGCCAGCCTAAGCCAGAGCCATAGCAATGCCAGATCCAAGCTGCATCTGCAACCTACACCACAGCTCACTGCAACGCCAGATCCTTAACCCATTGAGCAAGGCCAGGGATCGAACCCGAAATCTCATGGTTCCTAGTCAGATTCATTTCCGCTGCATCAAGACAGGAACTCCAACACCTCCTTTTTCTTTTACTATCTTTTGAGTTTTCAACTTATTCTCTTAGTATTTCTCTTTCTTAGAAACTATGTTATCAGGACCCATGTTCTGCCATCATTACCTACCATCTGTAGAAGGTGCTCTTTTTGAGGCTCCACTGGCTTTCTTTGACTGTCCTTTAGTCTTCTTCCCTTCCTTTTCTGAAGGGTAACCTACTGGATACTGATGAGGGAAAAAAGGACAATGTAGATTTAAGTTTCTACAGAGAAAGGAGGTTCTAGATTCTGGTCAGAAGTTTTAAAAGGTCATGTGTCAAAATCTATACTTCCCTTAAACTGAAAGGAATCTGTACTTGCCCTAAATTGAAAGGTTTTATAAAAAGTAAACAAAAGACTATTAAAATCCCAAATTCAGTGTAAAACCATGTAGTTTTGACTGTTAAGATAATCCATTTTACAAAAAAAAAATCTTAGTTTCACATCTAAAAGAAGAATTTTTAGGAGTTGTGACTAGGTGGCTTGAAAAGCCTGAGGAAGAGAAGAAAGTGGACTGTAGATATGAAAGTAAGTGAGGATCAACCATAGAGCACAATAGATGGTACTCATATAGATGGGGTTACATGAAATCTTGGAGCCAATATTAAAACAGAAACAAAAAAAACCCCTTAAGGGCCAAATCTCTATCTCCCCAAATAGGGGGAGTAGGTGGGTGGGAGAGCTTCTAGACCTATAAACACTAGATTACTCAATATCTACTTAGTATCAACTAAAAGGTTATACTTTTAAGAATAAATTCTATCCTATTACACTTGTGATTTATTTGCTATCTTTTATTTTTGACATACTTTGTGATAACACTCAGATTTAAAGTTCAATATGTAACAAGCCTCATCATTTATATTAACTTATCATAGTTGCTTACTTCAACTCACTGTTTCAAATTTAATGGATCTAGAACCTTGCACTGCTGAACAGCAGACTTGTTAAAAAAAAAAAACTTCTGAAAAAGGATTTTATAATAGGTTTTAAGAATATTCTGTTATAAAAGGAAGTATTTTGGCAATTATTTTAGAAGCTGATGGATATCATTTCAACAATTCTGAGTTAAAAAAAACAAAAACAAACAGACTTGCACTAGAAGACACACACTCACCTGCCTGGGTGGTCAGACACTTGCCCATAGTTCAGCCCCTACACATGCAGTGTGGGCAGAGCCAGGGGAAATGACAAAGCTGGTAGTCTTTACGAGAAGCACAGCGGTGGGGAATGATGGAGAATGAACTCAGACCATGCTCTGAAGTCAGTGTCAGGGACAAAGTCTAGGATGTATAGGCAGTGGAAGGGGAATGAAGCCATACCATCTATTATGCACATAAAACCAACAAAGTCTTATATGGGTTAACAGCTGAGCATGTGCAAAGGGGAAAAAAAAAAAGGCAAAGCACTAAAGGTGGTGACAGGACAGGGAGGCAGCTTTGAGGGGGAAGAGAGAAAAGGGGTGAGGAAAAGTGAGAAGGGTAGAAAGCAGACCACTCTTATAAGCCACCTCCCCACTTCCCCTACCAAAGACACACCCCCTGTGCCCTCCAGGATAAACTTCCCCTCTTAATACCTCCTATACCTACATTTCCCTCATACTTCAAGTCATTTCCAGATTGAATTGGAAATACAGTTGACCCTTGAACAATGTAGGTAGTTAAGGCAGGGCCAATCCCCTAGCAACTGAAAAAGCATGTCTAACAAAGTTGGTCCTCTGTATCCAGGGATTCACCAACAGCAGATATGTACTGCAGTTATTTGCTACTGAAAACAATTTCAGTTTAAATGGATCCACGTAGTTCAAACCAGTGGTGTTAAAGTGTAAACTGTATTCTATTTTTCATTGTCAAGCTCAGCTTTCCCCAAGCACGATTCTTGGTCTTAGGGCAGCCTGACACCTAGGATGCCACCTTTCTACTTCCTTTCCTTCTGTATACTTGTGCAATCTCGTTCCTCACCCCTTACAGTCCACCAATCAAGTGCTGTGGGTTATATCCAGTGTTGAGGCACATAGATAGTACAGAGGCATATGTTTTTATGAACATACAAGTAGCCTAGATGAGTGTAACCTAACCTGTAAACGCAGACATAGTCTCCTTGACCGTTCTATTCCTTCCGAGGTCCAAGGAGCGGGTTCAACATCATCTCTCCTTAAAAGATAGCGCCAAACCAAGAATCCATGGCTTGATGAAATCTCCGGCCAGTATTTCACCACCTAAATTATAATATTTCAGTACTAGCTTGAGATTTAAATTTTAGACTTATTCATAATGTCATATTAGTGTTTTAAGTAAACTTGGAAGAACTAAATGCAACTTAGAAAGGTACCTGCTTTGCTTGAACAATAAATAAGTAAAAACTATGCATTAAAATATTTTTAACCTCATTTCCTAATTATGATGGTTTTCAATATAAGCACAGGTTGCTATAAATTTGAAATAGTATGTTAAATTATGCTAATTTTACATAAAAGATAAAAATGGTAGCAGATGTCTTCATTTTTTAAACAAAGGATGCAACCTATTTTCAAATTATGTGCTCTTCTTTGAAAAATGTATTAAAATTAAAATCATTCTGACAGATATGTAAGAATATTTACAATGGCTGAGTTGATTTCTACAGTTTTATGGTAAGAGAACATGTAACTGTAAAAAGCTTAACCTAAAATATAACTCTGCCTAGGGACTTCAGATAAGCCTTAAAGGACAAGTATCAAAAAGTTAAGAAATCACTGTGTGCATGTTCTATTTTCAGAGAAAGTAGATGCAACACTAAGACAGTCTACTGTTTCCTTTAGCCCACCCACAGTAGAGCAATTCCCTGTGGCAACCCTGTTTTGAAAGCCCAGGAAGTTTGACTAACGAGATGTCATGCCAGATAGAGCACCTTATAAATGCCATCATATCTGTTGCCTTCTTCAGGAGCATATTTGCTGATCTTCCTCCCTTTAAAACTGCGTATCACTCTGACTGGCTTACCAGCTCTCCAATTCCGAGACTCTGCTCCAATTTTATCATCCAATGGAGCATCACAGTTTAGGGCCAATGCCCTAAAAAATAAAACAAAGTCCTTATACCAAGCAATCTTTCCTCAAGTATATAATCACATCATTAGCTCAATTAAAAGGTAAATTATGCCTTACCTGATGGTTAAGATTCTATGATTCTTTCCATATTATTCCAGACAATAGGATTATGCTTTCCCCCACCAGCAGAGAAGACAAATCAGTTTTCTGATGTCACCCCCAGGCCAGGGGATTGGTTCTCAGATAGCCTGTAGGGTTCTTCTGAAAGTAATAACATCTGTGCCACGTATAATAGAAAACAACTAGAAATACATGGAATTTTCTTTAAATAACGTTTGTTGAGGGAAGGGAGAGAGTTGGAAAACTAAAGCAAGTGATTGTTTTAATAGTTATTTTTGATAAGGGAATGAGGTAAATTGCTGGAATGATGTAGAAAGAAATCCACAAAAATAAACTTGAGGTAAATTGCTGGAATAATGTAGAAAGAAATCCAGAAAAAAAAAATTTGTCAGCAAGGTACAAATGAACTTTCTAGGTATACTTTCCACATTCCAGACAACAGAGATTCCTTCAAGTTTAGAAAATAATAAGAACAAGATCAATATGAGAATATCCTTTAAAGGCCTCCAGTAAAAAGTTAACTTTTATTTAAACTGAAACATTCTAATTCCTCTGCTAAATCATGACAAAAAAGATTTTTAAGTTGCTCAAGATCACTACATTTTACTGATGACACATGAACAAGGAGCAACACTGAACTGGAAGCAGCACATGATTTAGGTGAAGCTTCCTAAAGTCTGTGTACTCTATCTAGTAGTCATTAATCAGTTGTGTATTTATCTAGTAGTCATTAATCAGTAAGGTTATTAGATGTTAGAATTCCTTTCTTGGGAGAATTAATCCTGCCCCTCCAAAAACAACTAGAATCTACTGAAAGTTAGTTTTTTTCCCCTAAGACACCTACATCCTAACTTAAGTGAAAAGAAACCACAGAGAACATTTAATGTTCAAAAAAAACCCAAAAAACCAAAAAACAAAAAAAAAACCCTCCCCTCAAGTCTGTTAAAATTAGACATGGTACAATATGCTTTTTCAGGATATAGCTTTTATGAAAGCTCAAAAAAAAAAAAAATAGACCTTAAAAGTAGGTGAATAATCTGTCATTTCTTTATCATAGTTGAAATAAACTAAAAGTTTTGTCAAAAAATATTTTAAAAAATAGAATCAATATTTTCAAAAAATATTTTAAAAAATAGAATCAACTATACCTCCATCAAATTTTTAAAAATGGGGAAAAAATTAAAAATAGATGTGGTCAAAGAGTTAGAGCTTACAGAGTTATCTCTTTTTATCTCAAAGGCATTAAAACTCTGGAAGGCAGAAGAAAACGTAGCTATCAATTCTAGGGCTGGTTTATTTATGGAATACCTATTGAGATATACATACTTCATCTTCTTAAAGACCTAAAATAGAGATATGCACTATCTTTAAGTTAATGAGTGGAATAATTTAGTGCTCATAGGTACTTTCTGTCATGACAGCCACAACTAACTGGCTAAGTTAGGCCATCTGTTCAAGTGTGTACAAAGCATAGAAGAGGATGAAACCAGGCACAAGGCTTTTCCACTACTCTATTCACAGCTCAGTAAGTTGCCTTTAACTGCCTTAATAAAGGACAGCCAGGTTACCTGCTGCCCACTTCAGTTTCACAAAGTGGAAGAGTTGAGAAGAAATAGGAACGAATTTCTCCAAAGCAAGAAGCACGTGTCAAACTACCTCTTAGTAGAGAAACAAAAATGAATTAGACTATATCCTAGCCAGGAAAGAGTACATTAGGGGTCAGAGCTAACTGCCTTTCACCCTAGCTTTCATGTTAATAAAACACACAGGTACCTTCGTTTAAGAGATCTCTACAATCACAAGGTGTACTCACAGCTTAATATATAACTTAAAACGAAGAAATGTTAGTCTCTGTGGTTAAGTCAGTCCTAAAGTGTTTTGACTTATTTCATTTTCACTATCCTCCCTTATTAATAAACTTTTTACTTTCTTGTCAATTATTTTTTAATGGAATTGTAACACATACTTACTAGGCAGGGTATACTTACTAGATTTTTTTTTTAAAGCTTGAAAATAATCTACTATGTACAAGTGCAGGTAGTTACAAAGCAAGTTTCATTCAAGCAAAATAATCATATTAAAGGGAAAATAAAAATTTCAGATTTGACAACGTGAAAAAGCCCTTTTGTAAATTCAAGATACATTTTCATTGAAAAAATATATCAAATATTATTAATTCTTTTCAGGGTCATTTCTCCCGAGAAACTGTTTTCTTGTTAGAAAAAGACTGCATAGGGACTGGACTCCTGCCTCAGCAATGTTTTTCACCAGCAAACCTGACCTGTCTCCTCTGCTGGTTCAGTAAAATAATCCTACTGTAAGAAATAGTATGGAAGGAATACATAAAAACAGATTCTTTGTAACTTGATATGCAACAAAGTCTTGAAATCATAAAATATATCCTTTACACGGTAATCAGAAATTAAGGGCATGCTACTTAAAACTGAGTGGTTTAGATTCAGGAAAGTGAAAAAATACTAATTTTTATTCAGTAATCAATAACCTGTAACAATACACTTAATATTAGGATACAAAAATTCCAACTTTATGATTACAAAATTATCAATATGCCTAGTTATAATGTGTTCATTGCTATCTGATGGTCTGGGTTATTTCATCTTGTTATTTTTTTTTTAAATTTTCAATTAATTTAAAAAATATTTTAATTGATAATATTTTTTGGCTGCACCCATGGCATGTGGGAGTTCCTGGGCCAGGGATTGAACGCAAACCACAGCAGTGACAAGAGGCCACAGCAGCGACATTGCCAAAACCTTAACCACTAGGCCAGAGAACTCCAGTTACCACCAGAGAACTCCAGTTAATCTATTACTGATATTAGCATACTTTTAAGAAATGAAACATTTTAAAGTTACTATATTTTCTACTGCCATGGAGGCTGGAATATCATGAATACTTCTACAGATTAAAGATAGTGGTTATTTTTAATATCTAACAAACATTTAGTTAGAAAAGGTCACTTTTGTAACTAAACATTCTCTTCATTAACACTTAAAAGACATCTTATTATAAATCTCAAATGCACCTTGTGTTTCTGATTACGTTATCTTATGTTTCACTTATGCACATACATGTGGCTCCCAAACATAACTCGTTCACATTAATCTCCTTTATTTTTCATATTAATCTCCTTTAAATATGTTTGTCATTTTAAAAAATAAATATGTTGAGTAGAACATAAATATGACTTCTGTGGTAGTAGATACACCACCTTTGTCCGCAATTTCACCTCAATCATATAGGTTTTTTTCCTTCAAAGGTTGCAACATATTTTCAAATGAAAAGCACAGATATTAAGACTGGGAATTATGTCATTTAAACAAGTTTGGAAGCTTATAATTATGTGCTGATCAGGTAGTAGGGTTTGTATTTTAGCTATATTAACCTGCAACTTAAGATTCTTCTCCATAGTATCAGCTACCAATTATAGTCCTATAATTGAAGTCCCAATTCTAAACAGTCTCTTACAAATGCTAACGATAAAGAGTACCTGTTCATGTTTGTTAATGTTTGATCAGCCGATGGTGCACCAATCCTTTTATTACCAGCAAGATTTTTACCACCACTTCCAGTGTATGTGAATTCATCACCTCGGTCCTGTAGAGGAACATTTTTGGCATTAAAACACATAAAGCCAGGTGTAACTTCACCAACTCTTTTCCCTCAGAAGTTTTGGTTAACGAGTTCCTGTCATGGTACAGCAGAAACAAATGTGACTAGGAACCATGAGGATTGGGGGTTCAATCCCTTGCCTTGCTCAGTGGGTTAAGGATCCGGTGTTGCCGTGAGCTGGGGTGTACGCAGACACAACTTGGATCTGATGTTGCTGTGGCTGTGGTGTAGGGTGGCAGCTGTAGCTCCGATTTGACTTCTAGCCTGGGAACCTCCATATGCCTTGGGTGTGGCCCTAAAAGGCAAAAAACAAAAAAGAAAAAAAGAATTTTGCTTAAGATGTTACATATTGACATGTTTCTTTAATGGTTTCTACCAAAATAAGGTAAAATTCACACACAATCTTGTGTGTAAGATACCTTTGAGCTGTATCACATGATCTAAAGATTTTCAAATTATAGATTTTGGAGTTCCTGTCATGACTCAGTGGAAACAAATCTGACTAGCATCCACGAGGACGCAGTTTCAATTCTTGGCCTCACTCAGCAGGTTAAGGATCTGGCATTGCTGTGAACTGTGGAGGAGGTTGCAGGCACAGTTTGGATCCTGAGTTGCTATGGCACAAGCCGGCAGCTATAGCTCCGATTCGACCCCGAGCCTGGGAACCTCCATATGCTGAGGGTGTGGCCCTAAGAAGATAAAAGACAAAACCAAAACCAAACAAAAAAACCAAAACCAAAAAAAAACCTCACCTGTATACAAATGTTTATTGCATGTAGCATTATTTGCTGGAAAGAACCCAGATGTCTTTTAATGGATGAATGGTTATACTGTGGTATACCTATACCCATCCAACACTGCTCAGCAGTAAAAACAAATTGACACATGCCACATTTTGAGGATTATACTGAGTGAAAAAAGTCAATCCCAAAGGTTATATACTACATGATTCCACTTAAAATTTTTTTTTTAATTATTTTTTTAGGGCTACACCCAAGGCATATGGAGGTTCCTAGGCTAGGGGTCAAATCTGAGATGTAGCCACTGGCCTACACCACAGTCAAAGCAACGTGGGATCCAAGTCACATGCGACCTACACCGCAGCTCATGGCAACTCCAGATCCTTAACCCGCTGATCGAGGCCAGGGATAGAACCTGTGTTCTCATGGATACTAGTCAAATTTGTTTCTGCTGAGCCACGACGGGAGCTCCAAATTTTTGAAGTGACAAAATTATAGAAATGAGAACAGATTAGCGGTTGTCTGGGGTTAAGGGGGGTTGGGTGAACAGATATAGTATTTGTGGCTCAAAAAGGGCAACATGAGGGATCCTTGTGGTAAGGGAAATGTTCAGTGTCCTGTATGTATCAATGTCAGTATCCTGGTTATGATACTGGACTATAGTTTTTACAAAATGTTACCATTTGCAGAAATTGAGTAAAGGGCACAGAAATCTCTGCAGTAACTCCAATGCTTCAGGTCAATCTACAATCATCTCTAAATAAAAAATTTAATTTAGAAATTAAAGAAAATGTGACTAGTTTTGGAGTTCCCATCGTGGTGCAGTGGTTAACAAATCCGACTAGGAACCATAAGGTTGCAGGTTCGATCCCTGCCCTTGCTCAGTGGGTTAAGCATCCGGTGTTGCCGTGAGCTATGGTGTAGATCACAGACACGGCTCGGATCCCGAGTTGCTGTGGCTCTGGCGTGGGCTGGCAGCTACAGTTCCAATTAGACCCCTAGCCTGGGAACCTCCATATGCGGCCCAAGAAATGGCAAAAAGACCAAAAAACAAAGACTAGTTTTATTTAAAAAATCGGTACTTGCAAAGATTAAAGACTTCAACATAAAAACAATGCTAAAAGAGATGGAATTTATCCCGGATGGAGTCTCTGCATTTTCTTGAATGATCAAGACAGGTTCTATACTCCCTTTGTAAACCTTTTTTTTTTTCCTTTTTCTTTTTTGGCTGCTCCAAGACATGGAATTTCCCAGCCAGGGATCAGATTCAAGCAGTAGTTGCAACCTAAGCTGCAGCTGTGGCAACGCCGGATCCTTAACCCACTGTGCCAGACTGGGAATTGAACCTGTGTCCCAGTGCTCCCAAGATGATCCCACTGTGCCACAGCAGGAACTCTAAGACAGGTTCTAAAGAACAAGGCTATATCATTACTTACTACTTCATCCGCAAATCCTCCAGCCAGGACAAGAGAATAAGCTCCATCATTACTTCGACCATGAATTCCACCAACATGGGGCCTATGGACACCTGCTTCGCTCACCTATGAAATAAAGAGAGGCTCAAAATACCTTCAAACAGTTGAAGGTACACTTAAAAAAATGGTTTCACATACTTTATTGGATGCTAAAAGTCTCCCACTAAAACTGAATGTGCCCCGAATTGTACATTCTGTTAAGATTTTTACCTCTCCCTAACTATATATCCCTTAGGTACTATATTGCTGACTCTGAAAACTGCTCAAGCCTAGAATTTTGAGTTTCAAAATAACCATTAAAGAACCATCATCCTATGTCTATATTGGTGATTCCAGACCAATTTGAGTAAAAAATAATTTATTATCAGTGCTCCATATTTTTCTTCTCCTTTGTCTTTCATTACAGCACTTATGGCACTGTTCCCTAGCCAAGTCAGAAAGGCAAGAGTCACTTTAGTCTCATTGTGCTGTACTCTTCACTCATTTGGTCAAAAGTACTGCTGATTCAGTCTCTCAAATCCATCCTTTTCTACTTTCACTGCTTAATCCTAGTTTAAGTGGTAAATACTTCCAGTATACCCTTTTTCAAGGCCTCCAGTTTTGTTCCTTCAAACCTATCACCCATCACAAACAGAATGATCCTTTTAAGAACCAATCTGATTCTAATTTTCAATTGCTTAGCTTTAGCTATTTATATTCAAGAGCCTGTGTTTTATAGTAGTTTATCAAGGCCAAGTTAAGCGTTATACATTACCTACTGAGTCTGGCTCCTCTCTTCTCTCCTAGCCTCATCTCTAACTTCTCCTTATGGAGCCTGTACATTTGAGCCAGAACTACTCAGTGATACTCAACATATTACCATTTTTATTTATTCGCGTTATTATTTTTTTTTTGGTCTTTTTTGCCGTTTCTAGGGCTGCACCCTCAGCATATGGAGGTTCCCAGGCTAGGGGTCTAATTGGAGCTGTAGCCGCCGGCCTACGCCAGAGCCACAACAACACAGGATCCGAGCTGTATATGCAACCTACACCACAGCTCACAGCAACACTGGATCCTTAACTCACTGATTCAGGCCAGGGATCGAACCTTCAACCTCATGGTTCCTAGTCAGATTCGTTAACCACTGAGCCACAACGGAAACTCCTATTCGCCATATTCTTCTACCTCAATGGCCTACTACTTTCCCCCCAATTATTTTTAATTCTGACTCACTTAAGTGTCACTTCTTCAGGTACTTCAAACTCCCTAAAAGAAATATTCTAATTAGTTTATTTATCATACAACTGTTCTTAGCAGAGAAAAATCAAGCTGAAATCTAAACCTGTATAGCGGGCTAGGGAAAGAGGACTTTAGATGTCAATGAAAAGCTGTTAAGTGCAAAATAATCTGCATTTAGGCCATGGAAATACCAGGTACTTTAGAAGAGAGGACACTTGATTCCCATCCTCACTATCTCTGATTATAAATCTGCCAAATCTTCCCCACTTCCTTAACAGCAAATCCATCCTTCTTATTGCTCAGGCCAACAGCCTCCGAGTCATTTTAGATCATATTAGTGGGGCTTTTAGAATTGGGGAAAGAGTGGTAGGTATACAAAAACAAAACAAAACAAAACAAAAACCTTACAAAAAAAAAAGGGCAATTAAAAATGTACTAAGTGGGAGCTCCCATTGTGACTCAGTGGGTTAAGAACCCGACATAGTCTCTGAGTATGCACATTTGATTCCTGGCCTCACTCAGCAGGTTAAGGATCCAGCATTGCCACAAGCTGTGGTGTAGGTCACAGACAAGGCTTGGATCTGGTGTGGCTGTCTCTGTGGCATAGGCTAGCAGGTGCAACTCTGATTGAAACCTTAGCCCAGGAACTTCCATATGCTAGAGGTACGGATGTACAAAGGAAAAAAAAAAATGCTCTAAGTGTGTTTTATTGTATTTTATTTCATATATTTAGAGATAATACATAGTATAGAAAAATAAATGTAATTTATTTATTATTGTATAGTAATACCTCAGAGATATTGCAGTTTGGGTTCCAGATCACTGCAATAAAGTAAACATCACAATGCAGCAAGTCACGCAAATTTTATAGTCTTCTGGCACACATAGAAGTCATATTTACACTATACTGTAGTCTATTAAGTGTATAACACCATTACATCGAAAAAATTAAATACATTAAAAAATAATGCTATTGGGAAAATGATGCTGATAGACTTGCTTGACACAGAGCTGCCAAAAACCTTCAATGTGTAAAACAGAGTATTTGTGAAGGCAATAAAGCCACGCATGGTGAAATGAGGTATGCCTTTATTTATAGAATTTTTCCTTTTGCCTTTTTGTTTTATTAAGGGCCGTACCTATGGCATATGGAGGATCCCAGGCTACAGGTCCAATTGGAGCTAGAGCTGTCGGCCCCAGCCCCAGCCCCTTGGGATCTGAGCCACATCTGCAATTTACACCACACCTCACGGCAATGCCAGATCCTTAACCCACCGAGCAAGCCCATTGTTAACCAATGAACCAAGATGGAACTCTGATAGAGAAATTTTAACTGTACTTATAAATCCAAAATCGTAACTTAAGCCTTGAATACTGATTTAGTCAAAATTCTAACTATCTCAAGGATAAGAGGACATAGTGTGAATGTTAAATTAAATGCTTGGTTAATGAAAGCAAAATATAAAGACAAAAGTATTTATTTAGAAATAAAGAGGTAAATTTAGAAGAAATAATTTTTAAATGACTGTCTATTAGAAACAGAAAATGGCAATGAAAAGAGGAGGGTAGTTTCTAAAATAAAGTCTAAGAACCAGGGCTACTCAACTCTTCAGGTTCCGAATCCTAAGATTTTTTTTTTCCCCCACATTAAATTTTCTATACTGGTAAAGTTAACTTTTCAATGAAGAAATTAGGAAAAAATACAATAGAGACTTCAAGAGGAAAAGAGAAGGGATTTTATCCTTGGATTATCTGGTACTTTCTCTGACCAGTATCTTAACATTCACTCAAGGATAAGTCCCCAAAGAAAACACCTGAAGTGAGCTTCCCTGCAGTTCAGTGACATGACATGAGAACTTACTACATAATTTAAAGACTTGTTTCAAGGATTTCCCGTAGTGGCTCAGTGGTAACGAACCTGACTAGTACCCATGAGGACTCGGGTTTGACTCCTGGCCTTGCTCAATGGGTTATGTATCTGGTGTTGCCATGAGCTGTGGTGTAGGTCAGAAGCAGCTTGGATCCCGCATGGCTGTGGTGTAGGCCAGCAGCTGCAGCTCTGATTTGACCCCTAGTGTGGGAACATCCATATGCCGCTGGGAAAAACAGCTAAGAAAAACAAACAAACAAAAAAAATAAGACTCATTTCCAATATTAAATTTTTGGCAAGAAAAATGGAGAAATAATTTTAATGACAACATCAACTACCATAATGACCACAAAACAGTAAATGAAAGTGATGCAAAGGCTTAGCAGATGGCTAATTCCATGATGTATGTTCTATGTTCCTCTATTAAGCTATGGTGAAGGATTTATACATCCTATAGCAAATTTTTCATTCTAACACCTGAATGCCATGTCATACTACCTAGGTTAGTCCACTTAAACTCACTAGACACTAATTCTGCTAAAATCCTCCATTTTACCCTTTCAGCTAAGCCAATTTAAAACATACCTGAACTCTAAATCTCCAAGTTGATCCTACAGGAATCCCAGGAATAGGTCCGTAATGATTAGAAGGAACAATAGTACATTCTTTAGT
Organism: Phacochoerus africanus; assembly: GCF_016906955.1. Taxonomy (NCBI): domain Eukaryota; kingdom Metazoa; phylum Chordata; class Mammalia; order Artiodactyla; family Suidae; genus Phacochoerus; species Phacochoerus africanus. Next base: position 217,861,204 of record NC_062545.1, read on the forward strand.
GCGACCAACACAGGCCATTCCCTACAAGTCACAGATCAAGCTGTTTGAGAAATCAGTTGTGTTAAATCTTAAATCCCTTAATTCCCTTACATGTGATTAAAATAAAAACCCAACAATTTATATGATTAACATATATCGATTTATAGGATTAACATAAATTTAAGACAAATTAACTATTTATATGATTAATCAATAGTTATTTGTTAAGACATGTATTTTCTGTTAACAAAAACTGTTAACAAATGTTAACATTCCAGAAACTTAAAATATCATTTATACCATTACTACTACTGGTACATTATAACTTGCATCAGAGTTAGAAACATTCTAACAAGGAAGAAAAGGAGACTTCCTTCTTTACCCTGCCCCAGTCTCTCCGGCTTTCAGTACTAGCTGATGGCATCTTTGCTTTCTTTTTACTCATCTTGAGTCTTTCACCAGCCTTTACAACTTCGCTAGAATCAGTTTTACAGGAAGGACAATACCTTAAAAATAAAGAAAAAAAAGGAATATTGTTATCATACTAAAGCCAGTAAAATAATGGCCTAAGTTAGAGTAAGTTTTAACATACAATACTTGGTTTATATTACAGAGTTTCTGTTAGTGCTTAAGTATCAAACTTTTCGAAACATTTACTTGATTGAACTGACCCAAAAAATCCACTTGTTCTTTTAGAGCACTTAAGATTTTAGTGTCCAATTCTCAAATTCAGTGCAAAAGGCAAACAAGTCTGTCCAATTCTAACAGCACCATAAACTCTCATCACTAGTTTTGAGAGTACAAATTACTCATTGGAAGCTTTTAATCATTAAAACAAAAGCAGTAAAAATAGATGACTTTAGACTGAATACTGAACCATGCAAATGATACATCTCATCGAAATTGATTATTAGCCTGTATACTTTTCACCTTGAGAATTGTTATAAAAAGTATACTGATTCAAGGCTATTTTCTTATCTCTAGCCTAACCTTAATCCTCCATACTTGTCTTTTAGCATATTTGTAGTTGGTCATCCTACTGTATTATCTGTGTATACACACACACACACACACACACACACACACACACACACACACCTTAGATCACTTGCAAAGGGAAAAGCCATGTCTATAGATTGAGATGGGGCTATTTTTAAGTCACCAAGGAATGGAAACTTTGAGACTATCCAAAGATCAACTGGTCACTGCCCCTATTAATCTTAGATTTTTCTCTATTTTCCAGTTTATAATTACCTATGCCTTGTGGCCTACAGAGCAAAGAACATGACACCTATCCCCATTATTTAATTTTGACAGCCTAGTTATGACTCTTTTCCTAAGGCTGAACCTACAGCATATGGAAGTTCCTGGGCCAGGGATTGTATCAGAGCTGCAGCTGTGACCTGAGCTGCTGCAGCTGGATTCTTAACCCACTGTACCAAATGGGAACTCTGAGATACTTTATTTAGTGCTACAGGAAAGACATGTCAATAATTCAGTCCCTGAGAAAACTAATTGGGCAGTGAGATACAGGCACAAATTCAAGGCAAAACTATGTGTGATAAGGTAATAAATACGATCAAGTAAAATCTTGACTCATTTAGAAAACAAAGAGGCTTCTGAATATTAATCTGCTCTAAGAAGGACTGTATTTTACCTGACGTGCTCATCTTTATGGTTATAATTTTATCAAAGATCTTATGGTTAAAGCAGGTATTATCTCTGATGAGAAAATTAGTGCAGAGGTTAAATATCCAGACAACATCATCTGGAGAGGTAGAAAAGATTTAAGGTTAAGGAGTTCCAGGTGAAGAAAAGGACCTCAATATGAATGTAGATATACCCCTCAGAGTAACCTAAAGCAGTCTTTTAATTTTATCATCCTAAAGTCATCTCTGGGATTCATCCCTTCATTCAGTTTGTTAAGAATCCACATACTGCTGTTGGGCTGGGTAGGGATTAATATTGGTCCTCAAAATAGTCAAGGAAAACGAGTACATACAATGAAACTATTTCAGAATGTGCTGAGTACTATAAAGGAAATATGTCAAGGTTATGTGTGTGGAAATAGCGATTAGAAGTCAATTACATTCCAGCAAAAAATTTTTTTTAAAAGAAATAGTATGTGTCTTTAGATAGAAGAGCCAAAGCTTCTGAGGTGGTGTTCCAATTGAGTTCAGAGAAGTCAGTCCTATCAAGAAACCAAGAAAGGCACTGCAGACAAAGAGACATTAAGTATAAAGGTGCTAAGGCATCATAAGGAATGGTATGCTCTAAAGAACATGAATGCAGGTACAGCTGAAGTTCCTGAATAAAATGGATAGTAAACTAACTAGATAGTGATAAGTGATGAGTTTACAGAACAGGCAGGAGCCTGGTCATAGATGGCAAGGGTTTATATACATTAGGGGGCTTTGAAGAGTTGAGTAGCCTGATTAAGGACTTGGATCATCCTGCTGCTATGGCAAAAAGGATAACTGGTAGACTATGTGAAAGCAAAGAGACTAGTTAGGTATTTGTTATGCAGTACAGGATAGAGATGGTGGTTTGAATTGGGTGGTGAGAGTCGACAAACATGATGAAAATTAAGATTTGCTCCTATGTTATTGGATATAGCGTATGTGAGGGCAGAGAAGAGGGAATCAAAATGAAGTTTAGCTTTTTGGGCCTCAATAAATGAGGTGACAGTATTATTTAATGAGAATTGATGGGAGTCCCCATCATGGCTCAGCGGAAGCACACCTGACTAGCATCCATGAGGATGCAGTTTTGATCCCTGGCCTTGCTCAGTGGGTTAAGGATCTGGCATTGCTGTGAGCTGTGGTATAGGTTGCAGATGAAGCTTGGATCCTGCGTTGCTGTGGCATAGGCCAGCAGCTCCAGCTCTGATTCAACCCCTAGCTTGGGAACCACTCTATGTCACAGGTGTGACCCTAAAAAGAAAAAAAAAAAAAAAAGATTGAGTGAAGTGCAGGACTTTAGAGAACATACTCACGGAAATCAAGATCTCCATTTGGCCTCACTAGTTTTATGATACTAGTTAAACAGCTGAATATAGGAAATAAAAAGCTCAGGAAGACTGGATCTGGAAATTTGACTTCAAAACCATGTACTTGGTATTTTAAGTCTCATGAGTGCATGAGGTCTTTGAGGGAGCAACCATGAAAAGAGGAAACAAGAGGAGAGTGCTTTGGGAAACTCTGAAATGTGGTCGATGAGGAAAAAAAAAAAAAAGAGACTAAGAAGGAAAGGCAGTGAAGTAGGGGGAAAATGACATCAGATGGTATCATACAACATATAAAAACAGAGTTAGCAGTTGTGCAGTACATGCTTGCATTTGGCAACACAAAATATGGTATGCCTCACATAAGCCAATATATGGTGGAGGGCTGGGGTCTAAGTAGGAGGAAAGAAAATGGAAATTATTAGTGGAGATAGTTCTGAGAAGCTCTGCCATGAAGAGAGCTGAGAAATGGAGTAGGCAGCTAATGAGAGAAATGGGATACAGGTCAAACTCTTGAGATTCTAAGACACTAATGAGAATGACTCAGTAATGGCAACTCAGACAAGGAATTAACTACAGGAGTGAAGATCCTAAAGATGCAAAAGGTAACAGAACTCAGAGCAGGAAGAAGGGTTTGCATTTTAGAGAAGCAGGAACATATCCTGTACACAGAAACAAAAAGTAGGAACATGAAGCTCTGGAGGAAATATAGGTACTGGTGATGGTAAAACTCAGGGTGTGACCATCCAAGGTACTGGCAGGGGGTTCAAGGAAGAAGTAGTATCCTTTTCCTTCTCCCCCTACTGCCTCTGATGTGCCATAATAGCAACTTTCCCAACAGGTGGGGAGAGACCAAAGGAATGGGGAACCATCTCTTCCTCACAGTAATACCAGCTACCCAATAGTGATGTTAGTATTTCTAAGTACAATATGCCATCCCTCTAATTTAATCCTTCATGCTAGCAACATAACTCATAGTTGAGAAAGAAAAACCTCTTAATATTAAGAAGTTCTTTAAAACTAACTCTGCACATTTTCCACTAGCCTATTTCCTGATCATTTCTTTTCATAACTAACACTACTCAGTAGAATTATAGATTTTGACAAGTATATCTGACCTTTGTGCCTGGTATTGAACTCATAGGATTAAAAATGGTAATGCATGTAAAGCACTGTATTAGTGTCTAGCTTGGGTGAAACACTTAACTAGTAAGTATTATTATAAAACATTTAATAGGTACTTCTAAAATAACTAGGGGGTAAAGCCAACCATTCACAAGCATTCCTCATCATATTCAGATAAAAGCCCAATTTTATGAAATATTTTAAGTGAAAACCTAAAGAATGAACATCATCCTGAAGTTAAGCCAATAGGAAAATGTTTCTAAGAAGAAAATATGACAAGTCTAAGCCCAAAGAGAATATGACTTATTTAAGAAGCTTAAAGACATAATCTGGGTAGAGTACGGAGTATTTGGGAAAATAAAGGAGCAAAGCAGGTAAGAGATACAGTGAGAGAAATCAACTAAAAAATATTGTGAGGGGGCCCCGTATAGTAACATAAAGCCCCTGAAGCAAAGTAACTATCATATTTGCATTTCACAAAGAATACAAATTCCATATTGGAAAGGGACTTGAGGGATTAAAAAATGGAGCTAGAGACCGGTTCAAAAGCTGTTGTAATAGCTGAATCACGGTAGCAATGCTAAGTAAACATTGGCTGAACAATTTTAAGCACTTTAATACATACTGTGTATCTTTAGAAATCTACTTTTGTCGGTTCAGATACATTATTTCATGTTCAATTTTTAACCAAGTAGAAACAAAAATCCCCTGATAATCATACCAGTACTCCTCTTCAGGGACCTTATCCAAAGGTGGATTCAGGCAGTAAATATGATAGGCCATGTTACATTCATCACATAAAACTTGCATGTTGGGTTCATGTTTTCCACCACATACATGACAGGAACAAGTACGACATTTCTTATTTGAGTCTCCACCACAAACGTTACATTCAGGGTCATTTTTCCCTATTAAGAACAAAGTTATAGCAAACTCAGTTTTAAAATCACTTTTATGTCTATGAATCTTATAAAGAAAAATACATAAAAGAGCATACAGCTTTTTTTAAAGAAAACCATAGGAATATCCTAGTGTAGTACCTTAAAATTTCCCAAACATGAATCAAAATGCCTAGGGATAACACAGTGAACTCACTGGGACACCATGAGATATACTAAAATTTCAAGTGCAATATAACACTCAAACAAAGTTTTTAGAACATAACTACTTAATAAATGAAACTGCTAGATACCATCTATTCTGTAGGTCCAAATCTTTCATTGACTGGACTGAAGTAGAAGGGGTAGGGCTAGTAGGAGTTAGCAAATCCAGTTTGGCTCCCATATAAGCTATATACCCAACACACTATATTAGTAATAGAAGTGGCATTTTTGTTTGTTTTGTTTTCTTTTTTGGCTGCCATGTATCATATGCAGTTCCCAGGCCAAGAAGCCTATCCAAGCTTCAGTTGAGACCTATGCTGCAATTGTGGTAATGCTGGATCCTTAACATACTGCAATGGGCCAGGGACTGAAACTGCATCTCTGCAGCTACCTGAGCCAAGGCAGTTAGATTCTTAACCCACTGTGCTACAGTGGCATCTCCAGAAGTATCATTTCTAACTCAGTTGGGTTTTTTTTTTTTTTTGTCTTTTTGCCATTTCTTGGGCCGCTCTCGTGGCATATGGAGGTTCCCAGGCTAGGGGTGGAATCGGAGCTATAGCCACCGGCCTATGCCAGAGCCACAGCAGCGCAGGATCCGAGCTGCGTCTGTGACCTACACCACAGCTCACGGGCCACGCCGGATCGTTAACCCACTGAGCAAGGCCAGGGATCGAACCTGCAACCTCATGGTTCCTAGTCGGATTCGTTAACCACTGTGCCATGACGGGAACTCCGTTTTTTCTTTTTTTTTTTTTTAAATCTTACTTGTTATTTGGTTCAGAACTCTGGCAATTAAGAGGTTCCATTTACACACTCCTTCCCACCCTCAGCCTTCCTCATCCAAATCCAAACACCTTTTGCCAAAATATTCACTTAAAATATATATATATGCACATACCAATATATGAAAATTAATAGTATATACATACAAAAAACTTACAGTAATGCTCACTAATACCAACAATTAAATTTAAATGTCAAAAGAGCAACAGTTGGATCGATTTATGAAAAATAAGGTAAATTTGTAGGATATAATACAGAGGTAGTCAAATATATTGAATTCATAAAGGAAATTGCAGAATAGACTTCTGAAACAAAATTAATTTTATAAATTCACAAAGATGAATTATATACATACAGAAAAATGTTTAGAATGACATGCTGTTAGAATGACTATCTCTTGGGAGTTCTGTAATTTATGTAGTTTTATACTCTGATTTTGTGCATGTGAGGAAACTTACCACCTAAGAGCTAGATAAGCAAGAAGGGAAATGGGGAACAGTACTTTACAAGTGAGAGGGAGGGAAGAAAAAGGCTGCTGACGTCAGTACTAACTTTCTGACTGATTACTCTGCCTATTCCTGCTAATGAATCAGTTACTTTTTTTTTTGGTCTTTTTTTTTTTTTTTTTTGCTATTTCTAGGGCCACTCCTGCGGCATATGCAGGTTCCCAGGCTAGGGGTCTAATTGGAGCTGTAGCCACCGGCCTACGCCAGAGCCACAGCAACGCAGGATCCGAGCCGCGTCTGCAACCTACACCACAGCTCACGGCAACGCCAGATTGTTAACCCGTTGAGCAAGGGCAGGGATCGAACCCGCAACCTCATGGTTCCTAGTCGGATTCGTTAACCACTGCGCCACGACGGGAACTCCCAGTTACTATTTTGTTTTACTATTTGTAACATAGCTGTGACAACATATAAGAAATGAAATATCATAGACCTAAAATACCAAAGCCATGTTTAGATTTTTGGTTTGGTGAGTAATCTAATCAATGGCAGTCTGGCTGTGGCTCTGAAATGGTTTCTTTACACACAAAGTTCAAAATTGTAACTCTAACATGATTAGTTATTAGGCAGAGGAGAACAACGAATATATGCGCAGATATACTGAGTGGGAAAGAACAGAAAAACGCTGTTTTATCCAGAGCAAGTCACATTAAATGACTTTACTCATCCAGTTACCTTTATTCCTAGGATCTAACCATGGTAATAGTCACACACAGGAGGCCTGAAGGTTCTTAAGTCTAGATGAATTAGCATTGCGGACTCAAAAAATGAGTATGGCCTAGAGCAATAACATGGAAGTCTCGATCTGTTCAAGGTCTTATTCTAATTTTTAACAAGTGTGGTCAAGAAGACATTGGGCAGGACTCTTTAGTCTTGAGTATTTCTTTTCTGAAATATACTAGACACTGACATGCAGCATAAAGAGATGAATTGCTCTCCACCAAAAAACTCAGAATTCAAAGAGTCTGAAACACTCATTTATTTGGAAAGATAGCAATTGCATCATGAATGAAAAGACCTGGAACCTAGTCCTACCTCTGTTACCAACTACCTGTATGATATTAATCAGTAAAATATAACAAAGAGATACGGCTGCATTCTAAAAGTCTAACAGTTATATAAATGTCATTTATTACCTCCCAGAAATTCAGAGCTCAACCAGCATTATTCTTCTTAGGCCCTAATAGAGTAATTAAAAATTAATCTTAAATGGCCACAACACCAAAGTGCGTTTTTTATTTTGATAGTTTCTAAAATAAAGCAAACAGCAAGAAAATGGCAATAAAATGTCAAAAATGAGAAATTATTTCCTTGAAAAAAAATTTTATCATTTGAGAAAAATTAACTAAACCGAAATAGCTTAGATCAAAATGGTGGTCTTAAAAAGTTGTATAATTCCTCAATAGTTATTCCCTGGCAGTTAAAATGTCAATCATGAACAATACACGCAGTCTCAGCTCATAAGAAAAACCCATACTTAAAAACTTTCCATCTGCCAATGAAAGAGGATGGGCTCCAGGTTTCTCGATCTTGAAGATTTCATTTACAAATCTTATCTGGCAGTCATTTAATTTTCCTTCAGAAGCCCTGTTTAAAAAAGGAAGAAAGGTTAACCTTTGCCAGCAAAATCTAAATGATATGCACAATTAAAAGTCAGTTTGGAAACACACTGAACACTATTTACAAATGGGAATTATGGCTATGCTCATCACTGAGTTATTGTTTCCAGCAGTAGGAAATATCTAGTTTTTAATATGTGAGGTCTAATTTTAGTTTTAATATTAGGGAAAAAAATGTTAAGACTTCGATTATCTGATGACAAGGTAGCTATCCTGTAAATTTAAATTAAAGACTAGGTAAAATGATGCTACCAATTAAAGACAAACATATGTCTAATAAATAAGCTTCTGGGGTAAATAGATGACCTCTTATCACAAAGAAGTCTTTCAAATACTAAGCCATAGTTTTCACAGACACATTAATAGCTGACTGCACATACTGCTTCAAAATCCTTCAAAATCTCTTGCTATGACTGTCCTTTTAATCTGTCTTTTAAACTTTTGCTTGGTATTTTTGGAGATGTGTTATTTGGTATATACACATTAAGGATCTTTACATCTTCTTAACGCATTTTGTATCCAAAGTGTACCTTTAGTTTTTCTGGTTAGCATTTGCTTTGTGACTTAAAATTCTTCCACTTTTTAACTTTTTATGTCAAAAACAAATGCAGGAAACTGCATAGATAAACGTAATCACTAACAATGACAGGAGATAAGACTGCCAACTACCTCAGCACTTGTGCTCCCTCCAGTCACAACCTCTTCATCCCTCCCAAGTTTTATTTAATTTTCTTCCATCTTGTCACCTATAAGCCTTTAGCGTATGATACAGTTCTGTTTCAAAACTAAATCCCCCCCCCAGTCTTCTTCCTCACAGTTTAAGAATCCCCATCATTTGTTCTATAGTTTCCCAGAGTATTAATTTTGATATTTGCATTCCCACAGTGTACTTTAAGTAGTTTTTTCTGTCCTTTGTATTTCCAGTAAATTAGCAGTTGGATCTGGAGTAAAGGTCAAAAACCTTGGTTTGCTGCCTGTTTCTGTAAATAAAGTTTTACTGGAACATGGCTATGCCTATTTGTTTTTGTATTCTTCATGGCTGGTTTAGTGCTACAGTAGCAGAGTTGAGTTGTGACAGAGACCATCTGGTGGCCATTTACTATCTGGCTCTTGATAGAAGAAAACCACTCTTACTCTAAATGTTTCATCAAATATAGGTTCGTTTTTTGGGGGTAAAACCATCTATAGGTCTATTTTCATCAGTAAGGACCTAGATATTCAGTTGTCTTTTTCTATGATGACAATAGCCATATGATGATCACTGCCTAGATTAATTCACTGGGAATTGGAAAAAGTTGATACTCCAGTTCTATCACTCCCTTTTCACTTTTTTTCTGGAATAATTCTATAAAGAGAAACCTGACCCCAACAATTATTTGTTGACTCAGTGTTTTAGCTCATTTAATAAATGTAGATTAAGTACTTTTGTATCAAAAGATACTGTTCTGGAAATCCCATTGTGGCTCAGCGATTAAAGAACCCAATCTAGTCTTGTGAGGAGGCAGGTTTCATCCCTGGCCTGCTCAGTGGGGTAAGTAAGGATCCAGCATTGCCACAAGGCGCAGCGTAGGCCAGCAGCTGCAACTCCAATTGGGCCCCTAGCCTGGGAACTTCCTGATGCTACAGGTGTGGCCCTTAAAAACAAAAAACAATAAAAGACACCAAACAAGAAGGTTCTCTAACATCCCATGATCCCATGTAGGTGAAGAGTTTCAGTTTCTCTATTACTTGGAGTTCACATATTAGAGTTCATTTGAGTTCATTCAGTCTACTCTAGTTATTTTCCTTATTGATGTTCAAACTGTCTCATCTTTGGCCAATGGGATCTTCCAGTAGAGTCTCAAAATTTTCATACAAGAGTTTAACAGTCTTTGTGGGCTTCCTATTATCTGCAATACAAGATGTTCTTAGTTCATCTTGTACATTTTCTGCCCCCAGCCTAGAGTCCTACCCCCAAGAAAGCCTGTTTTCTTTTAGGTGGAAATAGTCACTTAAAGACCCCAATTTAGGCACTAGAAAAGCTTACTGAAACCAGATTGATCATTATTCCAGGCTTTTCCAAAGAAAAAGAGCTACAAAATTTAGGCATACTGTTAAAACATGTACAAGATACCTCATTGAGTTCATACACTTTCTGTACAAATTTACAACCAACAAGTTTTCTTTCCAAAAGCAATTTATATATGTTTTCCCCTGATCCAATCAAAAAATCCTATTCTCAAAGAAACCAGGGATACCTAAATTAGAATGCTATAAATACTTCTTTGCTTTATCCCACATTACACATAAGACATTTTCACCGGTTGTCATTATTACTGAAAATATTTTAAAATTTCTTCGTAGTAAGATACTGCAGAAATATATCTAGAGTCATAAAACCATTACATACTATACTTTCTCCTTTAAGTACCTCCTTGACTCCTAGTTCTAAATGCAGAAATATTTTCAATGTGTATCACCACTCTTTATGTCAAATTTCCTTCAGTCATCTTAATGGTATGAAGTTAGTTCTCTACAAGATTACCCAGGAAGGGTGCATGAGAACAATACCTCCCCTAGTTCTTTCAAGTTAATGACAGTTTGTCTCCAGCCTTAATACTGAAGGATGGTTTTGCTAGGCTTAAAATTCTTGGCTTACCTTTTTTTTCCCTTTTTTTTTTCTTGCTTTTTGAGGGCTGCACCCGTGGCACATGGAGGTTCCCAGGCTAGGGTCTAATTGGAGCTAGAGCTGCTGGCCTATGCCACAGCCATGCCAGATCCAAGCTGTGTCTGTGACCTACACCATAGCTCATGGCAACGCCAGATCTTTAACCTGCTGAGAGAGGCCAGCGAACCCACAATCTCCTGGTTCCTAGTCAGATTTGTTTCTTCTGCACCATGATGGGAACTCCTTGGCTCACCTTTTCTTGACTCATGCATGTACTTCTGAGATGTTTTCCTTGGAAGGGTGTAATCCTGGTTCTGTACATACTTTTTTCTTTTTCTTTTAATTTTGTATGATTTGACATTAATACTTTTTTTTTGCTTGTTTTTATGATTTTCTTAAATCTTTATAGGGTATAATGTTGCTTAGGTTTACTAGATCATGGCCATAGAGTTCCAAAAAACTCACCTTTTAAGTTATTTTTGGAGAGGCATTCACAACTATGGCAGCTAATACACATAAATCAATGAAATTAGAACACGCCCTTAGGCCATGCACAAAAATAAATTCTAAATGGCTTAAAGACTTCAACATAAAACAAGCTACCATAAAACTGCTAGAAGAGAACATTCTCTGACATCAACTGTACACATCTTTCCTTAGGTCAGTCTCCTCAGGCAACAGAAATGAAAATAAACCAATGGGACCTAATCAAACTTACAAGCTTTTGCATAGCAAAGGAAACCATTAAAAAACCCAAAAAGACAGCCTATGGAATGGGAGAAAAGTACTTTCAAACAATGCAACTGACAAGGGCTTTATCTCCCAAAAACTCAAACAACTCAACTGCAAAAAAAACCAACAACCCAACAGAAAAATGGGCAGAAGACCTGAACAGACATTTCCCCAAACAAGACATACAGATGGCCAAAAGGTACCTGAAAAAATGCTTTATATTACTAACTATTACAGAAATGCAAATCAGATCTACAATGAGGTACCACCTCATACCAGTCAGAATGGCCATCATTAGTAAGTCTACAAATAAATGCTGGAGGGTGTATAGAAAAGGGAACCCTCCTACACTGTTGGTGGAATTTAAATTGGTACAACCACTATAGAAACAAGAGTATGAAGGTTCCTCAGAAAACTAAGTATAGAATTACTATATGATCCAGCCATCCCACTCTTGGGCATATATCCAAATAAAACTTTAATTAAGGGAGTTCCCGTGGTGGAGCAGCAGAAATGAATCTGACTACAAACCATGAGGCTGCAGGTTCGATCCCTAGCCTTGCTTAGTGGGTTAAGGATCCAGTGTTGCCATGAGCTGTGATGTAGGTTGCAGATGCAGCTTGGATCTGGCGTTGCTGTGGCTGTGGCGTAGGCCTGCAGCTGTAGCTCTGATTAGACCCCTAGCCTGGGAACCTCCATATGCTGCAGGTGCAGCCCTAAAATGACAAAAGACAAAACAAAACAAACAAAAAACAAAAACCCCCAAAACCCCAAAAAACTTTAATTGAAAAAGCTGTGTGCACCCCTCCGTTCACTGTGACACTATTCACAATAGCAAAGACATGAAAACAACCTAAATGTCTACCCACAAATGAATGGATACAGAAAATGTGGTACATATATATACAATGGAATACTACTCAGCCATAAAAAGAAACAAAATAATGCCATTTGCAATAAAAAGCAAAATAATGCCATTTGCAGCAACATGGATGAACTAGACAGTCTCATACTAAGCAAAGTCAGTCAGAAAAAGACAAATACTCTATCACATCACTTTTTTTTTTTTTTTTTTTTTGCTATTTCTTTGGGCCCCTCCCGCGGCATATGGAGGTTCCCTGGCTAGGGGTCGAATCGGAGCTGTAGCCACCGGCCCACGCCAGAGCCACAGCAATGCGGGATCCGAGCCGCGTCTGCAACCTACACCACAGCTCACGGCAACGCCAGATCTTTAACCCACTGAGCAAGGGCAGGGACCGAACCCACAACCGCATGGTACCTAGTCGGTTTCGTTAACCACTGCGCCATGACGGGAACTCCTATCATATCACTTTTATCTGGAATCTAATACATGGTGCAAATGAACCTACCTACAGAAAAGAAACAAATTCAGGGACATGGAGAACAGACTTGTGCTTGCCAAGGGGGAGGGAGAGGGAGCAGGATGGACTGGGAGTTTGGGGTTAGTGGATGCAAACTATAATATTTTGAGTGGATAAGCAATGAGATCCTGTTGTATAGGCCAGGGAACTGTATCTAATCACTTGTGATGAAACATGATGGACAATAATGTGAGAAAAACAATGTATGTATAACTGGGTAACTGTGCTATACAGCAGAAATTGGCAAAACACTATAAATCAACTATACTTAAGAAATTAAAAAGAAAAACTATGGCAGCTAAGATCTAGTATGACAGAAAGCACATCAGTAGTAGTCTGAGTAGAGTAAGTCTGAATAAGAGTGCTACAAAATCAGATAGCTTAAGCTTAAACTTAAATCACTTTTCCACTCATTTATCATTTTTATTTATTTATTTGGCTTTTCTAGGGCCGCACCCGTGGCACATGGAAGTTCCCAGGCTAGGGGTCGAATCAGAGCTGTAGCTGCCAAGCCCATGCCAGAGCCACAGCAACGGGGGATTCAAGCCATGTCTGCAACCCACACCACAGCTCATGGCAACGCCGGATCGTTAACCCACTGAGCAAGGGCAGGGACCGAACCCGCAACCTCATGGTTCCCAGTCGGGTTCATTAACCACTGAGCCATGATGGGAACTCCTCATTTATCATTTTAGTTCAAGGCTTACCAACATTCATTTCTTCTGCACAAAACCGATAAAGCCACAGATCACAAACATGTAAATAGTCAATTCATTCCTTTGGGAAACACTATACTACACTGAAATGTAATTTACCAACAACTGTAAAATGCATTTTTTTATGTACTACCAAAAAAGAAACTGTCCTGCAGTGAGTCAAGAGGAAACCTCAAATAAAGATGGAATACCAAAGGGAAGGCAACAACTATACAATGTGTTATTTTATGAAACTCCAAGAAAGAAAAAAGCTCAAGATGAGGTGTCTACAAAAAGGACCCTTAAATAAAGCTAGAATGACAAGGAACTCTGCTCATGTTACAGATAAATGAGAAATAAACCACCTTGCAGACACGTTAAAAAAAAAAATGCCTGTTTCACTATTATTGCTGGGTATAAGGAAAAAAGTACCTCCTGAGAGTTGAACCACAAGGTATGAAACATGCAGGGTTGCAGATATCAATTCATACTACCTGTGTGGTCTAGAAAAGCTCAAGCAGAAAATCTAACTCCACATTAGATGACACTCCAAGGTGACTACAAGAAGCAAACTCAAATCCCTGAAAGAATTCAGCTTTAGTCAGTCCAATAGCAATTTTAAGATACATCCTTAATTTCAGAAATATTAACGTATGGAGAACTGTTATTTTAAATTCTATGAAATAATATATTTTGATTATTTAGTATTGTTGAATATCTAACTTGAACTACTGCTTAGAACAGGGCCTCACACACAGCAGCAAACAAAAAGTCGAAACATTAACATCCCAGTGGTAATGGGAACATAATAGGCCCTCAAGATGTCCATGTCCTAGGTCTAGGAACCTGTGAATACTTTACCTTACATGGCAAAAATGACTTAGACATAATTAAAATTAATACCTTGAAATAGGATTAACCAGATAGTCTCAATGTAATCACATTTGACTTTGAAAAGTAGAAAAGGGAAGAAAGAGCCTGCGGGAGATGTGGCCACAAACATATAGTAAAAAAAAAAAAATGCAACTTGAGGAGTTCCCACTGGGGTGCAAGGGGATTGGTGGTCTCTCTGCAGCACCAGGATGTACGTTCGATCTCTGGCCTGGTACAGTTGGTTGAAGGATCTGGCATTGGCACAGCTGCAGTGTAGGTTGGCAACTGCGGCTCATGCCTGACTCCCTAATGCCACAGGGCAGTCAAAAATGGAGAGAGAAAACAATATAAAAAGCAAATTTGGCAGCTTTAATAACTGAGGAAGTAGGCCAAGGGTCTTGAAAATTTCATTTAAACCTTAAACTTTTGTTTTGAATTTTCTTCAAAGCTCAAATAGAAGATGACAAGCTAAAAACAGAATTTGATAACCAGAATTAGGCAACAAGTTTAAGCATATTCACTCTTTGGTACTCACAAATTAAAAACAGAAACAAGCAGAAGTTCCCTTGTGGCACAGGTTAGGGATCTAGCCTCGCCATAGCTGTGGTGCAGACTGCAACGGTGGTGTGGGTTCCATTCTTGGTTCAAGATTTCCACATGCCACGGGTGCAGCCAAAATTTAAAAACTGATCATTAATCCTCTGAGTCAGAGAAATTCTCAATTATTTTCAATCTACAAGAACACTTCATGGTTCAACCTAATAAAATCATACTGAAGACCTAAATAAATGGCAAGAAATCACATTGATGGATTAGACTTAATGCAGTACCTATCAAATTCCCTGCTTTGTCATATTATGAAAGTATAGGACTGATGTAAGAACACACATACAAAAAGGACACACAAGAGACCATTAATACAGGATAGAGAGCAGATGGATGCTTCAAATATAATGATACTTGACGAGGTGATACTGAAGATCAATGAGGGGAAAAATGGCCCTTTCAATAAATGTTGTTAGGAAAAGTGATTATTTTCATGTCTCAATTACCTCACACTGTACAATAAACCTACTTCAAGAGGATTTAGGACCTAATCAAAGAAAAATCATTAAGCTTTTGTAAGGTAATAACGGAAATTATCTTTATGCTCTCTGGGTATGGAAAAGTTTCTTTCCCTTCCTCCACCCAACTCCTTATTTGAGATATAACTGACAACACTGCATACATTTAAGGTGCCCAACATAATGATTTATGTGTATCTTGACAAATTATCAGCACAGAATGTTTAATATCCATCACCTAACAGTTACAATTTTTCTTATGATGAGAACTTTTTAAAAAAAATTTCTTTCTTTTTTCCCACTGTACAGCAAGGGGATCAAGTTATCCTTACATGCATGCATTTTTCCCCCCACCCTTTGTTCTGTTGCAACATAAGTATCTAGACATAGATCTCAATGCTACTCGGCAGGATCTCCTTGTAAATCTATTCTAAGTTGTGTCTGATAACCCCAAGCTCCCGATCCCTCCCACTCCCTCCCTCTCCCATTGGGCAGCCACAAGTCTATTTTCCAACTCCATGATTTTCTTTTCTGTGGAGATGTTCATTTGTGCTGGATATTAGATTCCAGTTATAAGTGATATCATATGGTATTTGTCTTTGTCTTTCTGGCTCATTTCACTCAGTATGAGATTCTCTAGCTCCATCCATGTTGCTGCAAATGGCATTATGTCATTCTTTTTTATGGCTGAGTAGTATTCCATTGTGTATATATACCACATCTTCCTAATCCAATCATCTGTTCATGGACTTTTAAGATCTACCCTCCATTATACAACTACAGATGTGATAAATTTAAAAAAAGAACAAAAAATAAATTTAAAAAAATAGTATATGGTCAAAAAATAAATAAAAGTTAAAAAAAGAAGAAAAAAAAAGATATATAGACTTTCATTAGAATCATTAAGACAATGCTCCAAAATTTTATGGTAAGCCTGCCAGGATAGCAAAAAAAAAAAAAAAAAAAAAAACAACAACAAAAAAAAACAAAGAATAGCAGTTCCTTTTCCCCTTAACATATTTTTTTTTTGTCTTTTTTGTTGTTGTTGTTGTTGTTGTTATTGTTGTTGCTATTTCTTGGGCCGCTCCCGCGGCATATGGAGGTTCCCAGGCTAGGGGTTGAATTGGAGCTGTAGCCACCGGCCTACGCCAGAGCCACAGCAATGCGGGATCCGAGCCGCGTCTGCAACCTACACCACAGCTCACGGCAATGCCGGATCGTTAACCCACTGAGCAAGGGCAGGGACCGAACCCGCAACCTCATGGTTCCTAGTCGGATTCGTTAACCACTGCGCCACGACGGGATCTCCCCCTTAACATATTTTATATTCAAGTGAAAACTAGTTGAATATAAGACAAGAACAAAAGTTGAATATAGGTGGTAAGATGCCACAGACTCAATGAACTACAGGTGTTTAGCAACATTTTTCTTCCCATTTTGTTTCCATTATATTTTAACTTACATCATCAGGAGCATACTTATCTATAATTTTGAATTCTCTACTTTTATTTAAACATTTACATTGTAACATGACCTTTCCTCATGTTACTAAGTTTCTTCTGAAAATATTTTAGTGGTTGTATGATAATTCTATTTTATGAATATGTTATCATTTTATTTACTCATTCCCCCCACCAGCAACTGTTAGGCATTTTGTCGTTTCCATTTGGGGCTACTGTAAATAAGTGCATAATGAACATCTTTATACATATATTCTGAACAGTTACTGATGTATAATTGACATAATAAATGACATAAAGTCTACCCTCTAAGTAACTTCCAAACATATATAGAGTATTGTGAACTAGAGCCACCAGGCTGTCTACATCCCTAGAATGTATAAACTTACAAATCTAAGTTTGTACCTTTTGACCATGTTCACCTAGCCCCCATCCTGGCCAAGCCCAGAAAGTTTCTTAAAGCAAAACACTGAAAGTGTAAGCACTGGAGGAGATTCATGATAAATTCAACTACTTTAAATTAAAAATACTATTCAAACATAGGGAAAAAAGATAAGCCACAAAATTGGAATATTTTGGAAGAAGGATCAAGATGGTGGAGGAGGACAAAGATGTGGTATTCACCTTTTCCCACAAACACTGCATGTAGAATGGTTTGCACAGAACATCTACTCAGTGCTGGTGGAAGACCTTAAACCTCCAAAAACAGCAAGAAACCTTCCACCTGAGTACAATAAAAGGAAAGAAAAAAAAAGATATAAAAGGTCAAGGACAGAACTAGCACTCCTGAGAGAGAGAGCTATTAAAGAGGAAAGAAATCCACATCCTAGGAAATCACCTAACCAATGGGGTGATCAGCCAAGATGGAGGGACCTCAAAGTCACAGAGAAGGGCACAGCAACTGGACTGAGGAGGGCAAACCAAACTGAGAGCCACACAGACCATCTGTACTACTTCGCCTGGACACCCACAACCTGAGTCCCTCTGCCGGGGGCTGGGTGCTGAGACTCAGGCTTTGGAGGTCAGTTCCAGGGAGAAGACTAGGGTTGGCTATGTTGAGACAGTCTGAGGGGCTAGGGAGCGGTGCACCACAGGCTTGGGAGCCAAGCACTACAGCCGAGGGAACCTGGGAGGAGGTCTGGACCCACAGGAGAAGCCAGGAACCCCTGTTGGTGAGAGGACAAAGGACAGACGGCCATAGGACTATCTTTCCCTGCACACACACAGACTCTCAGAGGGCAGGATGCCTCTAGCACAAGCTACTGGTGGCAAGGCACCACTTGCCCAGGCCACAGGCAGCAGGGGGACTAAGTGCATAGCAGCACCACTTGTGCTTGGTCTATAGGCAGTGTTGGGGGCAAACCGCAGCAGTCACCTCAGACTAGAGGTGGGAGTGGCTCTCCACCACTCAGGCACAGAGTTATTTTAAGGAGACCCCCATAAGGCTATAGGCTGATTTCTCTACAGAAATACTACATGCCAGCAGAGAGTGGCAAGATACAAAGTTCTAAAAGGGAAAATTTTGCAGCCTAGAATACTCCACCCAGCAAGAATATCATTTAAAATAGAAGGATAAATAAAAAATTTAAAAACTATTGTAAAAACAACAAACACAAGGAACAGCAAAAGGATAAACAAAGATGTTAAAAAAGGACTTCAAAACTCACAAAATATGGGGAAGGAAAGTAAGAAAATTCACTCTTTCAGAACAAGTTTGAGGTGATATAGGAAGGGGTTAACATACTTGAAAAACAAGACTACCACAAAACAAAACCATAGATTACATCCACAAAAACTCAAAACGCGAAGATAACACAAGCATAAAATAAAAGGAAATCAACCGAAAAAAGAGGGGAACCAAAGAGAAACATAGAATCAACTAGAAACAAGGTTTAAAATGGAAATAAATACATATTTATCAATAATTACCCTAAATGTCAATGGGTTTAATGCTCCAATCAAAAGACAGAGTGGCAAATTGTACAAAAAAAGCAAGAGCCTACAATATGCTTGCTGTCTACAAGAGAACTCAACTTAGGGCAAAAGACACAAGTTCAAAGCGAGGGGATGGAAAAAGTTATTTCATGAGAATGGAAAAGACAGGAAAGCAGGAGTTATAATATTCATATCAGACAAAATAGACTGTAAAACAAAGGCCATAAAGAAAGACAAAGAGGGATACAATTTAATGATAAAAGGATCCGTTCAAGAAGAGGCTATTATACTTGTCAATATATATGCCCCTAACATAAAAAGTACCCAAATACATACAGCAAATACTAACAGACATAAAAGGAGATACTGATGGAAGATAATAGTAATAGACTTTAAAAACCCACTCGCATCAATGGACAGATCCTCTAGACAGAAATCAATATGGCAGCAGTGATGCTAAATGACACAAGAAAAAAGTTAAGACTTCATTGACATTTTCAGGACATTATATCCAGAAAAATCAGAATATACATTCTTTTCGAGTGCACATGGAATATTTTCAAGGACTGAGCACATACTGGGGCACAAAACTAACCTCAACAAATTTAAGAGTATAGAAATTACTTCAAGCATCTTCTCTGACCACAATGACATGAAACTAGAAATCAACCACAGGGAAAGAAATGAGAAAAAAATGACTACTACATGGAAACTAAACAACATGCTACTAAAAAACCAATAGGTCAATGAGCAAATCAAAAGGGCAATTAAAAAACACCTCAAGATAAATGATAAACACAATCATTTAAAATCTATGGTATGCTGCAAAAGCAGTTCTTAGAGGGAAGTTCACAGCAACACAGGTTTTGCTCAGAAAAGAAGAAAAATCTCAAATTGACAACCCACAACCTTAAAGAATTAGAAAAAGATAACAAACAAAACTTAAAGTCACCAGAAGGAAGGAAATCATAAAGGAAATAAAATCATAAAGAAAATCATAAAGATCAGAGCGGAAATCAATTTCATAGAGATTCAAAAAACAATAGGAAAAAAAAAAAAATCAATACTACCAAGAGCTGGTTCTTTGAAAGGGTAAACAAAATTGACACACCTCTGGCCAGACTTGCCAAAAAGAGGAGGAAAATAACAAAATAAGAAATGAAAAAGGAGAAATCTCAATGGATACTACATAACTACAAAAAACCATAAGGAAATACTATGAACAATTAAATGCCAACAAATTTGACAACCCAGAAGAAATGGACAACTTCCGAGAGACTTAAAATCTGCCACAACTGAATCAAGATGAAATAGGTCAATTCAACAGACTGATCACTAAAAGTGGAACTGAGTATGGGGCGGGGGGGGGGGTCCCATTGTGGCACAGTGGTTAATGAATCTGACTAGGAACCATGAGATTGCGGGTTTGATCCCTGGCCTTGCTCAGTGGGTTAAGGATCTGGCGTTGCCATGAGCTGTGGTGTATGTCACAGATGTGGCTTGGATCACGCATTGTGGTGGCTCTGGTGTGGGCCACTGGCTATAGCTCCGATTAGATCCCTAGCCTGGGAACCTCCATATGATGTGGGAGCTGCCCTGGAAATGGCAAAAAGACAAAAAACAAAAACAAAAAATTCTGAGTATGTAATAAAAACACTCCCTACAAACAAAAGTCCAGGACCAGATGGCTTCACAGGTGAATTCTACTAAACATGCAAATAACTTATTCCCATTCTTCATGAACTTTTTCAAAAGGTTTAAGAAGGAACACTCCCAAAGACCTATGAAGTCACCATCACTGTAATATCAAAACCAAACAAAGATACCACCAAAAATCAAACTATAGGCCAATAGCCTTGATGAATATGGATGTAAAAGTTCTCAAACATTTTAGCCATCTGAATTCACAAATTAAAAAAAAAAAAAAAGATCATACACCACGACCAAGTGGGATTTATCCCAAATTCACAAAGATGGTTCAACATACACAAATCAACGTCATACACCACATTAACAAAAGTTAAAAACCACATGATCATCTCAATAGATGCAGAAAGAGCATTTGACAAAATCCAACATCCATTCATGATAAACTCTTACCAAAGTGGGTATGGAGGGAACATACCTTAATATAATCAAAGCCCTTTATGGAAAACCCACAGCCAATATAATACTCAGAGAAAAGCTGAATTTTAAGTTGCTTGGAAATCTGTTAATTGAGTTGGATTCTTAGCCTGACAGAAGAATCACACTTGTTTGCCTAACTTTCACAAACTTTCCTAAACTAAGCTCACAACATTCTTTACCTTAGAAGTCAACAGTTTTTCCATGAAGGGTACAAAGTACAGAGTTTATAATTCTGTAAGCCTCAATTACAACTACCCAACAATACTGTTGAGCACAAAAAAACAGCCATAGTCAGTATATAAATGGCTGTGTTTTGATTAAACTATTTTCATAAAAACAGGTAGCCAGTAGGCCATAGTTTACAACCCCTGCTTTGTATTATCCTAATCAGACATTTGATTTAGATTTGTCACCTCCACATTCTTACAAATGCATGATATAGATATCCATTACATATGTAATATATAATGCATGTATCAGTTAACCAGAACCTTCAAGAATATTAATTTAACTGCTTCCCTTCAGTAAAAAAACTGTCCAGGGTCACTCTAGTATCCCCAAGGTTCAATGCACATGTACTAAAAATTCATTCGCAAGAAAAGAAATGCACAAAATGCATATACCAGGTTATTATAAAAGAACTGAAATTAACAGGTTTTTTAAGAAAGTAAATTAGTGACTATCCAATAAACTTTCTTCAGAATAGTTTCACTAAAAGATGGTGAAAACAATGCACAGTACTGTACCACTTGAAGGAAATATCTGAGTAATTTGGTTTCTTGGGTGACATTTTTCATTTTTATTTCTCTTTGTTAAGTTCTTAAGTTAAAGAAAATTACTGTGAAGGTAAATTTTTTACTAGTCTTACAAGTCCAGCATAGCTGGTTAGGTAGACATTCACTGCTATCACAGTATTAACATAGATACTCAGCAACCTTAGCTACTGAAATGCTTTTGTATATTATTTGATTTAATCTATAAGAATCCTGGGCAATAGGCAGGGATTCTTCCAGTAAGATTCAATTATTTCCCAAGGTGCTTTCCAGTAACACTGCCTGCCTTAAAGTAGCAATGGAGATTAAAGGGCCATTCTTAATATGAAATTCTCAAGAATTTATTTAAAAGCTCTCCTTTAGTATGGATATTTCCATATTTCATATATTCCATGTTTTACTAAATAAAGTGTGCTCTACCCTCCAAAATTCCATTCCTTAATTGATTTGGTGATTAAATGTCATCGGTGAAAAGAATCTTACCCCAAGAAGACAGTCACCCGAAGTTCTTTTTTGGTCCTTGAGATGGTCTTCAATGTGGTAATTTCTGCATCAAACCAAAATCCTCTATTACTAGGACTTTCTACATTGTAATTAACCATTACCACATCACCGACATTTAGTTGATTCCATTTCAAAGTGGTTCTAGCTCGTGGCCGAAGATCCTTGACATTTATTTCTACAGTGCCACTTTCTGGATATCTAAAGAGATTAAAAAAAAAAAAAAAATCACAGGCTACTGCTTATGCTTATCACCAAAGAAAACTACAATTATATGCAACATACATAAAAATGTAATCATATTATTCTTAATGATACTTAAAGTAAATGATATTTATTCCTGATTTTTAACTGTCAGAATAAACAATTCTTGCTAAAAATCTTAGCAAGAAATTCCCTGCTAGCTTGGGGGGAAGAATGAGAATAGGGGTAAGTAAAAAACCCAAGTTCTGAGAGAGTTTCCTTGTGGCACATTAGGTTAAGGATCCAGTGTTCTCACTGCTGTGGCATGGGTTCGATCCCTGGCCCAGGAACTTTCCCATGCTGCAGGTGCAGCCAAAGAAAAAAAACAAAAAAACCCCACGTTCTTCTTGTTCCACATTTTCTTAACCCAAGTTTAAAAATTAATAAGACTAGATGCTGACCTTTTCTTGAACTTGGAACCAGTTCATCAAGTTCTGCCATTTGCTTTATACATAGTAAGAACAAACTTAGTATATTTTCAATGATCTCTATTTTTCCAGGAAGCAAAAATTAAAATTCTAGTTCATACATGTAACTAGCTCACTAGTAATGGCAAAACCAATAGGAAAACAAACAAAAAAACCCACAAAGCCTGGCATTTTATGTGCATCAGAAGGTAGAACCACATACAAGTATTCTATCGGAATTTTTATTTTTTTTGAATTTCTAAAGCTAAGCTTAACAAACCTACACCTGACCTGAACCTAAAGCTTTAGTTTTAAACCTTCGTTCGTTCAATTATTTGGCCTACCATCTGGTTATCAACAGGCCAAAGACAGCAATGTAACAGTCTACAATGGTTTCTATAGAATTAAGATCTGTCATCTTTACTTATTGCTAGCCAGTAGAGGGGCAAGGAGATGAGTAAGACCTGGTTCCTGCTCTTAGAAAACTCCACCTACTGGGATAGTCTCAACTGTCAAAGCAGTAGTTCTCTATCAAGCAGTGGTTCTCAAACCAGTGGTTCCATCTGGGAACATGCTACAGATGCCAACTCTTAGGCTCCACTCCTGATCTGACTCAGAAATTCTGGGAGTGAGACCCAGCAATTTATTTTCACAAACCTCAGTAATTCTAAATCATACTCAAGTTTGGTAAGCTGTCATGCTATAGAAACCCAAGAACAGTTAATTACCATACCCTTACGTGACAGCATTATAACAACTGAGTAGCCTACTCAAACTGTAAGTGGATCTGAAGTTGGAAGCATTTTTAGCACCTAGCCTCGGTTCTTCCCAGTCAAGTAAGTAGTATGCAGGCCTAAGAATCCCACAATATATGTAACTCATTTGTAATAACTGGCTGTTAATCCTGAGTGGGATCTTTAATCACTCAAGTTAATCAAGTTTCTTCAAATCTGAAGTAACTGGGGTAGGGGGGGAATTTCAGGATTAGCAAGGGGCCTCAGAACAGACATGGTCCATTTACCCTCTCAGGGCTGTAATTTCCTTTTACCACCAGCCTCCCCAGTAACCAAGCAACCTCTGCTCAGAGAGTCAGGAGAGGGAAGCTTTAACCCTAAGAAAAGCTATTTAGTCTTCATGTAGCTCTGACAAAGAAAGAGAATATACTTGATACCAAATTGAAGATAAGCTTTAGAATTCATTCTCTGAAAAAATTCCATGAAGAAATCTATACACTCTCCATCAAAGACCTGATCCTCTGCAGTCTAAATGTTGTCACCCTTTATCTTGAGTGTAATACGCTTTAAGTGAATTTTCTTCAACTGAAAAAAGATTTTGAATCCTTTATCTTCTTGGTGTCTTCACTCAAAATATGTTCTCGTTTCAGCCTGTCTGGGTTTAAATTCCATTTTAGCTTTCTGCTACTGTGTATCCCTGGGAAAGTTACTAAACTTCTGTATTTTAATTTTACACACTTGTTTAGTTCATCTAACTCATGTGTAAAACTTACCTACTGGTAACTACCTCATGTGGTTGTTTTGAGAATTAAAATGAGAACATTTTTAACTAGGTATTTTAGAGCTTTTCCAATTCTAAAGTTGTGAATTTGTTTCCTGACTCAATATTCTTAAGGCCATATAGAATACAAAACTTCTTTCAGTGAAGTTTTTCTCAGCTACAATGTGATTTACAATTACATTGCATTAACATGTATCTCTGTAAATCTAATCCAGTAAAAAAGACCGTTTCACCGGCAAAAAAATTCTCCATTTGCCTAAGTTTGCCAGAATTATATACAAAGAATGGAAATATTTTGAACTAAGTTTTAAAATTTTACTTAAAATCTCATTTATTGGAGAGAAGTAAATCATTCCATAAGAAATTTAAGCTACGTTTACCCTAAAACTAAATTTGTATTATTTCAAAATAGAATTATATAGTAGAGCATATGAATATTTACTTGATGTGTAGAGTAAGTGTGTCAAGGTCAAATTATGAAAATAAAGTATACTCTAATGCTACACCCAAGAGATGTTAAGTCAGTTGATACATAAAAAGATACTATGTGCAAGGGACCCATAAAACTACTCTTACCAAAATCACTAACATGCCAGGGATCAAATATCACTATTAATCTTCTCCTGAGCACCTTATAATCTATATATCTTTTCGTCTTTTTGCTATTTCTTTGGGCCGCTCCCGCGGCACATGCAGGTTCCCAGGCTAGGGGTCGAATAGGAGCTGCAGCCACTGGCCTCGCCTATGCCAGAGCCACAGCAACGTGGGATCCAAGCCGCGTCTGCAACCTACACCACAGCTCACGGCAACGCCGGATCGTTAACCCACTGAGCAAGGGCAGGGACCGAACCCGCAACCTCATGGTTCCTAGTCGGATTCGTTAACCACTGCACCACGACGGGAACTCCTATAGTCTATATATATCTTAACATCACATAAAGTGATGACTCAAAAGCTCTGTTCCAACCCTAATTTCTCTCTTCAGATTTATACATGTATCTAACCACATCTCCAACATGTATGTGTCAGGAGCACCTCAAATTCAAGTAATTCCCCCATCCTGTAATCTGTTCTATATAATCTAAAATTGTTATACTCCCAGAAATTGGAGTTATCCCTAATTCCTCCATCCAATTACTAAGTCCTCTTTATGCTATACTGTTAAATTTAATATAACTGTACCCATTTAGTGAAGATGTGCATTTCTGAGACTACTGTAAAGGCCAATACATCTCTGTCTTTAGGATTACACCTTAGATCCATCATTCTTTTGCCAAAGATACTAAAACACAGATCTACTTAAAATATTTTGTGAAGTCTGAAGATCTAATCATAGGCTGTGGGAAAACACAGACATTATCACTCATTATTGATGGGAATACAAGTGGTACTCTCCCTGTGTAGAAGGGAATTCGACAATACCCAGCAAATCTGCCTCTAAATTTACCTTTAAAACACTTTTACAAAGTTAAAAGTTTAGTGGAGTTCCCACTGTGGCGCAGCAGAATCCAACTAGGAACCATGAGGTTGTGGGTTCAATCCCTGGCCTTGCTCAGTGGGTTAAGGATTCGGTGTTGCCGTGAGCTGAGGTGTAGGTCGCAGATGTGGCTTGGATCTGGCACTGCTGTGGCTGTGGTGTAGGCCGGCAGCTATAGATCCGATTGGACCCCTAGCCTGGGAATCTCCATGTGCTGAGGGTGCAGCCCTAAAAAGATAAAAATTAAAGAAAAAAAAGTTAAATATAGTTAATTTAGAATGTCATTTTAGTTTCTAATGTACAACAAATATATTTACCTTTTGATCCAAGAATTCCACTTCTGGGAATTCATCCCAAACATAAATAACAAAAACCTCCATAAAAAGACACATGCACAAGGCTATTAACAGCTGCACTAGCTACAGCAATCAGGACTAAAAACCATCAAATGGCCTCAACAGGAAACTACTTAATATATCTTATAATTATATAAGATATATTATGCTCCTATAAAAACAAGTGTCATATCTGCTATAGAGTGCTACATATACATTGACACCAAAAAAACACAAAAAACCTCAAGATGAAAACAGTGTTTTTAATGTGATACTCCTTAATAAGTTTGTGTGGAAATACAACATACCTGTATATGTACTTATGTGTGTAAATATGTGTGAGTATATATGCCATCATACACAGAAGGATAAACCAAAGTAATATAATTACTACAAAAGGAAGAAGCAGTTCCCTTGTGGTCAGTGGGTTAAGAACCCAACATTGTCACTAGAATTGCTCAGGTAGATGCCATGCCATGGGTACAATCCCTAGCCTAGGAATTTCTTCAGGTCATAGGCGTGGCCCTGACCACCAAAAAAAAAAAAAAAAAAAAGTAAAGCTAAGAACTAGGGCAGAGGAACCAAGATGGCCAAGACAGCCACTTTTCTTTAATGTACTTGTTTTGGAAATTTACCTATAGAACCATGCAATGTTTCACATCATTACAAAACAAAATATACAAAATATGAGAAATTCCTAAAAACCAAAAGCTAAATTAAAAAAAACAAAACCACCTTAGCTATTAAGAAAACTATTACACGTGACTTGAAAATACACTAAATTAACTGTGCATCCCCAATAGGGTTATACTTATTTACTAAAGACTGAGTAAAAAAATACCAACTTTTCACCAATCATATTGTTTTTGATATTAGCACTCTTAGTTTGAAACTACCATAAGAAAAGAATAAAGCAAATAAAAGGTGGCATTAAGAACTGTGATTTACAAGATAGGAGAAAAAAAAGATTAAAGAGATTAAATGATAATCCTTTAACTCTAAATTAATTGGAAATTTCAATACAAACATTTTCTAGCTGTGTCCAATATGAAGACCTATAAACATGATTAAAAACACGTCTCAGTGAATAGCCAACCATACACTAACAAAAAAGAACTAGGGTTCCTTGAGGAAATGGCTGAATCCACACCTGGGCAGGAAACAGAAGAGCTTGGGATATTCTGTTGTACCTGAATACAAAGAAACCCCCATTATGTCAACTTGAAGGAGCCTCCACAGGTCAGAGATGAGACAATCTGGGCACCAAAAAAGATCAGAGTTAGATTAAAACAAGTATTAAAATCCATTAGTTGCTCATAATGATACTTATTACAAAATTCACTGGCCAACCTTTGCAGGATGCTAGGGAATTTACTCATTCTGAACACTGAAAAAGTTCAAGAATCAATCATTTATCTTACCTTTTGTATATAAAACAACTAGTTGTTAAGGAAAGTTCTTTACAAAAGAACTACAGCTAAAAAAATGAAGGAAAGAGAATGAGGTATCACCATTTTTACTATATTTAACGAAACAGTGGTTCTAGATAAACATTAATGGTAGCTAAAACCATTAAATACTGATGGCGAGTTTCACAATGGATGGATCAGGCTGACAACCAAATCTTAGCACAACAATGAAAGGAAAATCAAGTAGTACATGCCTCCCAATACCACACAATAGGTAAATTAACACCGGTCTCTCAACAAGTCTTGTCAAATAATTAAATTTAAAGCCAGTTAAGCCTCTAAGTCGTCAGCCCTCTATACTCATGAGTTCTGCATGCATCATCAAACACCAATTGAAATATTCAGAAGAAAATTCCATAGAGTTCCAAAAAGCCAAACTTCAATTTGCAAGGCTCTACAACCTCAACTTTTACTTATTACACCTATTACAATGTAAATGCTATATAATCTAAACATTGTTCAAAATATACAAGGTGATGCGCTAGTCAAAGATGATGTGCATATATTACATGTAAATATGCCATTTTATATGAGACCTCAGCAGCTGTGCATTCTCTAGGTGTAGGGGTACTGGAACAAATTCCCCCTGAATACCAAAAGGATGCCTAAAATTTCAGGAAACAAACATTAACAGAGGAACATGTTAAATACCACTATAGAGATGTATAGACCGTGGGAAAAAAATGAGTGTCGCTTTTCTAGTACCAACAAATAGCAAGAGAAAATTAAGGAAAATCTGTAGGTTGAGATTTAACCTATCAACTACATGTAATGGGTGGATCTCCATTTTGATCCTTGTCTGTACACCAAGTATGTTTTTAAAATATAATTATGTCTGTGAGTCCTCTTGTGGCATGGGGGTTAAGGATCCAGTGTTGTCACTGCAGTGGCTCAGGTTGCTGCTATGGCACAGATTGAATCCCTGGCTGTGGAACTTCTACATGCTACAAGTTTGGCAAAAAAATAAAAATAAAAAAATAATAATAATTATAAATCAAGATAATTGTCTGAACATTGACTGGTTATTTGAAGTAGTCACTATAAACTTCATGTGGGCTTTTTTTTTTTTTGCCTTTTCTAGGGCTGCTCCAGCGGCATATGGAGGTTCCCAGGCTGGGGTCTAATTGGAGTTGTAGCCACCGGCCTATACCAGAGCCACAGCAATGCAGGATCTGAGCCAAGTTTGCAACCTACACCACAGCTCATGGCAACACCAGATCCTTAACCCACTGAGCAAGGCCAGGGATCGAACCCACCTACCTCATGGTTCCTAGTCGGATTCGTTAACCACTGAGCCACGACAGGATCTCTGGGCTTTTAAATATGGTAGTATCCCCAAGACTACCACCAGGTTCAGTGATTTGCTAAGGGAACTTATAGGACTCATTCTCACAGAAAATCAAATAGCTGTTCCCATGGCTATGATTTACTATAGTACAAGGATACAAAACAAAACCAGCAAAGGAAAAAGGCACATGGGGTTAAGTCCACAGGAAACCAGGTGCAAGCTCCAGGAGTCCTCTCCCAGTTGAGTCACATAGTATGTGCTTAATTATTCCAAATTATGACAACATGTGGGAACCAGGGAAGTACAGTAAAGAATGCTCGAGACCTTTATTATGGATTGGTCACATAAACACTCAATGCCTAACACATACCAAAATTCCAGATTCCCAGACACAAACCTTTCGAAGAATAGTATATCTCAGGTCTGACATGTTAGCTCTCTTTTACACAGGTTCAAAAGAATCCTTTAAGCTATTTTGTCAGTTGAATGCTCTAAGATGTCAAGATGAAGACGAACCTAAGAAAGATAGGGAGAAAAAGTAGGACTAGGTAGCAAAAGTCCTTATACCCATGATGCTGATCTGTCACTTTGAAAGGAGAGGCGAAGAGGAAAACTGAGCAGGAAAAGCAGAGTGTGCTACAACTCTGATCAAGTCTGTGTTAATCCAATGGGAACTCTGACGCCAAGTTTAACCATGGGTCCCATATTGGGCAGAACTGCCACGCCCTACAACTCCTGACAATTAAGGTTACCAGCTGGAAGATGCCAGGAATGTGGGTGCTGTTGGCTCAAACACTGACACAGATCTCAATAGCCCTGTGGCTAAAAGTTAAACTTAAGTGCATTCATTCCTTGCAAATTAGCAGATCCTTTCTTAGAGATCTCAGTGTGACCACCATAGCTGCTATGGCTATTTCTGGTTGAAAAGACATAAGGTTTGGGACTTCCTTCAAAGTAATCCGGTGGTGCTTGGGATGCTGGCCAGGAATTCATCATAATTGAAGCTAGGTAATCAGGTCGTTATAATTCTCCCATAACTTTAAAGATTTGTACAATAAAAATAAAATGCTTTGTGGTTCAAGATAAAATCCCAACATAAGGATCTTAGCTCTTCCCACCTTTTGAAGATTTCCCATAAGGGTCCAAAACTCAGCATGTTAATACTCTACAGAGGACAAGCAGCTTCCTGCCCCAGCACACCACACTCGTGATTCCTCCTATTCCCCAGATGCAACAATTTAACTAACCATTTCTTTTGTTTACCTCCATATTTTAAAGTAACATGTGTATACATTGCTTTTTACAGTACGCTGTTATTCTACCCATCTTATGTCCATTTGCCTCCATCCTCCTTTTTTTAATTGCTAATACAAGGAGGCACTGCTTTAAGTGTCAACATATTTACTCCTCTACATATAGGCACTTTTCTATCCCCATTTTACAGATGAGGCACGTAAGTTAATTATTTGGACAGGAGTTAAGAAGCAGAGACATAACTCAAACTCTCATCATCTGGCTCTAGACTTATTCTTTCAAGACTGATAAACTTTCTTGCTCCTAAACACATTATACCAATGTAGTCAGTTTGTAAAAATAACATTTTTTTTTACATGCTTACTAAGCATTTACAGCTAAATAATGAAGTATGTTTTAATTACATGTCCTTTCTTCTACAGCTTAGTTTTCCATTGAATGCTTAACTTCTCTTTTTGGTCAAAACTTAATTGTCTACATACCTATCATTTTTTCTCTCCATTCTGTCAGTTTTAAAAGTCTCTGTTGGAACATTTTCAGGTACTTTACCAATCACTTTTGTTTCAAAATATCTTTTAGAGACCTCTGTAGTTTTCTAATCTGGACAGCTTGCTACTGCAGTTTAGACCTGTTCCACAGCTGTTATGTTAGGATCTCATTTCGTTACTTCCTGTGTTGAATCTTAATTCCTGGATACCATGTTTTCTTCTCTCTTGGTTTAAACCTAGAGTCGGGTTAAAGTGATTAAAATATTCTTTCATAGAAATAAACCAATCCTCTTCTTCACAGTTTTATTCCATATGCCTATCTCCAAAGTACCTCGTAAATTCAAGGCCTGAGCTGTCCAAAGGTTATTCAATGCCAATTTATTGCTTGTTGTTGGCTTCTCACTCATCCTTAGCTTTCAGCTTTTTCTGGCCTACTAAATTAAGGTATTTACCCACTAACTTATCTTCCAAAATTTTGTTGCTTTCTCTTGTCTTACTTCTACATTTTTTTTTTGTCCTTGGGCATTAGGCATTCATTCTTTTACTGTCTTCTAGCAAGGACTTAAGCAGGAGTGGAGACAAACATATCTTAATTTATCTTTAGTTTCATTTATTATTCACTATTTATCTCCTTCACCCCAGCTATACTATTCTACCCTCAGGTAACCCATTATTTCCTACTTCCTTATCCTTTGTATCCTGCTGTTCTTCCCGAATACCTAAGTATTTTCTCTACCTTATATTCTGAGAACTTTAGTTATTCTGAAATCTAGGTGTGCCTAACACTGTACTCTACACTATAAAATGGTTTACAAATGTTTGGAAACATTCAATCCATTATAAAGTAAAAGCTGCTTTTATGTAACTAAAGCTCTTAAAATATAATAAAATACGGCCATTGTATTTAAGAAAAACTTTTGATCCTGACATGATTCCTTTTTCCTCGAGAAGTCTTGATCTAGGATAGTTAAGCACAAAGAATTCCATACATAGATAGTAAGAAAAAAGCTTTTCAAAGATTACAATTTTGGTTTTCTTAAGAAGAAACTTGCTCAATTGATAATTCTACCAATCTGTAACCAGTCCCCAAGAAAAAAAATCTTTTTAAGTATAGGCAGTCTCCAAAATAGCATCCCCTGCCTCCTCTGAGGTCTAATGTAAGGCTGAAGATAACCACTACACATTTGTCCAGGAAGCTGATTTCTTCCAGCATTTGCAGTGAAGAAAAGTGTAGGAGACTGTATGAAATGTATTGAACACATTGGGAAGTGCTGTAAGCTTGAAAAACTTCCCATACAGGGATCGAGATACCTGATGAAGAGAGATAGGAATGTATCAGGGCTAACTTTAGCTACACTGTGCCATGAGCCAACATACACCTATGTAAGGGTGAGATGAGGGTCCTTTTCTTCTTATACTACATGGCCACCTGTTCCCAGAACCTGAAGTTATTATCCTAGTATCTATAAGAGATAAATTATTCTTGTTTGCTACTTTACATCTTTTGGAGTTTAGAAACCCTTTTGGTGTTATACAGTCTGTACTCTCAGGTAAGCTTTAAGTATCCCTAAGCTTGTTTTCCAAGTAACATTTTCATTGTTCCAAATACCCTTCAAATGTCTTTTAAAATTATCCTCCGGAGTACATGTTTTTGATTATCCTGAGCTATGTGATGCCTTAGCACAAACCAATTTTGTTTTTAATTGACAAATCATTGAGTAAAACCTGAGGAATTCAATTTAAGGGAAATTAAGTGCAATTTTTAAGTTTATTATAAAGTAGAAAAACTGCTTTTCCTTAGGTGACTTGTGAGCCAAGGATTTTCAAAGACTCAAACTGTATTAAGCCAAGTACCATCACTGAAACCTTCCTTCAAAACATGGCTCCCTAGGGTTAAAATGCTTAAATAAGGACAACATTCATCTGGAGGCATGTTCTAGTTTAGCAAATCTTTAATGTCATAGCACATGCAAAACAGAAAAAAGCATTTCTTATTCTAATAGATAAGTTTCACACCTTAAATATAAAGGTTACTCAAAGACAATTAAGGAAAACTTACTTAAAACTGCTTACAAAAGGACTTTACATATTACATGGGAAAAAAAAAATCTCATTTGTAGAACATGTTAACAATGGCATATAACCGTTTTAATAGTGGAAACAATGTAATTAGGGTTAAAGAAAACCCTGTGCCAAAGATAAATTAAGAGTACTTACCAAAATAACCTGGCTTTATTAGTAAATAAGTGAAAGAAAAGCAGAGACTTTTACTCTATTATTACTAAGAACATGGTCAGGTAGGTATTTTCAGATGATGAAATTAAAGAATGAAAGAGTTAAAAAAAAAAAAGCAAAAGGTTGCAAAAAAAAAAAAAAGCAAAGAGTTGAAAACACATTCTGATACTAATGCCTGTAACTATATACCAAACCAATCCTTTGTAATACTTAATAGGCCCCTAGGTGCCTGTTTAAAAAGCAAATTCCTGGGCTGGAATCCAGGCTTACTCAACGCACGGAGTGGGAGTGAGCTTTGGTGTCTGACAGGGATTTGCATTATAAACATGTTACCTGGATGAATCTGCAGTGTCAATGACCAAGGGAAAACACTAATGTAAAGTAAGGATGGTAAATTTGAAAAGGTGAAATCAACTGATCTCTAGTCTTTTAACACCAGAGAAGAACAATGTCAAAGGCCTAACTTCCTCTGCCTTTTGATTATTACCCATTCAGAACACCTCAAGTCATAGAAAGAGGATATATCCTAAGTTTTCAGCAAGTCAGTCAGTAACAACCAAAAAACAATGAGACACTGCACCAGGGTTCTGAAATGAAGCCCTTTATTTATAGCTCCCTACTCCAGAGCAACAGAACGCTTTCACTTGAGTAAAACAAAACCAAACCAAACTGAACCAAAAATAAAACCCCCCAAAAACTCACTCCCTTTCTCCTAGCAAAACCCAGAAATCATTACATTTTGACATTGCTCAAAACATTTTTGGGACTCCTTTACAAACAGATCATATATCAATTCATTGAAGAAAAAAGTTCTTTCTGTATAAAGTAAAAAAACTGGTTATCTAAGAATACAGCTTGATTTTATTCAGAATTGGCTCACTGACTTCTATTTGCAGTAGCCATAATTAAGGCTACTCTAAAGCATGCACCACAGGCTTAGAATAGCTCACAAAGTCTTAAAAAAAAAAATGCTGGGAGCAATGACAACATTATCCTAAGACATTTGCCAGATGAGCTTTTAATTATAGCCTAGCCTAAGTTACCCTCCAAGTCCAAAGTGATGCTATGACATTTCCATTTCATCTCGACCCTATGGTAGAGCCTTGACACTGTGTCAAAACCAACAATTTTAACCTATTTGGTTTAAAAATCCTTCAAATATTAACGAGCTATATATAGATTTTCCTTACAGAAAATGGCGCACGGCTGTTTATCATTATTGGTTTAAGTTTTCTGTTCAGTGAAAGCCTAACTAGAGAAACTGACAAATTTTTTAGATTATGTGGGCAAACTGCCTTATAAAATATTTATTCATGTATTAAAATATTTTATGAACATGCTTCTCTCAAATGAAAGGTAGTATTGTAAAGTGGTTTTAAGTATGTGCTTTTCAGAATCCAGGTCTACCAATAATGGGTAAGTTACTTAACCTATCAGTTATTCACACTTTACACCTAGAAAAGTATCTTCTTCATTGACTGTTTAATGAGGATTACTTGAAATAATCCAGGTAAAGTACTTGTATAGTGCCTGGCACACAGTCTCATTTTAATAAGACAATTACTGAACTATGCTTTTAAAAGGGTACTCTGGAATAATTTTTTTTTTTTTTTTTTTTACAAAGTCACAACAAGACGACTTTGTTTCTGAGCTAAACTCACATTTTTATGCTAAGTGTGAATACTAAAGAGCATGAAAGATCATACATTATTTGTGTGTCACTATGAAAACTCAGTATTTACTCATGTTTAAAGATTTTAACTTTGCCTAGCCACAATTATACACTAAGATATGATGGAGATAATAACTTCCATAAGCATTTCCCACTTTTTATATATACTTCCTTGTTCAAACTTTGTTTTCTAGTTTATATTTTTATAAAAATCTAAATTTGTAAATCAAGGTTTCTAAATTAGACAACTAGATTTAATAAAACAATTAAAGCAAGTCACTAACAATAACAGTATTCCCAAATTCACCTTTTTAACTGATGTGTAAGACTAAGGGTACATGTTGAATATTTATGAAAAAAAAAAAAAAAAAAAAAGACTGTATTAGGGAAGATTTTGAGATCTAGTTGAATCCTAAGCCACAATCAGAAAGCTTATCTTAGACTGACTGACCGATATATTTAGAATCCTAATTGAACAAGAAAGCCAAAACTAGATCTCAGGACAAATATTCAATTACAAAGTATTTTCCCCCAGTACATTATAAAAGAAATTCCACACATACACACACACATTATGGACATTGCTGCCTATGCCAAGTTAGTATAGATAAAGACTGATCATTTTAATGAGGAAAATTGTTCCTTATTTAAATGATACAGATCATTTAGCTTCAATGACAATTTCTTTTAAAAGACTTAATTCTAATAATTTTATCTATATGGAAACAAAATGGGGAAAAAAAAAAGCCTTAAGACAGCTAAAAGATGAACTGTTTCCTCAAGTATGATACGTCATATCCAGCCTTTAATTAAAAAATATTTAAAATATATTTACTATATTTTAACTATTATATCAACCCCTTTCCCACATTATTACTCTTTAGAACCAGGTTGTGCTAACAGTTGATGAGGGTAGACAAAAGGCACCCAGCTGGATAGACTGCTGGGCCATCTCCAGAGATCTAATCATTATATCTGGACGAAGTACACAAACTTTTTTTTTTTCGTTCTTTTTGCCTTTTCTAGGGCTGCACCCATGGCACATGGAGGTTCCCAGGTTAGGGGTCCAATTGGAACTGTAGCTGCCAGTCTACGCCACAGCCACAGCCATGTGGCATCTGAACTGCGTCTGTGACCTACACCACAGCTCATGGCAGTACCAGATCCTTAACCCACTGAGCAAAGCCAGGGATTTTGAACCCACAACCTCATGGTTCCTAGTTGGATTCGTTAACCACTGAGCCATGACGGGAACTCCACCAACTTGTATTTTAACAAGTAATGCTGATGTTCCTGGCCAAGGACTATACTTTGAGAACCAATGGTCTAAGGCAGTAATTCTCATCCAGAGCTACATCAGAATTACAAAGGAGCTTTTTCTGTTTGCTTTTCTTTTTTGGTCTCCCTGCAGCATATGGAGTTTCTGGGAAAGGGATCATATCCAAGTCGCAGTTGCAACCTAAGCCACAGCTGTGGCAACACCGAATCCTTAACCCACTGTACCAGGACTTCCGAGACCCTGCCAATTCAGTTGCACTACAACGGGAACTCCTACAAAGGAACTTTTTAAACAACAATGCCTAGAGGTCCCCGATATCCTTCATACCAGAAGTTCTGGGGGTAAGGTCTGATTTGCTTCCTAGCCTGAGAACCTCCATTTGCCCTGGCTGTGGCCCTAAAAAAGACAAAAAAGTTTTTGGAGTTTCTGCTGTCTTGGGAGCACTAGGACACAGGTTCTATCTCTGGCCTGGCACAGAGAGCGGTTAAGGATCTGGTGTTGCCGCAGCTGTGGCTTAGGTCGCAACTGCTTCTTGGATCTGACTGGAATGGGGATTGAAGATGAAAGAATATACCTATTTATCTTGTTCTGAGTCTGCAATAGTCTTAATGAAGTTCATTTCCAAGACTGAACTCATCTGATAATGTATTAGGACCTGTACATCACTATAAAAATAACTTAAACAGTGCTATTTTAAACAGACAAGCACTACATATCTCAGAACTCCGAGACAGGTTCATTGGTCCCATGTA
Organism: Phacochoerus africanus; assembly: GCF_016906955.1. Taxonomy (NCBI): domain Eukaryota; kingdom Metazoa; phylum Chordata; class Mammalia; order Artiodactyla; family Suidae; genus Phacochoerus; species Phacochoerus africanus. Next base: position 217,897,926 of record NC_062545.1, read on the forward strand.
CATGCCTTGGCTAAATGACAGCTTGTTCCAAATGCACTGCTGCACTTAGTTTGGAGATAATTAATCAGGTTTCTTTCAACTTATTCTATGAGAAAGATGAAGTTAATTCATTGAGGGAAATGATAGTACTAAATCAGAATCATAAATGCAATCAGAATCATAAATGTAATGGGGTGGCATACTATATGTATTTAAAGCCTATTCAGTAAATTACAAGTATAAAAAAAGTTATCTGACAAATACTGTTTTGGCAGTAAAAACTAGAGTGACTGGATTAGATGACTTCTAACTTTATTATTTCTCTTCACAATGTAACATCTGTGTTAATTCCTCCTAACGTTGAAAATGGCCAATGCTTGTTTACTGGTTACTTCTCAGGGCAGACCATTCTTTATCTTTACAGAGATTTGAATGGTATCAAGTTTATTGCAAACAGAGCTTTTAAAATATTCCAGCTATCATGACCCCAGTGTTTTAAAGCTAAATACCTCACCTATTCTTGTTTCACCTTTTGAGTTCTACTCTGAAGATGCACCAGATCCTGTTGATATTACTCTTAAAGCATGAAGATGGAAAACAATATTCCACATAAAGAATAACCAGCCCAGTAGGGTACCACCACCAGTCTTGTTCTAGGTATCTTACTTCTAATTAAGACATCCTATAGTGTGACTATTTGATAGCTACATTCTATGGGTTAACTTGGAACTTACTATTTAATAGAAATTTGAATTCAAGCTATACACTTCATTATCTCTCTTCAAGGCAGCCTCCGTAACTTATTGAAATTAACTTGAATTTGACTAGTTTTTAACTTACTTCCCTAGTAACCATGATGAATGAAACTGCACAGAATTTATTATCACATCCATATGGGTCATGATTCTTTCTAGGTACACCAGCCTTTTCTTATTTAAGACCCTCATCCAGCAATCATCTATTTCTTATTTTGTATGGTTCTTTCCTCTTTTTGAAGGTGTCAATGACATTTACCACTAAGCTTCTGATTTTTTATTTCTCAAAGTTCAGCTATCAAATCTTTAAAGTGCCAGCAATGAAACAATTCCATTACATAAAAATGATTTCGGGGTGTTCCCGTTGTGGCACAGTGGAAGCGAGTCCGACTAGGAACCAAGTGGTTGAGGGTTCGATCCCAGGCTCAGTGGGTTAGGATCTGGTGTTGCCGTGACCTGTGGTGTAGGTCACAGACGTGGCTCGGATCCTGCATTGCTGTGGCTGTGGCATAGGCCAGCAGCCATAGCTCCAATTTGACCCCAAGCCTAAGAACCTGCATATGCCATGAGTGTGGCCCTAAAAAGCAAAAGGAAAGAAAAAAAAAGATTTCGGATAATTTTAATCTTTTCATGCATGTGGGGTTTAGACTCCCTTTTACTAACATTTATTGTAATCAAAAACAAATTTTTTTCTTCACTAAACAATAGCCAAATAAACACTAAGGTGCTGTGATTTGTGCTCTAACAATTATGCCAAACTCAGGCCTATCCCTAGGCAAGTCTTACTTCAAAACCAACTATGAGGAGTTCCCGTCGTGGCACAGTGGTTAACGAATCCGACTAGGAACCATGAGGTTGCGGGTTCGATCCCTGGCCTTGCTCAGTGGGTTAACGATCCGGCGTGGCCCATGAGCTGTGGTGTAGGTCACAGACGCGGCTCGGATCCTGCGCTGCTGTGGCTCTGGTATAGGCTGGCGGCTACAGCCCCGATTGGACTCCTAGCCTGGGAACTCCATATGCCGTGAGAGTGGCCCAATAAATGGCAAAAAAGAATTAAAAAAAAAAAAAAACAACTATGAGCCTGTAACTATAAAAACTTAATATGCTTTAGTTCACTAAGTGTTTACTTCTTACCCTTTATCTATACTGTGCCATTATATACAGCATTTTTTTCTTCCCAAGTAACTCATTTACTGGCTAGAAATGGGCCCCAAGGAATAGGTTTGAGATTTTTTTTTGCCAGAAAATAAAAACTCAAAGCAAATCGAGAACTCTTATTGACAGCAAATATACAAATAGCTGAAGTTCTCTACTAGTTCAGTATCTTGCCTCTTCGCCATGGCACTCATAGGCCTAGACAATGATTACCATGAACACACCACTGTAATCCCTTTTATCTCAGCCTAACTTACCAATATTGCCTGTCTTGGCTAACCTCCTATCTTAACACTCATTCTAGTTGTTGGTTCTATTATCATCTACTATGGTAAAAACAAAAAACAAACAAAAAACCACCAGAACGATGGCACATTTGAAATAAGCCATTGTTGTCATGTTAGCCTCAACCACAGGAAGTATCAACAAAGTAAAGATGAAAGTGATCTATGTTTGACCCCTTTCCAGGTATCCTGAAAATTGGAATTGATACCCAAGTCTTTTGCACCATTTTTGATTACAAAAATCTCTACTATTTTAGCATCTTCAACTCACACTTCATAAGGATTTGGTAGCTTATTTTCCATACATATTAAGGTATCACTTGAGTGATGACATAAAGTTCATTTAGTGCTGAATAAATATTAAATCTGTCCCCAAAATAACTTTTACACTAGGATTCTGAAAATGATAATTTGGTGTTAGAATCTAGGCCCTCAAAATCAAATTCTTAATACCATTTTCACATGAACATTTAAAGACATTTTTTTGAGACTGGGGACTGGAAAGTGACTACTGGGTATATGGTTTTTGGGTAGAAAATAAAAATGTTCTAAGATTAGTTTTTGTTAATGCACAATCCTGTGAATATACTCCAGACAATGATTTCTATCCTTTAAATGTATTAAGTTTTATGTGAATTCTCTGTAATCTCTTTAGAAAATATTTTAACCTCTTTTTAAAGGCTATTACACATGTATTTTCTACATTATTAAAATACATCCTAATTTAATAGAAGAAAATGAGACAAAGAAAAAACTCATTAAATTAAGCCAGGTGTTAGATACGAAAACCAACAAGCCACTTAGGAGCCAGATATTCAGTGCTCGGGAGCCCTTATTTTACAACCACTAAACAGAAACAAAAACAAATGGTAACAAACTGAATATGACCCCTAAATGATCTCTTCAGAAAGACTTATTTGGAAACAATCTTGAAATGGAAGATTTTGCTTCTATAAATAAAAACAAGAATGAAGTCCTCAATAGCACAAGCACTTACTCATCATACTCGATACGATAAATAACGTCTTCAGCAGCAGCAACAGAATCTGAATTAGATGTAGAGGGTACATTGTCCAATTTATTTGTGTTCTCTTTGGAATTACGATTTACACTTCCATTAGTCCTTTTACAAGAATTGCCATTCTTCAGTGGAGTTTTGCCACGTGAATGTCCATCAGAAGCTCTAGTAACACTATGTATACGTGCTTCAAACCAAGCACCAAGGGCAACATCTCTGGCATCCACCAATTCATTTACCTAAAAAAGTTTAAAATGAGTCAATGAGACACAATTTCATCTACTTCAAAAACCTTAACATAACTGAGCTTATTTTGAGGGTTATCATATTTAGTATCTGCAGATACTGATGTTTTAAAATATTATCAAAGATTAGATCAAAACTATTCTCTGTGGATAACACTGTCAAATTGTTATTTACTAATAGAAAAATTAACTGTGTCCCAAATATCCATCAATGAAATATTTATTTTCCTTACACATATCTAGATCAGACTTCTAAAATATAATTCTTGTGAACCCAATAGTCATTGTGACAAGTCATTCAATAACAAAAAGCTAGGACTTAATTGTTGTTTTCTTATTTTGTCTTTTTTTTTATTTTTTATTTTTTGTCTTTTTTTCTCTCTTTAGGGCCATACCCGAGGCATATGGAGATTCCCAAACTAGGGGTCTAATCGGAGCTGTAGTGGCCAGCCTATGCCAGAGCCACAGCAATGAGGGATTTGAGCCATGTCTGCGACCTACACCACAGCTCATGACAATGCCAAATCTTTAACCCACTGAGTGAGGCCAGGGACTGAACCTGCATCCTCATGGATGCTAGTCGGGTTCATTGACCGATGGAGCCACTATGGAACTCCTTAGAAGCTAGGACTTTAAATATACTCTGACCATAATACTAATTTGTCCCATTAATTTCTTCAGAATCCTGAAATAACTTACAGTCAGTCCAACTGGAAAACGGTACAGTACTAAATAGGAAATAAAACTCAAAGATGAGGGATTTATGCACATGTACGAAGCCAAGAACCTAGTGCAACCACTATACGAAATGGGCTCAAGTTCCAACAGTTAGTAACTCCCTAGTAAATGTGTTAAAGAGCAAAGAAAACTACCATAAAGGAAGCTTGTTTAAAAAAAAAAAAAAATCCTGTCCTAAAAAAGCTGAGGGAATTAGTCTACAAGTTAAGGCCCTTTCAGGAGCAATAACCAAGAGATATCCCTTCAACTTTTTTGTTGAGCCCTTAAAAAGAGAAAAACAGGAGTTCCCGTTGCGGCTCAGTGGTTAATGAATCCAACTGGGGAACCATGAAGTTGTGGGTTCCATCCCTGGCATTGCTCAGTGGGTTGAGGATCTGGCGTTGCCATGAGCTGTGATGTAGGTCGAAGACGTGGCTCAGATCCCACATTGCTGTGTCTCTGGCATAGGCCAACAGCTACAGCTCTGATTAGACCCCTAGGCCTGGGGACCCTCCATATGGCTCGGGTGCGGCCCTAAAAGGCCAAAAGACAAAAAAAAAAAAAAAAAAATTACTAATACATGATCATTAATGAATAAAGCAAGTTCTTCCTGAGAATACAAGAGACCACTTAAGGTACCCAGGAGAATTTTGACAGGTGCTGTTACTTAGGGTGGGGGGGTAGGTGTATACTCTAAGTTTGAATACCCATTTGCTAGGTATTACGCAAGGCTCCTTAGTAGGCTTGTTTAACTGTAACAACCCTAATTAACTCCTATTTTACAAGGTAAGGAATTTCTAAGATAAGGAAACAAAAGTTCTGACCAGTTAATAAAATTTAAAGCTAACACTTAAAGACATCTTGACTTTGAAGATTATCTTCTTGCTACTATGTATTACTACACACTTTTTAAGGCAATTGCTATCACTGTGATTTGCCTGATGGAACTCAGCAAAGTTAAATGAAAGCTTTCTGGAAAGGACTGATCAGTCTGCATTCCTTAAGAACATTTGTGATTCATGAGAAGGTCAAAGTATCAACATTAATAAGATTTAGGAGTTGATTCCAACCCTCATAGGTGACTTGGAGGGGTTCAGGATTTCAGTGGAGGTAGTAACTGAAGATGTGATACAAGGAACAAGAGAACTAAAATAAGAAGTAGATACTGAATTGCTACAATCTCATGCTAAAACTCCAAGCTAGGAGTTGCTTTCTATGGATGAACAAAAAGTTTCTTTTTTTGGCTGTGCCTGCAGCATACAGAAATTCCTAGGCCAGGGACTGACAGCGCTAGATAGACGCTTAACCACTGAGCCACTAGTGAACTCCAAGAAAGTAGTTTCTTGAGATGTAATCTACTCTTCTGGGGAAGACTGTTGCAATCACATAGGATTTACAATACTATATAAACTTAGATAATAAAGCAGAAGCAAGGTTTGAGAGGACTGACTTCCAATTTCCAAACAAGTTCTACTGTGGGAGTTCCCGTTGTGGCCCAGTGGTTAGCGAATCTGACTAGGAACCCTGAGGTTGCAGGTTCGATCCCTGGCCTTGCTCAATGGGTTAAGGATCCGGCGTTGCCAAAGTGAGCTGTGGTGTAGATTGCAGACGCGGCTCAGATCCCACATTGCTTTGGCTCTGCGTTAGCTGGTGGCTACAGCTCCAATTAGACCCCTAGTTTGGGAACCTCCATATTGCCACGGGAGCAGTCCAAGAAATGGCAAAAAACAAACAAAAAAACCTGAGGAGTTCCCATGGTGGCTCAGCAGAAACAAATCTGACTAGTATGGCCCTAGAAAAGGCAAAAAGACAAAAAAAAAGTTCTACTCTGAGTAAAATGCTATCTAATAGCCTTGCATGCTACAGAGAACTCACTTGTGAAAGAGTCAATCAGTGTGGCAAACTTCATTATCTTAAGAAATTGCCGCCACCACAACCACCACCACCACCCACCACTCTGATCAGCCAATAGACATCAACATGGGAGCAAGACCCTCCACCAGCAAAAAGATCCTAACATCCTGCAGGCTCAGATGATGGTTAGCTTTTTTTTTTAGTAATAAAGTATTTTAAAATTATGGTAGATAAATTTACTAGGCATTATCCTATTGTATACTTAATAGACTACAGTATAGTGTACACGTAATTTTTTCATAGACTAGAAAACCAAAAACTTCGTGTGACTAGCTTTACTGCAATATTTGTTTTGTGGTAGTCTGGAACAAAACTTGTACTATCTCCAAGATATTCCTGTAGCCAATGGCCTACAAGCACGTGAAAAAAATGCTTACCATCACTAATTATTAGAGAAAAGCAAATCAACACTACTATGAGGTACCACATCACACTTGTCAGAATGGTCATCATTAGTAAGTCTACAAATAACAATTGCTGGACACGGTGTAGAGAAAAGGGTACCCTCCTACACTCTTGGTGGGAATCTAAACTGGTACAACCACTATGGTAACAGTTCGGGGTACCTCAGAAAACTGAATGTAGAACTACCATATGACCCAGCAATCTCAGTCCTAGGCATATATCTGGACAAAACTTTCTTTGAAAAAGACACATGCACCCATATGTTCACTGCAGCACTATTCACAACAGCCAAGACATGCAAATAGTCTAAATGTCCATCGACAGATGAATGGGTTAAGAAGATGTGGTATATATACACAATGGAATACTATTCGGCCATAAAAATGAACAAAATAATGCCATTTGCAGCAACATGGATGGAACTGGAGACTCTTACTAAGTGACTTACTCTATTAGGTCAGAAAGAGAATGACAAATAACACAGGATAATACTTATATCTAGAATCTAATATATAGCACCATTGAACCTTTCCACAGAAAAGAAAATCATGGACTTGGAGAACAGGCTTGTGATCGCTGAGGGGGAGGGAGCAGGATGGACTGGGAGTTTGGGCTTAGTAGACTCCAACTACTGCATTTGGAGTGGATAAGCAATGAGATCCTGTTGTACAGCACAGGGAACTATATCTAGTCACTTGAGATGGAACATAGTGGAGGATAATCAAGAGGAAAAAAAATATATATATATATATATAACTGGGTCCCTTTGCTGTACAGTAGAAATTGACAGCTCACTGTAAATCAACTCTAATGGAAAAAATAATCATAAAGAATAAAATAAAGATATGCCTGTAGCCATACTTACACAAGTCTTCCATATCCAAGTAATTGCTTAAAAAACAATAAAAAATAAAAAACCCAACCCCCCTCCAAAAAAAAACTGTCAAGTATAGGAGGCAAGGAAGAATCATTAAAAAATAAAACAGTACCAAGAGCAAATATTTGAGGAGTTACTATATAGCTGAATATACTTCCAAGCACTTTGTATATAATGTGGAAAACACACAAGCTCTTCAGTTTAAGTTCTTGATAATCACTTAATAGATGTAACCTTGAACAAATTACTTAACCTTAAACAGCCTCAGCTTCTTTTACCAAGTAACCTACTTTGCAGTTAGATTATGCAACAAATCTCTGCAATGTTCCTACCTAGCAAGCGTATAGTAGGATAAAATAAAGTTCTCCTTCTACTAAGTATTAATGTATGTTCATTGTTTACTCAGAGTATGGTCTTATTACCATACCATGCTCAGTAAATACATAAACAGTTTAACATTATACCTATTACCCCTTCATAAAAGTTTTAATACAAAGTCACTCTGTTTTCCAATGAGGTCCAGAGTAAAATATACTTGCTCTCAGGAGATACACAGCTTTAAGTGAAAGCTTGAAGTTGATAGGGTTTCTCTTTATGGAAGTTTTTTAGAGCAGTGAAAATACTTTGTATGACATGATTTTTTTCAGTTGTTCTATTTTTAAATGGCCTCACCAGCAAGTTCCCAGGGCAGGGGAAGTGCAGCTGCAGGCCTATGCCACAACCAAGGCATGCCGGTCTGAGCTGCATCTGTGATCTACACTGCAGCTTGTGGTACCAGGTCTTTAACCCTCTGAGAGAGGACAGGGATCAAACCCGAGTTCTAATGAAGACTATGTCAGGTTCTTAACCCACTGGGCCACAATGTATGACATTATAATGATGGATGTATGTCATACTTATGTTCAAACCCCTAGAGCGATGCCAATACTATACACTTCATTAAAGTGAACTCCAATGTGGAAAGTACAAGTTTCTCTAACTCTGCACATTATTATTTCACTATACAATGTTTCTTCAGAGTTAAAAACTAAAATGCAAGAGAGTTCCCTTGTAGTGCAGCAGGTTAAGGACCTGTTGTCATTGCAGCAGCTCAGGTCAATGCTGTGGTTCAGTTTCAATCCCTGGCCTGGGAACTTCCACATGCTGTGCATGTGGTCAAAAAATAAATGAAGAAATCAAAATGCAATACGCTTCCATTAACATAAAGTTCACAAAGAGGAAAAGTAGGCATGTTTAAGTAGATTAAAGGTATTAAAAGGTTGTTAAAGGTGAACAGTAGGAAAAAGTTAATAAAACATGGAAGTTTGGATAGTGGTTACAACTACTGAGGATGGAGTTTTAATCAAGAGGGTGCACAGTAACAGTTCCTGGGGTATCACTATTCTATTTCTTAGTTTGAGTGCTCTTTACAGATGTGACTTCTTAAAATTTCATTAAGTTCTACTCTTATTTGTATTATCTATTACATTTCATAATTACCAAGGTTAAATAGAGAAGCACTGCACTGTTGACAAGAGAATACTAAATCTATTACTTTTTATTAGCAATTATTGATAATTTTCATCTCTCCTTTATTCACTACAATAAGCACAGAAATAAAAAAGGTTTAACATTTGCCACACACTTAGCTAACCCTAAGAGCTTACTATCATTATTCTAAACACTTATGTAAGCCAGGATGAGTCATTTCAACAGTAAGATCTTAGGTAAGTCACATAAAACTTATACATCCCAGGAGTTCCCGTCGTGGCTCAGTGGTTAACGAATCCAACTAGGAACCATGAGATTACGGGTTCGATCCCTGGCCTTGCTCAGTGGGTTAAGGATCTGGCGTCGCCATGAGCTGTCGTGTGGGCCGCAGATGCGGCTCAGATCTGGCTTTGCTGTGGCTCTGGTATAGGGCCACAGCTGTAGCTCTGATTAGACTCATAGCCTGGGAACCTCCATGTGCCATGGGTGCGGCCCTGAAAACACAAAAGACAAAAGAAAAACTTATAGATCCCAAAACCAGAATTAAAACTTAGGTTATCAGGAGTCCACTTGGTTTAAGAAAATAAATTACTTCCTAGAGTTACTGTGATTCAATGTGTGTTGTGCAATGGGAATGGATAGACAGAACCTTTGTACAATCTTCCACAAGCTCTCCTAATGTGATAGTGGCATCTACCTTCTTGTAACATAGAAAAACATAACTTTGAGCAATACTTGGTTCAGATATCAAATAGGGCAAAACAAGACTAGTATTAGATGACAACTTCAGATTAATATCTTAAAGTTAAATATTTACGTATGTCTGTTTTGAATAAAGTTAATTTGAAAATCCACTTTTTGTACCTGCCGATCATAAAAAAGGTCCAAAAACATTTTTAGGCAAAAAGAGAAAGCCCCAAAACTTGTTTGCTCATCCATAAAGTAATCCTAATTATAGAAAGCTCTATTTTTATAGAAGTAAAGTTTTTACAAAAGTATTTATAGGCAAGAATTTAAGATGAAAAAAAAACTCTCAATTTTTAAGTGATTCAGAAACAATTTAATTAAACTTTGATATACTTAACTATTCAGAGATTGCTCTAAGGAGAACAAATCCAAAGCGAACTCCCAATAAAAACAACAGCTTCAAAGCATTTTCAGGTTAGCTCAAAAGAAGTTAATATCTAATATAATTCCTTAAAAGTTGGGGGCAATATCATCTCTTTACCCTCCTCCTAACTCTAGTACAAATATATCCCATCTCTAGTACAATATACCAAATATCCAAACATTCAACAAATGAATTACCAAGAAATAAGCCCTTCTATATGAAGTCACTAGTTGAAATTTCAAATACCTATGACTATTACTAAGCTTCACCCAAAAAGCAAGTTTGTGTTAGCCTTCTCAACTAACAAGTTAAATGCAGCTTTGATTTAATATATAACTTTACAAATAACAGCGCCTTTTTAGAGTTTAAGTGCCAGGTTCCAAGTGTGCTTCTAAATGAGGAAAGAGACAATGTGATTTACTTGCCAAGTTTGTATAACCAAGAAGCAGCTGGACTGAAATTTGAAATCAGGTCTCACAACAAAGCTTAAGTTCTTAACATTTATGCTATATATTAATATGGAACATAATTTTTTTTTTTTTGGTCTTTTTGCCATTTTCTTGGGCTGCTCCTGCGGAATATAGAGGTTCCCAGGCTAGGGGTTGAATTGGAGCTGTAGCCACCGGCCTACGCCAGAGCCACAGCAATGCAGGATCCAAGCCGCGTCTGCAACCTACACCACAGCTCATGGCAACGCCAGATCCTTAACCCACTGAGTGGGGCCAGGGATAGAACCCGAAACCTCATGGTTCCTAGTTGGATTTGTTAACCACTGAGCCACGACAGGAACTCCCCATACATAAATGTTTAAAAAAAAAAAAAAAAGTACTCGAGAAACTTTAGAGCCAAGGGAATTCTGCTGTGGTTCAGCAGCAATGAACTCAGCTATTATCTATGAGAATGCTAGTTCAATCCCTGGCCTCGCTCAGTGGGTCAGAGATCATTGTTGCTGCGAGCTGCGGATCCTGCGTTGCTGTGGCGTAGGCCAGCAGCTACAGCTCTGATTCGACCCCTTGCCTGGGAGTTTCCATATGCCATGGGTATGGCCCTAAAAAAAAAAAAGCAAAGAAAAAGAAGTTAACAGCCCAAGTGCTAACACTGAAAATAAAAACCAAAGATCTGCCTTGAGAAATAGTTTCTCCTGTTCTTTTGTATTAGATTGGGGGACAGGACGAACAGGGTATTGCAAAGTGTGTTCAACAGCAAGAATTTAAGTTAACTGTAACTGCTTAACCTTAATTAACCTCCTATCTGCAGATACATAAGCTGATCCTCTCATAAAAGAAATTCAATAGTTCCCTGATGGCTTAGCAGGTTAAGGATCTGGTGTTGTCATTGCTGTGGTGCTGGTTCAATCCTTGGCCTGGGGAACTTGCACATGCTGAAGACAAGGCCAAAAAATGAACGTGCCTACACTGCCCAAAATAAATCAAGTCAAAATTAGCAGCTTCTACATTGTTACCCTTAACCACAAAGCTAATACTTAAGAATGTAAGCATAATGTACATACGGCTACATAAATATTTACAGATACGTGGATATAGAGGGGTTACTATACATACATGCATTTCTCTGTTTTGTCAGCTAAGGGCCCTAAAAACAAGGACACCCTAATAGCAAGAAGTATACCTAGAGCTCAAATCTTTGTTTTCAATACCATTCTCCAGTTAAAGGAACCAAAGTTCCTTGGAGAAATGGTTGAATGCAGGACTAGGGCAGGAAATAGCCAAGACAGGCCTGGAGCACCTTTTAGTGCCAGAAAAAGTTATTTAATAAAACAAATCAAAAACAAACCCCAAATAACAGGAGTGTGTGGAAAGGACATGCAAGAACAAAATAACCATACTGATGTAAACAAATGACTGGAAAATGGAGAATAGACAATTCCTACATAAAATAACTTCCAATAATTTCTGTAGATAACCTGACCTCAAAGAAGCAAAATACTTCACTCCCCACTCCTTAATTGTAGGCTGCATATAGTGACTTCCTATTAAAGAATTCACTATGTAGGAGTTCCCTGATGGCTCAGTGGGTTAAGTATCTAGCATTGTCACTGCTGTGGCTCTAGTTACTGCTGTAATGTGGGTATGATCCCTGGCCTGGGAATTTTCATATTCTGCGGGCATGGCCAAACAAATTCTCCCCCCAAAATGCCATAACCCCCCAAATCCAACTGAAAGAATACTGTATGTAAAGGGAGGGTGGGGGAAAGTAACTTGACAGTACAAAAATGTAATGGAACACTACCTCGGCCACATAATTAATGTTCACGTCAACAGTGTTAAGTTATTCCTGACATAAAACCTAAATTCTAATTACCAAATAGAATATTGATAGTACAGTGACCTAGATAAGTGATGAAAACAGCACCTTATCTCTGTGTTCTTCTTCCCTAGAAATGATTAGTATCTGATGAGGAAAACAAATCCTCATGTGGCATTTTACAAAATACCTGAACAATACTCCTTGAAACTGTTATTATCAAAAACAAACTCTGAGAGACCACTACTGCCAAGAGGAATCTATGGAGATGTGCCAACTATCTGTTTTAACACTAATGTAAATGTAACATAGTATCCTAAACAGGATTCTGCAACCACAAGAGACATTAAGTAAAAGCTGTGGTAAGAGCTACATGGTTCATTAGTTGCAGCAAATGTGCCACACTAATGTAAGATGTTAACAAGTCAAACTGGGTATGAAATACATGCAAATTCTGAAGCGTCTTCCCAATTATGCTGTAAACCTAAAACTGTTTATTTGCTTTTTTTTCTTTTTAGGGCTGAACCTACGGCATATGGCAGTTCCCAGGTTGGGGGTCAAATAGGAGCTGCAGCTGCCTGCCTATGCCACAGTGATGCCAGATCACAGCTGCTGTCTGCAACCTACACTGAAGCTCATGGCAACACTGGATCCTTAACCTACCAAGCAAGGCCAGGGATGGAACGCACACTAGGATGCTAGTCAGGTTTGTTACCTCTGAGCCACAATGGGAACTTCAAATAATCAGCTTATTTAAAAAATAGTAAATATCAAGTAAAAGTTTTGGTTAACTGAAAAAGGGATGAAATCCATTAGTGAGGTAGACAACAATACAGCAAGTGAGCTACCATTATTCAGTCAATTGTGAGCACTATATAAGGCACTGTTTTCATTTATGTCTTGTACTTATTTAAGTTTATCCCTAGACTCTTGCTACTTTTTTCCTTTTACTAAATGATTATATCAAGGAAAAGTTATTGGTATTTGTATAGCCACTTGTGCTAATGGCTCTTAATGTTCCAATATATTTTCTTAGCTTTGCAGGTACTCCTGAGTAGTGACTGCCTTCTCCAGTATTTACAACTTTGTTTTCTTTGTTTGGCTCCTATCTTTAATGGGGATGTTTATGGCTTTTTCCCTACCGTAAAGCATGACGCTGGTTATGGTTTAAAATATTCAATTTATTCCATCTGCTCCTCTTACCAAGCGTATTTTTTAAGTAAAAAATAAATTGAAAACTTTACTTAGATGCAGAAAAACACTTTACATTAGATCATATTTTCTTTGGTTTATTAGTATGATACATTATATTAAAGTATTTCCTAATATTGAACTATCCCACTTCCTGACAAACCACACTTGGTCAAAGTATATTCTTTTAATATATTTTTATTAGCTAAATATAACTTAAGCTTTACATTAATATGTAGTGACACTGGTGTTTTGTTGTTGTTCCTAGCTCAAGGATCAGATCTGAGCCACAGTTGCAGCCTATGTGGCAGCTGTGGCAACACAGGACCCTTTAACCTACTGCGCAGGGCCAGGATGGAACCTGCATCCTTGCATTGCAAAAATGCTGCGGATACCCTTGCACCACAGAGGGAACTCCTGGTGTGCTTTTTATTATGTTTTAGGTTATTAGTGTTACACTAATTTACTAAGCAAACTGAAACTCCTTTCCGATATTGTAGGTCAATTTAGATGTCATAATTATATATTCTTTGGGTTTAAAGCAATCCATCAGTTTAGCCAGGCCAGGAACTTTTATAAAGCTCTTTGCCAGTTTTTGCTTCTTTCCATTTTATGGATCTGATTGCACTTTCCCACAGATCCCAGATTTTCTCTATTTGCTTTTTTTTTTTTTTTTTGTCTTTTTGCTATTTCTTGGGCCGGTCCCGCGGCATATGGAGGTTCCCAGGCTAGGGGTCGAATCGGAGCTGCAGCCACCAGCCTACGCCAGAGCCACAGCAACTCGGGATCCGAGCCGCGTCTGCAACCTACACCACAGCTCACGGCAACTCCGGATCGTTAACCCACTGAGCAAGGGCAGGGACCCAACCCGCAACCTCATGGTTCCTACCCGCAACCTCATGGTTCCTACTCGCATCCTCATGGTTCCTAGTCGCATTCGTTAACCACTGCGCCACGACGGGAACTCCTTTTTTTTTTTTTTTTTTTTTTAGGGCTGCACCTTCAGCATATAGAGGTTCCTGGGGTAGGAGGTGAATGAAAGCTGCAGCTACTGGCCTATGCCACAGCCTCTCCAGATTCAAGCTGCTTCTATGACCTACACCACAGTTCATGGTGTCACCAGATCCTTTAAACCACTGAGCAGAGCCAGGGATCAAACCTGCATTCTCATGGATACCAGTCGAATTCATAACCCACTGAGCCACAATGGGAACGCCCTCTATTTGCATTTTCTTTAGTAATTCATTCTACCAGTCTTTAATTGTTAGCTTTGAAAATGCTCTGAAAAATTAAGTTTGGGTCCCAGTTTATCTCAATTAGTAAGAATTAAGAAAAATATAGGAAAAAGCTGTCAATTATTCCTATGAAATTTATTAACATAGAATTTGAAGAAGCTGCTGGGTAACAAAGGTCAATAAATCAATTGTTTTTCTCAGAGCAAACAAATTATAATTTTAAAAGGAAACCATTTATAGTAGCCTAAGAACAAAGCTACTAGAAATAAAGATATCAAAAGAAAATTGAGAAGACGTCAAAGATCTAAATTACTGACACCATCTATCATTCCACGAACAAAGGACTCGACATTGTAAAGATGTCAATTCTCCAAGAATATCTACAGATGTATTTCTCATCAAAAATCTCACTGTATTATTATTTGTAAAGTTGACAATTCTCAAATCTCTACATGCAAGTGTTAAAAGCTAAAACCCAAAGCATCCTTGAAGAGGAATTAAATTGGGAAATGGGGGAAAGGGAGATATCAAAACAGTCTACCAGTTCTTAGAACAGTAGGAACATTAGGATAAACAAACAGGAGAACACAATACAGAGCAATTTGGCAGTATCCTGGTGAGTTAACAACCAGCACTTCAACCTCTAGCAAAAAATTCCAAAAAAAAATTCTTGAGCATGTACACCAGGATACATACAATAGGTTCAAAACAGTACTATCCAAAACAGCTAAAACAGCCCATCTATCTATTAATCATGGATTAGATAAATCTATTGTGGACTGTTAATAAATGGAATAATGTAGTAGTTAAAAATTACAGCTATATGTGTAAAATCTCAAAATTGAGAAGAAGTATCAGTGTATTATATAAAGTTTAAATATGGGCAAAACAAAGGATTGTTTAGAGATATGACTTTCGTAAGTTTTAACACTAAAGAAAAATAAGATGATCATAAAAGTTAGAACAAGTAGTTTACTTTTTAGGGAAGGAGAGGGAGATGTGTTCTGATAGGGGCATATAGGAAGCTTTAAAAAGGCATCATTCTACCTCTTAACCTTGGTGAAATTACATAGGTAATTTCTTTGTTCTTTGATCTGTACATAAACATTTTATATATTTATCTATGTATCTTTGATAATTTTTTAAAGATTACTTTTAAAGTTAAAAAATTAGCAGTCCAACTGTTTTTACTTTCAAGCAGCAACATTTACTCATGTACACATCCTGAAGAGAACAGATCTATATTCTCACAATTAACAAGAAGTCTGAAGAAGACAACATACCTTATATAATCCAATGCCAGGATCAATAAGAAAATCATGAGCTGATGTAGATGGCTTACTTGAAGGTCCCACCCTTGGGGTTTTCTTTACCTTAGGTGGACTATTAGAACAGGGTTTGGCCGGTACATCAGTCTGTTTAGATGTGCTAGGAAGGTCAGGGTCTGGGCGAACTAGTAGTTGAATTATATCATTCAGTCCAACATCATAATCAAATAAAGTATATCCGTTTTCCAACTAGGAAAAAAAAAGGATATAAAAAGATTAAAATGCTTTTCTTAAAACTATCTACATCCTTACTCAATTATCCAGCCAAATTATTAAAATACGGTTCATAGCATTGCAATTTAGTGATCTTAAAACCATTCCTATTACTTTATGGCTTCTGATATCGTCATCTTCTCAGGACCTCGATACATTTTAAGCTTCATCTGGTATTGACTATAGAGAACACCAATAGCCACCAAAATCAACAATTTCTCATTGATGTGATGACCTCATCGCCTACTCAGAAAAACTCTCAACTTCTCACCAAGTGTCAGGTATTACAGAACAGTGCCTCAGTCTACTGTAAGAAAGAAAAGGTGACTTTTCAAAGTGAACTGTTTATGATTTTATTTTCATAGAGACGTTGTTAACCATTTATCTTTCTGAAGCATTGTCCATAATTTTTTTTTAAAAAATCAAGCAGACATGAGTTTAAACAGGCATAATTACAATTCTTGCTCATTCTATTCCAACTTGCAGAAAATTCTCAGACAGACACACAGGGAGAAAATACCCACATGACTAGTGTAATGCATCTACAAGCCAACACCACCAAGGATTGCTAGGAAGCAAGCAAGAAGCTAAAAGAAGAAAGGAGGATTTTCCCTTAGAGACAAGATACCAAGACCAGCTGACACCTTGTTTTCCAGCTTCTAGAATTGCTGGAAGAGAAATTTGTTTTCTCTCCCTGAGACTTGATACTTTGTACTTATAGAAGCCCTAGGAACTAAGTCTCCATTTTGTTTCCTTTTAACATTCAGCTGGCTATTTCACTCAATTCCTTGAGGATCACAACTATCATTTCCCCAGAAACAATACCAATTTAATCCCTCTTCATTTTTCCCTCCACGTAACACTTGTCACCATCCACAACTTTAACACAGTAAGACTATACATATTTGAAAAGTCAACCAAAGACAAAGCATGAAAATCTGTTCTTGAATGGCAAATCTTCCCATGTACCAGGTTAAGTATGTACCAGATAGCTTTAATTCAAGTGGTCCAAGAACTCATTTTAGCACAATCCTGCACATTGTAGGTTTCACAACTGTTAAACAGAACAAGGAATTGAGAAATTCAAAAATTTTCAGTGATTATGTATACACGTACGTGTAACTGGGTCCCCATGCTGTACAGTGGAAAACAAAAAAACAACTTTCCCAGTGAGGGAATTAAATTGACATTATGTCACAGATTAGTTAACATGCTTATTTCAAGTAAGTCTAAGGAGTCCCCCAAACATGTAAGCAGATACAACTTTATAGGGATAGTATGTTAACATGGCTTATCTGACTTAAAGAACAAGAATTCATAATCCTGAATGCCTGGGAAAACTCAAGGAGCAAAAAACTACACCTTCACCACTTCATTTGGACTTTCTCCAAAGCCCCTCACTCATCCCATTAAGGACACACTAAATCTGGAACAACTGAAGAACCGTAACTTTGATTCTACATACATTCCACCTTCTGACAAAAAAATGTAATGTTTTAAGTAGGGAAAGAAAAACAAAAACCTCTTAACAGCACAGAACGAATTAATTAACTGGTAGGGCATTCCCCAAAATCAAGACAGCCGTTAAGCTGGTGAAATAATTGGAAATTCAAAGTATTTCCATAAGCTTTTTTTCCATTGAAATTTGAGGTGAGAGTTACAGGGAACTTGGGGGCATTCTTATACCCAAGCATTCTGACTAGCTTTGGCCAAGTGATCAGAATAAGTACAAGCTGCTTCAAGTGGTACCTAGTGTGAAAGGGAAAACAGTATCTTAAGTCAGAATAAAACATTAAGCATTATCGGGGCATGAAGTGCTCTAATAGAAATTAGGCTCATAAAACATGTAACCACCTTTCCTCAACTATTCATGCTTGCTATGATAGCTATCTTTATCAGAATTATCTAGTCTTTCCCTAATTCATAGGTACCCTCCTAGTTTTCCTTAAACAGTGATTATTATCCACTGCACAGCAGTTCCACACAGGCTACTGGGAAGAGTTGCAACGACTGTTGGAATGATTTGTTATTTTAAAAGTACTGAAGCCCTCCCAAATTCAATTAAATATAGATAAAAAAATTACCTGCATTTAAATTATGCTCCAATTGGGGGAGAAAGGGATTGAGTCATTTGGAAATTACAAACACCTTCAGGTTTTTTAACTAAGGCCCAGCAACGTCTCACAGCAGAAAATGTTTTTGAGAACTGCAAACCTAGATGGAGTTGCAGGATTTATGCTATTAGAATGGCAGGAATGGTCTAGAGTTTTTTTCTTGAATTGAGTTGAAGAAATTCCAAGTAACAGGAAGAATGCAACATTTACGCAAGGGAAAACTAGGAAGCAACCACACCAATTGACAGTG